>NC_138385.1:54307057-54330705 GCF_054177405.1 Leptonychotes weddellii
ATAATCAACTCAGAACAAATACAAAACAAAATGTACATGAAAAATTAGAAAAAAGAGGAAAAAACCTCAAAAAAAAAACCACATTTAAAACATTGTGAACGCCTAAAACATGCTTATATAAACATTGTTATATAGGAAGTTCTTACAGAAGAGGCTGGTGTTGCATGTATTGTGACTGTTTTCTAAGTAATTTATATCATATATATCAGAAATATGTGTAGCAGCCAGTGTCTAGTTTCTAGTCTGACAATAGACCAAAGAACTATGGAGATAGGATCCAGAGAGAAAAAAATAATTCTCTGTTATTTCAACCCCTCTAAACAGGACACCATACTTGCAGAACTTCTTCAAATACATAAAGAACACATTGTAGGATATCATGAACATGATTCTCTTTTGGACCACAAAGAAGAAGAAGAGTTGACTGAAGAAGAAAGAAAAGCAGCTTGGGCTGAGTATGAAGCAGAGAAGAAGGTAGTTCATTCAAAATGCTTTTTGGTTTTGGTTTTTGTGTTAGTCATTTGAAAGAGCAGTGAGTAAGAAAAGGGTCACATTTGGAACAGGTAATAATAATAGGGAGTCTTTAGGAACAGAGTCCCGAAATACGAGTCTGTTTATAGGCTTTGGTTACCTTTGGTGGTAGAGTGGGAGGAAGGGAAAGAAGAAAATAGTTTCCACTTAAAGAGTAGTAAGCCCAGTTCTGCTTAGCACTTGCTGAATTGAGATATTAGTGGGAAGCTGTATATTTAGCATCACTTAACTCCCGTCAACACCCTCACTCTAGTAACAGACATACAGGAGCTTAGAGTTTGGAGGTAGGAGGAAATGTTTCTTTGACATGTGTACCATGAAATCAAAATTTTGACTGAATGTCAGAACACAAAAATATTCCATTATTGGACTTTAATGTCAGTCTCCAACAGCAACTTTAAAATAGTTCCATGTCTGTTTTAAACACCAACCCACTTGAGCAAAAATGTGCCTAAGCATGGGAAACTTTATCCTAATACCTGAATTCTTTTTAAACTCTTAACTCATTGTACCAAGCTTCTTTAACGTTAATGTGATGTTAGGAGTCTCATTAGAATTCTCTGAGTTGCCCCATTCTGTGGGAATTTTCAGAAAAAAGAATACACCTTTAGGGGTTAAAGCTTTCCGTGTAATAAGATCTTGGTTTCGGGTGAAAAGGATGTTTTGTTTGTGTGTGGAAGAGTGTTAATAATTTCTTAGATCTGAGAATGTGGATTCTTTTCTAAACCAGTAGGTGATGTAGAATTTCAAGTTTTAAATCACAATGTGGAAAGTGCATAATTTTTTGTTTTTAGGGACTGACCATGCGTTTCAACATACCAACTGGGACCAATTTACCCCCTGTCAGTTTCAACTCTCAAACTCCTTATATTCCTTTCAATTTGGGAGCCCTGTCAGCAATGAGTAATCAACAGCTGGAGGTAAGTTGTGAAGTACAAAAGTAGTTTAACTTGAATTAAAGGCAATTTCAAGTACCCTGTTGTTGAGGGTTCCCTATGCAGGAATATCACATTCTCCAAAAGATTACCTCTGAATAGACCAAGAAATTTTTCTTTTATTTGTTGACCTTTTTGAACCATCATAGTATAGGAAAATGTGGTTTGTTCAGAGCACAAGAGAATTCGGCCTTGAATTAATGTTCTTTGAATTATTTTAATTAAGGAACAATAGGGCAGTTGACTGGCTAGGGAAATAGCACTTTCTTAGTTATAAAATATTTTGAATAAACAAATTAACTTGCTTAATGTTTGAAAATAGGATAAATATATTCTGATGCAATGTAGGTGCAGCATTAAGTATATGCTAATGTCCAGTATTATGAAGTAAGTTATTTGAAACTAGAATCAATTATGAATTAAATAAGAAGGATTAGGTTTTATTATACCAATTATGTAGTAACTTAATTGAATCTGTGGTTTCCTTTTGAAAGTGTACTTATGGAGTCATTTAAATTGATAAACTATTGGTGCAAACCCAAACTTTTATCTTCCTAACAAGACCCTCACTGATAAGTTTTACCCACTTTATTGATGCTGCATTTTGCTGCTTTTCAATTATTTGAAGAGTTTTAAAACCAAGTGCTATAAATTGGCAAAAGGAAGGATCCCTATACTTTATAACCATGTGTGTTTTATATGTCCTATATAACATTTCTTGCATTCTTCTAGGACCTCATTAATCAAGGAAGAGAAAAAGTTGTGGAAGCAACAAACAGTGTGACAGCAGTGAGGATTCAGCCTCTTGAAGATATAATTTCAGCTGTAGTAAGTTAATAGGCAGTTATCTTACTCCAACTTGATATTTCTGTCGTGTTCCCCCTCTAGCCCTTTTGTTTTTATTTGTAATTGTTGTTTGCCTCACTCCTTCTGTGGGGAAAACCACATAATTCTTCTAACTTGATTTGCAATAGTAAAATACTAGTAAACTGGATAATAGTGCTAAGCTGTAATTCAGCATTTTTGCTTAAATGTTGGCCCAAAAGAGAAATGGGTAATATCCCAAATGATTGGGAAATCAGTCAGTCAGAGAAATGTATGTGTTGTTTACTTAAACATATTTTATCAGTTACACAAATTAAATCCAAGTAGTTTCATTCCAGAGATAGCCAAACCTTGTACGACAGTGGTTAACTCAGTACCCTGCTTTTACATCCTTGTTTTCTTTAGAAAAGAATAAAGGAAAGGGTGGGGGGGGAACCTTTTTAAAATCCTGAATATTTTTGAGTACCTTAATTATTTGTCCTCAATTCTACTGCAATAAGAAGTAAATGGAACCTTTTTCTTTTAGTGGAAGGAAAACATGAATCTCTCAGAGGCCCAAGTACAGGCGTTAGCATTAAGTAGACAAGCCAGCCAGGAGCTTGATGTTAAACGAAGAGAAGCAATCTACAATGATGTATTGACAAAACAACAGATGGTAAGAGTTCGACTATCTCTAAGTTATGTCCAATTTTCTTGAATTTATAATAATGGGTTTGTGTGACATCTGTGTCAATAATCATCTTTCCTTCATATGGATGGATGACTGGTCATTTTTCCTGGAAGAAATTTTGTCAGAAAACATATCTCGTCCACATAATTTTATTTTTTTGTGTATTCTGGACATCTAAAAAGGAATTCTTGCCAGACTTTTACCGTATTTACCATTTTTAAACAATTAAGTATACTTTTTAATATATTTAATTTGAGAGTAAAAAAAAGTGGAGCTATAGATTATATATGTCACAGGTTCCTACTTAATTACATAATTCTTTAAAAGACTAGCATATTCCATTTTTCCCATCGTAGTTGTTTGCCAGCCATCTGCCTTTCACTGGGAAATTTCAACTCTTGACTCCAGGGAATCAGTTTCTGTGGCATGAATTTTACTTAGCACTGTAGAATTATTGATTTTAAATTCTCTTAGGAAATTTAAGACACTCCAGGTAGGAATTATTCCCACTACAAGTGTTTTTTCCCTTTGGTGTTTGTCACTAAAAATGTTTGTCATTATGTGAAATGTTTAAAAGAATGAAGAAGAAATGAGATTTGACAAAAAGTGCTGTAACTAATACTTGAAACTAATCATTGTGCGGGACAGGTTACTATGGCAACTAAACTAAATGCTGCTTGCAATACAATAGTCAAGTCATTAAGAGAATTTAGCCCTAAATGGTGTTACTAAGTGGTTTCTACAGTAATGGTCCTGTGAATGCCTCAAATTAGTAATGGTGATAACAATAATGTGTTTTCCTTTTGGTATGGTACACCCTTAACAAATTGATTTTAACTTAAAACTTGATACTTACCTCTTTGAGACAGGTCATGCACTTGTAACAGCTCCCTTTTCTCTCTTTAGTTAATCAGCTGCGTTCAGCGAATACTTATGAACCGAAGGCTCCAGCAGCAGTACAATCAGCAGCAACAACAACAAATGACTTATCAGCAAGCAACACTGGGTCACCTCATGATGCCAAAGCCTCCAAATTTAATCATGAATCCTTCTAACTACCAGCAAATTGATATGAGAGGAATGTATCAGTCAGTAGCTGGTGGTATGCAGCCACCACCCTTACAGCGTGCACCACCCCCAATGAGAAGCAAAAATCCAGGACCTTCCCAAGGGAAATCAATGTGATTTTGCACTAAAAGCTTAAAGGATTGTTAAAATCATAGAAAGATCTTTTATTTTTTTAGGAATCAATGACTTAACAGAACTCAACTGTATAAATAGTTTGGTCCCCTTAAATGCCAATCTTCCATATTAGTTTTAATTTTTTTAATAGGGCATACCATTTTTTCCTGACTTTTGTCAGTGATGTTGCCTAGAATCTTCTTACACACATTGAGTACAGAAGATATTTCAAATTGTTTTCAGTGAAAACAAGTCCTTCCATAACAGTAACAACTCCACAGATTTCCTCTCTAAATTTTTATGCCTGCTTTTAGCAACCATAAAATTGTCATAAAATTAATGAATTTAGGAAAGAATACAGATTTATATATTCGTTCTTTACATATAAAAACACACAGCTGAGTTCTTAGAGTTGATTCCTCAAGTTACGAAATACTTTTGTACTTAATCCATTTCTTTATTAAAATGATGGAAATGGTTTTAATGTTCTTTTGACTGAAGTCTGCAACTGGGCTCCTGCTGTATCATCTCCGTGACTGAAAGTTAGAAACTAAGGGTTATCTTCGACACAGAATTGTGTGCAATATTCTCAAATACTACTGCTCTAAACCTTGGAGGAGTCTTGCAGTTATCTTAGCATTGTATAAACAGCCTTAAGTATAGCCTAAGAAGAGAATTCCTTTTTCTTCTTTAGTCTTTCTGCCATTTTTTATTTTCAGTTATATGTGCTGAAATAATTACTGGTAAAATTTCAGGGTTGTGGATTATCTTCCACACATGAACTTTCTCTCTCCTGGCACTGATATAAAGCACATCTCTTAACTGCTTGGTGCCAGTGCTAGTGCTTCATCCTGTTGCTGGCAGTGGGATGCGGACTAACAAAATCCAGTTCTAGCATTTTAGGAGGTTAAGGATGATGGTGTGGTTGTAGGGTCACACCCTGTTTTATAAACAATATCAAAATGGCAGAACCATTGCTGACTTTTTAAGTTCACATGAGGAATGTGCTTTAATAATTCCCAGTACTGTCAGTATTGTGAAATAATTCCTCTGAAAGATAAGGATCACTGGCTTCTATGCTCTTCCTCTTTTCTGTCATCATCATGTTCTTTTCCCCCAACTTGCCTGTTATTTTAAATAAATCACATTTCAAAGTTCGATTTTGTTTTCAGTTTAGATCTGTGAGGCAATTTTCTGATCAAAATTAATTCATCTAATACCCTTTTTTGAAGTTGTACTAGAAAATCATTGCATTGTTTTTTTAATCCAGGCCTATAAACATGACCTGTAAGTGTATTCATGTACAATTTGGGTGCTTGAATTTCTTGAAGAAAAAGATTGTTAGACTATGGGAGTCAACTCAACATGGCAAAACCATTTTTGAGATGGTGTTGTAACAGGTAGTGGAAATAGCTAAGGAATTTCATAAAAAAAGAAAGTTGGGTGGAGGAATTGCTCTAGGTATCACTGGATTAGAATGAGTTTAACATTAGCTAGAACTGTTTTGAGTTATTTGGATGATTAAGAGATTTCCATTTTTATCTTGAAAGAACTAGTGGTAAACATCTAAGAGCACTAGGTTTGTGATACGGAATTTGTGAGGTTAGGTGGATCCATTTCATCCCCCCCCCCACTTTACCATGGTGAGTTACCACTAACAAATTCCATATATTTGGATATTGTGCCAGCCATATAATCAGATTTACTTAATTAGGGTCGGAGGGGGGATGTGTGTTTACTCCAGAAGAAATGAAAAAGACAAGATTTATGAGATAAGTATTTGAAGGCAGTACACTCTGGCCAACTGTTGTCAGTTGGTATTTCTGTAAGTCCAGAATACCTTAAACCTGATTTACTAGACCTGGGTATTTTCAACGTGGTCTGATTACTTGTGCAAAGACATGGATGTAAAAATTTTAGGCAACCTTCTAAACCTTTTTCACCATGGATGAAACTATGACTTAAGGAATAATACATAGAAAGGATTAATTGGAACTAAGAGAGTTTGAAATAAAACTTGGACCACTTTGCATACACTCTTCTCACTTGACATTTTAGCTACATAATATGTACTTTGAGTATAACATCAAGCTTTAACAAATATTTAAAGAAAAAAATCACATCAATAAGATACTAAAAGGCTCATTTTTATATTTGTTTTAGATGTTTTAAATAGTTGCAATGGCTTAAAAAATGACGATTTAAAATGTTGCTTGTAATACAGTTTTGCCTGCTAAATTCTCCATATTTTGTAACCTGTTTTATTTCTTTGGGTGTAAAGCGTTTTTGCTTAGTATTGTGATATTGTATATGTTTTGTCCCAGTTGTATAGTACTGTTTCAGTCCATCATCCAGCTTTGGCTGCTGAAATCATACAGCTGTGAAGACTTGCCTTTGTTTCTGTTAGACTGCTTTTCAGTTCCGTATTGAGTATCTTAAGTACTGTAGAAAAGATGTCACTTCTTCCTTTAAGGCTGTTTTGTAATATATATAAGGACTGGAATTGTGTTTTTAAAGAAAAGCATTCAAGTATGACAATAATACTATCTGTGTTTTCACCATTCAAAGTGCTGTTTAGTAGTTGAAACTTAAACTATTTAATGTCATTTAATAAAGTGACCAAAATGTGTTGTGCTCTTTATTGCATTTTCACAGCTTTGAAGATCTGTGCACATATTGTTTCATAGAAAATGTATAGCTTTTGATGTCCTATTTAATGGTGATTCTTTTGCACATTTAGTTATTTAATATTGGGAGGTCAAAAAGTTTGGTTTTTGAATCTGTTATATACTAAATTCTGTAAAAGGAGATCTCTAACCTCAAAAATAATTTACATACCAGGAAGCCTATGTGTGTTTGTGTTAGTTTTGGTTGTCTCTTTGTAATCCAGCACCATTTCCTGCTTCCCAACAGCTGCATCACTCATTTAAATCAAGCAGGACTACCAATCCACACTTGATAGAAAAGCTGCTTACCCTCCTGAAGCCATAGCAGGTTAATGGAAGCCTTATTACCTGGCCTCCAAAGAAGCTGAATATTTTGTAGTCTTCCCTTAGCTATGCCCATTTTCCCTCTATCACAAAATCAGATACTTAACATCTGTGCCCCAAACAAAACTTTAAGATAATTACTTACCTATCTCAGTACCATTATTTCCTTTGAGGGTGGCATGTTGTGAAGGTATAGATACTTATTCTAACAGTAAATTAGGTCATTCTTTTACATGCTCATTTCACTAAAAATTATGTTCAGATTATTCCCATCTTACTTCACCAGACTTAGTCTCAAGTGACTTTTAGCTATCTCCACATCAAATCTACCCTTAGAGATGAAAATTCCTCCACCATGGATTTTTTTTTCAAGTCTGTAATCTGTGCCAATCCCAAAGGAGTTACCAAATTTCAGAAATGCTTTTTGTCTGTGCAACATTTTATATATGCTGTTATATGGAGGTGAATAAAAATTTAAAATCCAAAATATATATTGTTTCTAAGCTCAATATCTGCTAGGTAACCAAACTCTGCCCACATTACTCATGTTGGATACAATAATGGAATGGCCCCACCCCCCAACCTAAGAGTTTTACTCCCCAGAGTATGTACCACCATAAAATTCCTTTACAATATATACTGCCACTCTCTCTGTGGAGTAACCTTCCTGTCACCATTGTGCCTACTTGGCTAACTAAGGCAATCGCCCTTCCTCTCCTCACTTGAGAGATCTTTCTGATAGTGACCACTACATACGTTCACCAAGGAAGACAGCATATAAATCGAGGCCTTAATTAAAGATAATGAAGATCAAGCTGTAATTGAAGGAATGGAAAAGACAAATCCTAAAATATGGCAGGCCCTCTTTAATACTCAGAACTACCACATATTCCAAGCAATTTCTACCCTGCAGCACTCCTCCAAATTCACCTCACCATTCATTCTGTCCTCACTTTCTCCCTGGTAGAAACATAAGGGAGGGAATTTGGCTCCAGTCTCCTTTAGTTAATCATATCAGATCAGAGACTTCTACCTGTTTATAGACTCCGCCCTCTCCGTATAGTCCTCACATCAAATACATGTTAGTTTTCAAGAAAGGTGAAGAGATGACATCAGATGCAAGGATAGAATTTGTTTCAGGTACATGAAGAGAAAGTGTATTAAAAGGAATAAAGATAGAGAGGGATAGGGAAAGAGACTAGATTGGAATGGATTAATGAAGGATCTTGAAATCCTGAATAATTTCAATACAGAGGATAACAAGGGTTTGTGAGGTGGTTGATGTGTTCAAAGTAGCAATAAAGATGGTGATTTGGGCAGAGATAATTTGGCTTAGGATGCAAAGTGAAGAAAGACTGGAGACAGGAAGATAATGAATCCAGGCATTCAGTGACAAGACTATAGACAACTTTAAGGAAAAAAATCAGACTGAACTTCTTAAATTGCAAGAGAAAAACTGTTACTTCCTACCCCTTACCCAAGGAGTCAACTTTCTTCAGGGCTTCTGGTTTTATGTGCAGAATTTCACTTACTCTTTTTGATTACCCTCTCAAGCCTAATGATAAAACCCTTAGTGGCATTCCTGTTCTTAATTTTTCATTACTCCTAATTATACCCTTACACGTATATACAGAAAGTGAGTTTGGTCCATTTAACTAAACTGAGTGTAATTCTGTTTCCTCAAGCTAATTCTTCAAAGGGCTAAATCCATTCCTTTTAGTTTTTCTTAAGACCCATCCATTCCAAGTGCTAGTATCTGTTAATATTATAAGTTTCCTTTGGTATTTTCGAAGTGCCTTGTGGTTATTACGTGTTAACCTGTATACAACATATCTGTGAAAAAAGTGAGAATAATTACATTCTCCGCGTGACAGTTAAGATAAAAGTAAGAACAAAATAAAATCCATTGCACTCAGGAGGCAGAAAACATTACTTAAGTTACTTGGGTCTTTATATCTCATTTGGAAAATAGGACTATAATAACTTTCCTGAAGGCAGGAGCCTGGACCAGGTGATTTCCTGAGGTCCCTTTCAGCTTCAAGAGTTAGGGTTTAACTGTGAGCAAAGCACAATTTGAAGCCAAAAGGCAATGGGTTTGTCTTAGGTTACACGGTAAATTTGTGAACAGAATTAGAAATCCCTTGCCTTTGGTTAACGCTCTCACAGACTAAGGTATACCTTTTCTTTTCCTCTGTTTAGAAAAATGAGAGGTCTGGCAGGCATTTTAATGACAAAGCAGATAAGTCGAGTTGTAATGGGCTCTAATTACCACTTCCACAGCTGTAACCTTCTTTATCTTTTGCCCAGAGGCACTCCCAGAGCTGATTTCTTACTGCCTCTGGAACTCAGAAAATGAAAAACCATATTTAAGAATGATTCTTATATCCTTGTTGCCTGATTGGTTTATATACATTGACAAAACATCAAGGTAAATATAAGTCAGCTTCTGTAAAGTCAGCTTTTAATGATAACTTCCCATTCTATTCATAGCTATAAAGCCCAAATTAGGCCAATGTTTAACTTGTCTGGTCTGGATGAAGTTTATAGTAAGACAATATTTGTTTATATTGAGTCTTATGTCGCAACACATACGGCATACTTTTTGAGATGTAGATTTTATTAAAAAATCTTGTGACAAAAACTAATAGAAGGGGCGCCTGGGTGGCTCAGTCATTAAGCGTCTGCCTTCTGCCTTCGGCTCAGGTCATGATCCCAGGGTCCTGGGATCAAGCCCACATCAGGCTCCCTGCTCCGCGGGAAGCCTGCTTCTCCCTCTCCCACTCTCCCTGCATGTGTTCCCTCTCTCGCTGTCTCTCTCTGTCAAATAAATAAAATCTTAAAAAAAAAAACAAAACTAAAAGAAGAGTGAAATAGTAATAATTTTTTTTTTCTGTAGCTGCTTGTCCTTACGTGCCAGTAGCAAAGCAGGTAGAAGACTATGTCTAGCCTGCTGAATACATTTCAGTGGAAACAAAACCAAACTTAAGAAAAAAGAAACGTGGTTAATATAAATCACCTGAGGTCTTGTTAGTTCATTCCCAGTTCTTGGTAGGCTTTCAACTATACAGCATGGAGCCTTTAGTGATGCAGGCTTGCTTGAATACTATCCTTAGTAAAGTAAACCTTTTGTTAACAAGTTTTCCCACCCTCTCTTCCCTTATCTTGCACACACTACTGGATGTGTAGGCTCAAATGAAGTGCCTGCCTGCAATTTTTCCTGCTTTACTTCTTCAAATGATCTCCCCCCACCCTATCAAATACATGCACCCCTTTATATTCTAATACTTCAGAGGGGGGCACTCATAGAATCATAGAATGCTAGAGATAGTTGGGGTCTTAGATACCCTGTAGCCCAGCCATCTCCCTTAACAATCTGGAAAACAAAGGCCCAGAAAGGGAAAGAAGTTCAAGGGTACCAATGTCTTCTAGCTTCTCTTCCACTTCTCATTCCATTCCATTCAGATGCCTGCTGTTACACTTGAATTCCAGTTCATTTTCTTCAGTCTGCCAGACCACATTAAGTAAATTTTCAGAATACCTAGTATTGAAATAAGCTTTAGAATGGGAAATGTTTATGGGAAGTAGAGGAATATGTGAACCAAAATGAAAGGGAAAATGGGAAGACCCCTGACATATATACCCCAAGCTTTTAATTTGGTATCCAGGGTGTTGGCTTCAGGACTTTGTTTCAGAGGGATATTTAATTTGTTTAAACAGTTCTTTCACCACAGTCAGCAAAGTTTAGACCAATAAGATCTAGAAGCACTCTTCTACTTTCCAGATCTTAGTGTCCTTCAGTGCCAAGGATGGAATCATTCAGCCTTCCTCAAAGGAGGCAGGTTAATGTACCAAGTACTTTAAAATCTTCTATTTCAGGGGCGCCTGGGTGGCTCAGCCGTTAAGTGGCTGCCTTCAGCTCAGGTCATGATCTCAGGGTCCTGGGATCAAGTCCCGCATTGGGCTCTCTGCTCAGCGGGGAGTCTGTTTCTCCCTCTGCCTCTGTGGCTTCCCCCTCCTTGTGCTCTCTCCCTCTCTCTCAAATAAATAAAATCTAAAAAATAAATCTTCTATTTCAAATGAGAAATGCTGCTGTATTCACAAGGAACAAGATAGAAAGCTCTGTTTTAGTGTAATGATCTCAGGATAGTGGCAACTACTCTTGAGTTACAGAGATGTGCTATAAGGACCATGAATAGTTTTTCATATTTCCAAAGAACTGAAAAAAAAAAACCCAGCAAAACGATTTTAATATACTAGAATTTGGGGGCCTGGTTCTATCTGTATAAATTTAGACAAGTTACTTTACCTCTCTGAATCTTCACTCACAAAGCAATAAAGTTTTATTGAACGCTTACTATATGTCAGGCACTATCATTAGCCACTTCTGTAATTCCTGTTTTACAGATGAGGAAACAGGTTTAAAATAATTAAATTATTCACCCAGTGTCTCACAACTAACTGGAAGAGGCGGGATTCAACAACATGTATCACATTCTATGTTTTTGCCATTGAACAAGCTTGCAACCCTTCCTAGAACCATGATTTAATCTCAGCCTTTAGCAAACCACTTAGAGTACCTTATCATTTTGTTCTTTTGCATATCAGCTCTCATTTGTCTGTTTTTACTGTAAGCAAGGTCTTAAATAGAATATTCCTCCTGGTGTGGTGTTTTCAAGGCACTTCCTTCTGTCCCTCTTCACTGGTGTTCAAGGCACTTCCTTCTGTCCCTCTTCACTGGTGCCTGGAGGACTTGGCTTTCTCCTTTCATTTCCTTCTGTGATCCAAACAGAAGTGTCTGAAAAATCCAGTGTGAATACTTTAAGGTAAGTTTTAAGATATCACAACTCATTTTGAAAGTGCTATCACAAGTTCAATTAGACACCAATTGAGAATACTAAAAGGTAGAAATGTTCTGAACAAAGTTTATTTTTCGTTTTTCCACCCGATAAAGTCTACGTACCATTTGAGCAAGGTCTTAAAAGATAGCTAGAATTTGGATATGTAGGGATTGAGGAGGATGGCATCTCAAAGGAAACAGCAAACAAATGTGTGTAGGCAGCAAAGAATAGAATTCAGAATAGTATAATTCCAGAAAATGCCATGCTTCTGTACTTGTGCACGGGAGTTTATAGCCCTGTTTAAGGCAATAGCATCTGTAATGCACAATTTGTAGATAAATGGTGTGGTAGGCAGAATAATGGAGCCCCAAAGATGTCCATGTCCTAATCTCAGAACCTGTGAATGTGTTAGGTTACATGACAAAAGAGAATTAAAGTTGTGGGAATTAAGGTTGCTAATCAGCTGACCTTGAAATGGGAAGTCGCCTGGATTATCCAGGCGAGCCCAATGTAATTACAAGGGTCCTTAAAACTGGAAGAGGGAGGCAGAGAGAATAAGTAAGTAAGTAAGTAATTCTCACCTAGAGCCTCTAAAAAGGAGTACAGCTCCACTGACACCTTGATTTTAGCCCAGTGAGACCCATATCAGACTTCTACCTACAGAACCGAAGGATGATAAATGGGTGTTGTTGTAAACCATCAAGTTTATGGTTATTTGCTACAACAGTAATAGGAAACTAATACAAGGGTTATTTGTGTGAATACTTGATCAATGTCTTGGTCTCCTGCTAGATATGTGAGCTTAAGGGCAGGGACCCCTATTCACTTTAATATCCTTGGCACCTGACACAGAAAAAGTGTGAGAAAATTTGTTTGATGAATTTATGTGTGAATGTCTTGGCAGTCATATCTTACCTGAGAACATTATGGCAATGTCAACAGCATCAAAGTCTGTTTCTGTATGCCCAAATGTATATATATGTATGTCTGTTCTCTTTTACTTTGGGTCCCTATGTCTTCCTCCTTCCCTTCATTTTCTCTTCTCTCTTCCTTACTTCTGTCCCTATTTCTTAATTGGCCATAACAAAGGACTGAAGTACACCTTGTAATTTTCCCTTATGTTTACGGAATAAAGTTTTACATTTTCTGTTCATAGTTTTTAAGAAGAAGTAATACAGCTTATTGCACTGAAAAAAATGCTTTATACTCAGGGGTCCCTTCATTTATTACCTATTTAATTTATATCAGTAGGTAAGTGATCCTTGATAGAAGTTTCTCATTTCTGACAGGATGTGTGTAGAACCCAGGGGCAGAAACATCCCACAGAAGCTTTCTTGTTATACCTGCTAGTGGGAACTTGTTCCCTGATTGCGTGGTCCACATTGTGCAAACAACATAATTTCCTCTCAGAAGAGAGGAAATTGTTTGACACTGTTTATCCAGAAGAAATCAGATGCTCCATTAGGACCAGAATTATTCAGCCTTTTCCCTGGCTCCATCCTCTGTCTACTGAGTTTTATCATAAAGATGTTTAATGTTTGATTGGGATACACTGGAATCCTGGGAAGGCATAGGACCTATTGTTCACCTCCAAAGCTCAGCCTGTTCCACAAAACAGAATGACCTAATGAAAGGTAAAACTTTTGATGGGAAAGTTCTTGAAGTTTCTAGTGATTAAGAACATTTAGGGAAATCTTCATTCCTAGAATTGGAAGGACATGGGCTAGTTCAGTGCTTCTCAAGTTTAATGTATATGCAAGTCACCTGGGAAACTCATTAAACTTTAGATTCTGATAGAGTAGATCTGGGATGGGGCCTAAGAATTTGCATTTCCAGCAAGCTTCTGGGTGATGTTGATGCAGCTGGTCCAGGGACCACACTTCAAGGAGCAAGGGGATAATGGATCTAGGACAGTCAGAGATAGGGTATCTGTATTCTGCATAGGGGAACTGAAAAGTGGGCGTTTCTAGAACCAGAGCCTCAGAGAAGGTATCTGAGCTTCCTTCTCCTCTCCGGGAGATACAGGGCCTCCTGGTAGGTCTCTCATGTGTTGGGTTCCCCAGAACCAGGGGTGGGGAAGTTCCCTGGGTGTGTATTAGGGTAATTTAACCCTAGCTGCCACAGAGACCAAAACACAATTTGAAAGCTATTACTGAATGAGTAGAAAAAAAGTCTTGAATGATATTCCCCAGAATGTTAAAGATGATAGGGAACGAAAACATGGCTGCTTTTGTTTTCTTCTTTTTGCTGATCTGTATTTTCTGATTTTTCTTTGGAAAAAAATGTATAATTTTGCAAAAGCTACTTTTTAAAAAGACATATATATTACTTTTACAACAGTAAGGAAAAAAGCTCATCAAAATCAAAACAAATCCAATCAGATCCTGCATGTACTTTTTGCTTGAATCCTGATAATAATACCTAACGCTCATCAAGCACTTACTACACGCCAGTTATCATTCTGTTTCACAAATATTATTTATTACTTGCAAAAATTCTGATGTAGTTACTCTAATTTCCCCCATTTTGCCATTGGGAAAACTGAGGCACAGAGAGATTTAAGTGACTTATTTAATTTTAAGGTAAGTGGCAAAGCCAGAATTTGAGCCTAGGCACTAATGACTCTAGAGCACGTGCTCTAAAACACTACTATATGTTACCTCCATTAGAGTACATACAAAGCATCTTTTTTAGGCCTCAAAGTCAATCCTACCCTAAAAACAAATGCAGAGTCCTTTCTCTGCTTTTCCCTCAAGCCATAGCCCTATCTCCCTTTTCTCTTTTCTGCTAAACCTTTTGAAAGTGTGGTCTATACTTGCTGCCTGCAATTCCCCTCACCCTGCCCTTTACTCCTCAGGCCCAGCAATATGCCTTCTGCTCCAACTCTGCCACAGAAGATACTTTCTTGACAGGAACTCATGATATCCTAATCACCAAAGCCTATGACTTTTTCTCAGAGAAAATCCCACAACTCCGTGGACTAGAGTCACAACAAAATAATGATCTCTAAACTCAGCTGCCTTAGAAACCGTTCTAAGTGTCCTTAATCAGCCTTGCCTCCTAGTTCACTGAGAATGACAAAAGCATCAGGTCAGAACCTCTCAACCTCTTTTCCCTCCCAGTCCCCTTCACAAACACACCTTTCCCTTCTCTTGTGTTTCAGGGTCAGTGTCTCCCTTCCAGTAAGAAATGAATTCCTCAGCCTGTGCTATGGGGCCAAACTCCTCCCCCCTCCTTAGAGATCTGACTGTATCCATCTTCCCCCTCTCTCCTACACTTTCGACCTCCATTTACCCAATCCTGAGCTCTTCCTGACTGGTTAACCACAGTGGGCTTTTAATTGGTCTTCCCACCTTCATCCAATCCATCTTTCACGCTGAATCCAGAGTGATATTAAAATGCAAATCTGATCATGTTACATTTCCTTAGGTTGCTCCCCACCATATGGCAGCTCATGTAACAGGGAATGTAATGATACATTCTTCACTAAATTCCTAAAAGTCATCAAAACTGCAAGGGGGCTTGGCCTCTTTAGCCTCGGATTTCTGTGCCCCGCTCCCCAGATGTGCCTTGAAGAGTAGTGTGGGAGGAACTAGTGGTTGTTTTCTCTGTCAGTTGGCTGCAGGGTTTGAGTCATTACTGTGCAGCCAACCGCTGTACATGGGGGCAAAAAAACTCCGGGCCAAAAGACAGCAGGCTGCAGGGCAATAGGATTTCTCTCTGCTTTTGGAACTTCTATTATGCTGTAAGCTTCTCCTCAAGTCAAGTCAATGAATAGTTGTTAACACCTACTGAGTTCCCGGCAGTGTGAATGGTATGATAAAGAAGTTACAGAGAACTTGCTATGGTCTGGATCCTGGCATTAAGAAGTTTCTGTATTTATATCTCCTATTTATGAATTATCTTCTGTGTGCCAGCCACTATCCTATGTTATTTACAAACTCATTGTGTCATTTAGTCTTGTATTATGCTCCATTTTATAAATGAGAAAACTGAGACTTGCCAAAGGGTCACACACAGAACACGGAACATCCGGGTTTCAAATCCAAGTCGGCCACCTGCAAAGCCCCTTCTATTTTTTAAAGTGGCACTTCTTGCAACCTGTTTGAGAATATAGGGCTGGTGTTCTTGATATGAAGACAGCACACTGGAGCAGTATATGATCAGGTGGTAATTTGTGGTACTGGTAAAGACAAAATGATGTGATATGAAGAGTCTAGGATGGAAATTTGGTAAATTCTGGAGCCAATTTTGATTCTGCCACTAATTAGGTATGTACCCTTAAATATATTACCCTCTTTGGGCATCAATCTCCCGTTTTTTATTTTTATTTTTTTAAATTTTAATTCCAATATAGTTAACATATAGTGTTATATTAGTTTCAAGTGTACAATATAGTGATTCAACAATTCTATACGTTATTCAGTGCTGATCACAATAAATATGCTCATAATCCCCTTAACCTATTTCACCCATCCCTCCACCCACCTCCCCTCTGGTAACCATCAATTTGTTCTCTATAGTTAAGAATCTGTTTCTTGGGGGTACCTGGGTGGCTCAGTCGTTAAGCGTCTGCCTTCGGCTCAGGTCATGATCCCAGGGTCCTGGGATCGAGCCCCGCATCAGGCTCCCTGCTCAGCCGGAAGCCTGCTTCTCCCTCTCCACTCCCCCTGCTTGTGTTCCCTCTCTCCCTGTGTCTCTCTCTGTCAAATAAATAAATAAAATCTTAAAAAAAAAAAAAAAGAATCTGTTTCTTGGTTTGTCTCTCTTTTTTTCTTTTTTTTAATAAAGATTTTATTTATTTATTTGAGGGAAAGAGAGAGAGGAATCACAAGCGGTGGGGAGGGGCAGAGGGAGAGGGAGGGGGAGAAGCAGACTCCCCACTGAGCAGGGAGGCTGATGCAGGGCAGTCTCTTTTTACCTTTGTTCATTTGTTTGGTTTCTTAAATTCCACATATGAGAGAAATCGTATGAAATATTCCTTTCTCTGACTAACTTATTTCACTTAGCATTATACCCTCTAGATCTATCCATGTTGTTGCAAATGACAAGATTTAATTCTTTATTCATGGCTGAATAATACTCCATTGTATATACATACTATTTCTTTTTTTAATTTTTATTTTTAACTTTTTAAAAAAATTTTAAAAGATTTTATTTATTTATTTGAGAGATAGAGAGCTCACAAACAGGGGGATTGGGAGAGGGAGAAGCAGGCTCCCCGCTGAGCAGGAAGCCTGATGCAGGGCTTGATCCCAGGACCCTGGGATCATGATCTGAGCTGAAAGCAGACACTTAACGGATTGAGCCACCCAGGCGCCCCTTAAGTTTTTATTTTAATGCCAGTATAGTTAACATACAGTTATATTAGTTTCAGGTATACAATGCAGTGATTCAAAAATTCTATACATTACTCAGTGCTCATCATGATAAATGTACTTACTCTTTAATCCCCATCACCTATTTCACCCATCCCCCCCCACCTCCCCTCTGATAACCATCAGTTTGTTCTCTATAGTTAAGAGTCTGTTTCTTGGTTTCTCTCTCTCTCTCTCTCTCTTTTACTTTGCTATTAAGTTTTGTTTCTTAAATATGAGAGAAATCAATTCATATTTGTCTTTCTGTGACTATTTCACTTAGCATTATACTCTCTACCTCCATCCATATTATCACAAATGGCAAGATTTCTTTCTTTTTTTTTTTTTTTTTGGCTGAGTAATATTCCATTGTGTATAAATACCACTTCTTTATCCATTCACCTATGGATAGACACTTGTGCCACTTCCAAAATTTTTCTATTGTAAATAATGCTACTATAAACATAAGGGTGCATGTATCCCTTTAAATTAGTGTTTTTGATTTTGAGGGATAAATACCCAGTAGTGTGATTCCTGAATTTTAAGGTAGTTCTATTAATTTTTTGAGGATCCTCAATACTGTTTTACACAGTGGCTGCACTGGTTTGCATTCCCACCAATAGTGCACGAGTGTTTCTTTTTCTCCATCCTTAGCAACACGTGTTGTTTCTTGTATTTTTTATTTGAGCCTTTCTGACAGGTATGAAGTGATATCTCATTGTGGTTTTGATTTGCATTTCCCTGATGCTGACTGATGTTGAACATCTTTTCATGTGTCTGTTGGCCATCTGTATGTTTTCTTTGGAGAAATGTCTGTTCATGTCTTCTGCCCATTTTTAATTAGATGATTTGTTTTTTTTGGTGTTGAGTTGTATGGTTCTTAATATATTTTGGATACTAACCCTTATCAAATATGTCATTTGCAAATATCTTCTCCCATTCACTAGGTTGTATTTTGGTTTTGTTTATTGTTTCCTTTGTTGTGCAGAAGCTTTTTATTTTGGTGTAGTCCCAATAGTTTCTTTTTGCTTTCATTTCCCTTGCCTCAGGAGACATATCTAGAAAAATGTTGGTA
Organism: Leptonychotes weddellii; assembly: GCF_054177405.1. Lineage (NCBI taxonomy): Eukaryota > Metazoa > Chordata > Mammalia > Carnivora > Phocidae > Leptonychotes > Leptonychotes weddellii. Next base: position 54,325,461 of record NC_138385.1, read on the forward strand.
GATCCAATGTCAGATAAATTACTGCTTGTGCTCACTTGTAGGATTTTTATAGTTTCAGGTCTCACATATATCTTTCTGTATGGTGTAACCCAGTGGTCCAGTTTCATTCTTTTGCATATAACTGTCCAGTTTTCCCAACACCATTTGTTGAAGAGACTGTCTTTTTCCCATTGCATTTCCTTGCTTTCTTTGTCAAAGATTAATTGACCATATAAATATGAGTTTATTTCTGGGCTTTCCATTCTATTCGATTAATCTATGTGCTTATTTTTGTGCCAGTACCATACTGTTTTCATTACTAGAGCTTTGTAGTATAACTTGAAGCCTGGAATTTTGATGCCTGCAGCTTTGTTTTTCTTTTTCCCAAGACTGTTTTGGATATTTGTGGTCTTCTGTGTTTCCATAAATTTTAGGATTGTTTGTTCTAATTTGGTGAAAAATGTTGGTATTTTGATATGGATTGCATTAAATTTATAGAATGCTTTGTGTAGTATGGACATTTTAACAATATTTGTTCCTCTACTCCATGAGCATGGAATGTCTTCCCACTTTTTTTGTGTTATTTTCAATTTCTTTCATCAATGTTTTATAGTTTTCAGAATACAGGTCTTTCGGGCGCCTGGGTGGCTCAGATGGTTAAGCGTCTGCCTTCGGCTCAGGTCATGATCCCAGGGTCCTGGGATCGAGTCCCACATCGGGCTCCCGGCTCAGCGGGGAGCCTGCTTCTCCCTCTGACCCTCTCCCTTCTCATGCTGTTTCTCTCTCGCTCGCTCTCTAAAAAATAAATAAAATCTAAAAAAAAAAAAAAAAGAATACAGGTCTTTCACCTCCTTGGTTAAGTTTATTCCTAGGTACTTTATTGTTTTTGGTGCAATTGTAAATGGTATAGATTTCTTAATTTCTTTTTCTGTTGCTTCATTATTAGTATAAAAAAATGCCACGGATTTCTGAACATTAATTTTCATTTTGTATCCTGTGACCTTACTGAATTCATTTATCAGTTCTAGTAGTGTTTTGGTGGAGTCTTTAGGGTTTTCTATATAAAGTATCATGTTGTCTGCAAATAGTGAAAGTTTTACTTCTTCCTTACCAATTTGGATGCTTTTTTATTTCTTTTGTTGTCTGATTGCTGACGCTAGGACTTCCAGTACTATGTTGAATAAAGGTGGTGAGAATGGGCATCCCTGTTTTGTTCCTGACCTTAGCAGAAATGCTTTCAGTTTTTCACCATTGAGTATGATGTTAGCTGTGAGCTTTTCCTATATGGCCTTTATTATGTTGAGGTATGATTCCTCTAATCCTACTTTGTTCAGAGTTTTTATCATAAATGGATGTTGTACTTTGTCGAATGTCTTTTCTGCATGTATTGAAATGATCATATGGTTTTTATCCCTTCTTTTATTGATGTGATGTATCACATTGATTGACTTATGAATATTGAACAATCCTTGCATCCTGGAGATAAATCCCACTTGATTGTAATTGTATCACTGGATTTGGTTTGTTAATATTTTGTTGAGGATTTTTGCATGTATATTCATCAGAGATATTGGCCTTTAGTTCTCTTTTTTTGTAGTGTCTTTATCTGGCTTTGGCATCAGTGTAATGCTGGCTTCATAGAAGGAATTTGGAAGTTTTCTGTCCTCTTCTACTTTTTGGAATACTTTGAGAAGAATAGGTATTAACTCTTCTTTAAATGTTTGGTAAACTTAACCTGAGAAGCCATTTGGTCCTGGATTTTTGTTTGCTGGGAATTTTTTGATTACTGATTCAATGTCATTGCTGGTAATTGATCTGTTAAATTTTCTATTTCTTTCTGATTCAATTTTGGGATGTTATATGTTATATGTTTCTAGGAAGTTATTCAGTTCTTTTAGGTTGTCCAATTTGATGGCATATAATTTTTCTTACAATCTTTTGTATTTCTATGGTTCTGGTTGTTATTTCTCCTCTTTCATTTCTGATTTTATTTTTATTTATTTGAGTCCTCTCCCTCTCTCTCTCTGATGAGCCTGGCTAAAGGTTTATCGATTTTGTTGATCTTTTCAAAGAACCAGCTCCTTGTTTCATTGCTCTGTTCTATTGTTTTTTAGTTCCTATTTTGTTTATTTCTGCTGTAATCTTTATTATTTCCTTCCTTCTACTGGTTTTAGGTATTGTTTGTTCTTTTCCTCGTTCCTTTAGATGTAAGGCCAGGTTGTATATTTGGGATTTTTATTGCTTCTTGAGGTAGGCCTGTATTGTTACAAACTTCCCTCTTGAGAACAGCTTTTGTTGTATCCCAAAGACTTTGGACCATTGTGTTTCATTTTCCTTTGTCTCCATGTATTATTTGATTTCCTCTTTGATTTCTTTGTTGACCCATTCATTGTTAAGTAGCATGTTATTTAGCCTCCATATGTTTGTGTCCTTTCCAGGTTTTTTCTTGTGGTTGATTTCTAGTTTCATAGCATTGTTGGTTGGGAGAGATGCGTGATATTACTTCAATCTTTTTAAATTTATTGAGACTTGTTTTGTGGCCTAATATGTGATCTATTCTGGAGAATGTGCCATGTGCACTTGAAAGGAATGTGTATTCTGCTGTTTTAGGATAGAATGTTCTGAATATATCTGTTAGAGTCATGTGGTCCAATGTGCCATTCAAAACCACTGTTTCCTTGTTGGTTTTCCATTTGGATGATCTATCCAATGATGTAAGTGGGGTGTTAAAGACCCCTACTATTATTGTATTACTGCTGATTACTTCCTTTATGTTTATTTTTTTAAAAGATTTTATTTATTTATTTATTTCACAGAGAGAGAGCACAAGCAGGGGGAGTGACAGAGGGAGAGGGAGAAGCATGCTCCCTGCTGATCAGGGAGCCCAATGCAGGGCTTGATCCCAAGACCCCAGTTTCATGACCTGAGCCCAAGGCAGACACTTAACCAACTGAGCCACCCAGGCGCCTCCCTTTATGTTTGTTATTAATTGCTTTATGTATTTGGGTGCTCCCATGTTGGGTGCATAAATATTTACAACTGTTATATCTTCTTGCTGGATTGTTCTGCTTATGTATATATAGTGTCCATCTTTGTCTCTTGTTACAACCTTTGTTTTAAAGTCTATTTTGTCTGATATAAGTATTGCCACTTCAGCTTTCTTTTCATATTCATTTACATGATAAATGTTTCTCCATCCCCTCACTTTCTTTTTTTTTTTAAGTATTTTTATTTATTTATTTTTGAGAGAGAGAGAGAGAACGAGCATGAGCAGGGGGGAGTAGCAGAAGGAGAGGGAGAAGCAGGCTCCCCAGTGAACAGGGAGCCCAATGTGGGACTTGATCCCAGGACACTGGGATCATGACCTGAGCTGAAGGCAGATGTTCAACCGACCAAGCCACCCAGGTGCCCACCATCCCCTCACTTTCAATCTGCATGTTTTTAGGTCTGAAATGAGTCTCTTGTAGGCAGCATATAGGTGGGTCTTGTTTTTTATCCATTCTGTCACCCTATGTTTTTTGATTGGAGCATTTAGTCCGTTTACATTCAAAGTAATTATTGATATGTATTTATTGCCTTTTGTTACTTGTTTTATGGTTGTTTTTTAAAGACTTTATTTATTTATTTGAGAGAGAGAGAAAGAGCATAAACAGGGGGGTGGGGAAGGGTGGAGGGAAAAGGAGAAGCAGACTGCTCACTGAACAGGCAGCCCGATGTGGGGCTCGATCCCAGGACCCTGAGATCATGACCTGAGACAAAGGCAGATGCTTGACTGACTGAGCTACCTAGGTGCCCCATTTTTATGGGTTTTTTTTAGTTCCTCTCTGTTCCTTTTTTCTCTTACTCTCTTCTCTCATGATTAGTTGGCTTTCTTTAGCAAAATACTTGGATTCCTTACTCTTTAGTTTTTGCATATCTATTGTTTTTTTTAAGATTTTATTTATTTACTTGAGAGAGAAAGAGAGTGAGTGGGGGAAGGGGCAGAGGAGAGAATATCCAAGCAAACTCGCACTGAACATGGAGCCTGATATGGGCTGGATCTCATGACCCAAGATATCAGAACCTGAGCCCAAACCAAGCGTCAGACACTTAACTGACAGAGCCACCCAGGCACCCCTCTATTATGTTTCTTGACTTGTGGTTACCATTTAGTTTATATAGAACATCTTGTGCATATAGCAGTCTATATTAAGCTGATGGTCACTTAATTTTGAATTCATTCTTTACTCCTCCTTCCATGTTTTAGATATTTGGTATTGTATTTTACATCCTTTTATTTTGTGTTTTTTTTATTGGTTTTTACAGATATACTTAATTTTTTTGCCATTGTGCTTCCTATTTTTCTTACTCTTACTTATGATATTTGTTTTCCACTCAGAGTCCCCTTTAACATTTCTTGTAGGGCTGGTTTTGTGATCATGAATTCTTTTAATTTTTGTTTATCTGGGAAACTATCTTTCCTTCTATTCTGAATGCTAGCCTTGTTGGACAGAATATTCTTGGCTGCAGATTTTTCCCTTTCAGCAATTTGAATATATTGTGCCATGCTCATCTGGACTGCAAAGTTTCTGCTGAAAAATCAGCTGACAGCCTTATGTGGTTTCCTTTGTATGTAACTGTCTTCTTTTCTGTTGTAACCGTTAAAATTCTCTATCACTATTTTTTGCCATTTTAATTACTATGTGTCTTGGTATGGACCTCCTTAGGTTCAATTTGTTGGGGTATCTGTGTGGCTCCTGAATCTGGATCTGTTTCCCTCCCCAGATTTGGAACATTTTCAGCTGTTCTTTTTTTTTTTTTTTACATTTTTTTAATTTTTAAAGTTTTTATTTTAATTCCAGTTAGTTAACATACAGTGTTATATTAGTTTCACGTGTACAATATAGTAATTCAACACTTCCATACATCACCCTGTTCTCATCACAACAAGTGCACTCCTTAAACCCCATCACCTCTTTAACCCATCCCCCAGCTATTATTTCTTCAAATACATTTTCTACCCCCCCTTTCTCTCTGTTCTCCTTCTGGGATCCCTGTAATAATATGAATGTTGTTACACTTGATGGTGTCACTGAGTTCTCTAAGTCTATTCTCATTATGCCATATTTGTCTCTCACCTGTTCATCTTATTGCTTTCCATTACTCTATCATCCAGGTCACTGATACATTCCTCTGCTTCCTATAGCCTACTATGTATTCCATATGTTGTATTTTTAATTTCATTTATTAAGTTCTTCACCTATAATGTTATTTTATTTATTTATTT
>NC_138385.1:54331205-54394707 GCF_054177405.1 Leptonychotes weddellii
TTTTTTTTAAAGATTTTATTTATTTGAGAGAGAGAGAATGAGAGACAGAGAGCATGAGAGGGAGGAGGGTCAGAGGGAGAAGCAGACTCCCTGCCGAGCAGGGAGCCCGATGCGGGACTCGATCCCGGGACTCCAGGATCATGACCTGAGCCGAAGGCAGTCGCTTAACCAACTGAGCCACCCAGGCGCCCCTATAATGTTATTTTAAATCTTTTTTTCCCAAGGGTCTCACTGATGTCCTCCACCCTTTTCTGAAGTCCAATGAGTATCTTTATGATCATTACTTTAAAATCTCTATGAGGCATATTATTTCTTATTTGCTTAGATGTACTGCTGTGATTTTGTCCTGTTCTTTCATTTGGGACGTATTTCTCCTGTCTCCTCATTTTGTCTACCTCTCTGTGTCTGTTTCTGTGTTAGGAAAGTCAGCTGGGTCTTCTATTCTTAAAAGTAGTGGCTTTAAGAGGAAGAGTTCTGTCATGCCCTGCAGTGTGGTGTCCCCTGTTCACCAGATACTGGCATTTCAGGTGAGTCTCCTATATGTGTTGTTGGCATCCTGCTGTTGTGTCTGAGTCACTTTTTCTTTCCGTTTAGATGTCTGCACTGGTTCTCTGACTGTTGTAGTTGTACTTGCTCTCTGTGGTGTTAGTGGGACCCAGGCAGGCTGACTGTGAGGTGACATGACCACAGGAGGGCTGGGAGCAGGGTCGTGGTGTTAGCAAAATTTGTGGTTATCCCAGGGCTGAAGCCAGCAGCCTTGGAGTGGGTGAGTCCTTGGGAGAATGCATGGGTGGGGTGCACTGCTAGCAGGTTAGAGAGCAAGTGTCTGTGTAGTGCTGCCTCCAACAGGTGGTTCTGTGTTTATGCTGGGGGGTGGGGGATGAAAATGGTGCCTGCCATCCCCTTTGCTCCTGGAGAAGTCTCCCAATACACTCTGAAATCAGTATAAACAGATCTTCCTCCCTTTTGTCCCAGGTGTTGTGAAAACTGCCATTTCTTTGTTGCCTCTCTGAGGGCAGCTGTCTCTTTTTTAAAATTTTTTCTATGAAAGAACACTTTTTTAAATTTAAATTCAGTCAGCCAACTTATAGTACATCATCAGTTTCAGATGTAGTATTCAATACTTTATCAGTTGCACATAACACCCAGTGCTCATTACATCACGTGCCCTCCTTAATGCCCATCATTCTCTTTAAGGGTGGGGACCCAGCTATCTCACCCTCCAGGCTGTCACAGTGCTAAGTCAGCTGATTTTTAAAGCTCTAGGCTCCAAGTCCTGCTGGTTATACAAACTCACAAAATTCAACTCCTCTGATTTTTAAAGCCAGATATTATGGAGATTTGTCTCCCATGTGGGTTCCCTGGTGAGAGGAACCATTTCTTTCCCCTCTCTGCACCCACAGCTCCCTCCCTCCTGTGGGCAGCTCCTGAACACTCTGCCTTTCTTAGCCTCTCAGATGCAACTTCTTTACATTTAGTTGTGGAGTTTGTTCTGCAAGTCTTCAGATCACTCTCTGGGTTATTTACATGGATGTGAGGGATATCTAGTTGTAAATGTGGGACACAATGAACTTAGAGTCCTCTTATTCCACCATCTTCCCTATTCCACATCTTCTTCCTCCCTCCCTCCCTTCCCTCTTTCCTTTCCTTTCCTTTTCCTTCCTTCCTTCCTTCTCTCCCTCTCTCCTTTCTTTCTTTCTTTTTTTCTTTCTTTCTTCTTTCTTTCCCAGTATAGTTAACATACAATGTTAAATAACTTCAGTTATACAATATAGTGATTGAACAATTCTATATATTACTCAGTGCTCATCAAGATAAGTGTACTCTTAATCCCCTTCACCTGTTTTACACATTCCCCCATGCACCTCCACTCTGGTAACCATCAGTTTGTTCTCTATAGTTAAGAGTTTGTTTCTTGTTTTTCTCTTTTTTTTCTTTGTTCATTTATTTTGTTTCTTGGATTCCAGGTATGTGTGAAATCATATGGTATTTGTCTTACTGTGACTGACTGATTTTGCTTAGCATTATATTTTCTGGATCCATCCATGTTGTTGCAAATGGCAAGATTTCATTCTTTTTTTATGGCTGAATAATATTCCATTGTAGATATACACCATATATTTTTTATCCATTCATCTACTGATGAACACTTGGGCTGCTTCCACAATTTGGCTATCATAAATAATGCTGTAATAAACATAGTGGTGCATATATCCTTTTTAATTAGTGTTTTCATATTATTTGGCTAAATACTCAGTAGTGCAACTACTGGATCATATGGTAGTTCCATTTTTAATTTTTAAAGGAACCTCCATACTGTTTTCCATAGTGGCTGCATCAGTTTGCATTCCCACCAATAGTGCATGCGGGTTCCTTTTTTTCCACATTCTCACCAACACTTGTTGTTTCTTGTGGTTTTGATTTTAGTCATTCTGACAGGTGTAAGGTGATAGCTTACTGTGATATCTCATTGTGGTTTTGATTTGCATTTCCCTGATGAGTAGTGACGTTATCAACCTCATTTTAAATGGATTGCATAATCATAGTGAGGTACCATAACTTATAGTCTTTCTTCTATTATTGGAAAGTCAGGGTTTTTTGCCTTTATACATAATGTTGCAATGAGCATCTTTGTGTATAAGTCTTTGATTGAATTATTAGAAGTGTATTTACAGGATCAAAAGTCATGGACATTTTTAAATTTCTTTTTTTTTTTTTAAAGATTTTATTTATTTATTTGACAGAGAGATAGACAGAAGAGCACAAGCAGAGGGAGTGGCAGAGGGAGAGGGAGAAGCAGGCTCTGCACTGAGCAGGGAACCCTATGCGGGACTCGATCCCAGGACCCTGAGATCATGACCTGAGCCGAAGGCAGATGCTTAACCATCTGAGCCACCCAGGCGCCCCATTTTTAAATTTCTTGATTTATATTATCAGGTTACAACATCAGTATTCTCCCAATAGCAGTATATGATTGGGCCTAGTTCTCTACCCTTACTGTGGTTTTGAGTATTATCATATTTTTAAAAACTTTGTCAATATGATAAGAAAAATATATTTCATTGTTTTATATTTCATTAATTATTTTTGAGGTTGAAGTATATTGCTTATGTTTTTTGCAAGTTATATATCTTATTTTGTGAATTACCTATGTTCTTGGGCCATATTCTATTGGGGCTTGGTGTTTTTATTATATATTTGTGAGGATCTTATAATCAGTATATTTAAAGATTTATTCATTTATTTAAGGAGAGAGAGTGGTGGAGATGCGGAGCAGGGGGAGAGGAAAAGAGAGTCTCAAGCAGACTCCGTGCAGAGTGCAGAGCCCTACGTGCAGCTCCATCTCATGACCCTGAGATCACGAACTGAGCCAAAACCAAGAGTCAGATGCTTAACTGACTGTGCCAACCAGGCACCCCTAAAGGTAATAACTTTTTGTAGTCTGTGGTAAGTGCTTCCCTAGGGTTTTTTTACCTTTTAATTTTATTAATGATTGTTTATATTTAGGAGTTTACAAACTTCCTGATACTTTCCTTAATAGTTTCATCATTTACTTGTATGTTTAGGAAGTTCTTCCAGAATTAGAGAAATTTGGACATGTTGCAAAGACAAGGCTGTGTGGAGGACTTGGAATCAAACGTGCAAAGAAAGGACATAGTTTTCAGAGAAAGAGGAACACTCTCTGAAAAAGGAGGAAAGGAAAAATGAATCTAAAGCTTGCTAGAAAGAAATTAAAGGAGGCTTAAATAAATGGAAAGACATCCTATGTTCAGGGACAGGAAGACTTAATATTATTAAAATGGTAATTCTCCCTAAATTGATCTAAAAGATTCAATGCAATCTCCATCAAAACCTGAAAGGCTTCTTTGTATAAATTGACAAATTAATCCTAAAATTCATATAGAATTGAAAGTGATCCAAAATAGCTAAAACAGTTTTGAAAAAGAACAAAGTTGGAGACTCCCACATCCTGATTCAAAACTTACTACAAATCTACAGTAATCATGATTGTGTGGTACCATCATGAAGATAGACATATAGATCAATGTTTAGAACTGAGGATGCAGAAGTAAACCATAAATCTATGGTCAAATGATTATCAGTAAGAGTGCCAAGACTATTCAATGGGGGAGAGTATAGTTTTTTTTAGCAAATGGTGTAATGCCAAAACATCTGGGCATACAACATGCAAAAACATGAAGTTGAGCTCTACCTCACACCATATAATTGTGTCCAGACCATATAAAGGAATCTTATAATTCAATAATAAAAAGACATATAACCCAATTATGGGCAATGAATCGGAACAGACATTTCTCCAAGGAAGATACACAAACAGCCACTAAGCACATGAAAAGGTGCTCAACATCATTAGTCATCAGGTAAATGCAAATCAAAACTATAGTGAGATACACTTCACACCCACTAGGATGGCTACCATAAAAAGTTGGAAAATAACAAGTGATCATGAGGATGTGCATAAGTTGGAACCCTCATATATTTCTGGTGGGAATGTAAAATGATACAATCTCTTTGAAAAAAATGTTTGGTAGCTTCTTAAATGGTTGACCATAGAGGTACCATGTAACCCAGCAATTCTACTCCTAGGTATATATCCAAAAGAAATGAAAACATGTGTTCACACAGACTTGTATACAAATGTCCATAGCAGCATTATTCATAATGGCCTCAAAGTGAAAACAACCCAAATGTCCATCAACTGATGAATGGATAAACAAAATATGGTATATCCATACAATGAAATACTATTCAACAATAAAAAGAAATGCAGTATTGACACATGCTACAATATGGATGAACCTTCAAAACATTATGCTACATGAAAGAAGCCAGTCACAAAAGACCACATATTGTATGATTGCATTTATATGAAATGTTCAGAAAAGGAAAATCCATAGAGACAAAGTAGATTAAGTGTTACCAGGGACTGAGAAGAGGAGGTAATAGGAAGTTTGTCTTTAATGGTTTCAGAGTTTTTGTTTGGGGTGATGAAAAGTTTTGGAAATAGATAGTGGTGATGGTTGCATAACATTGTGAATGTAATTAATGCTAAATGAATTGTACATGTAAAAATGGTTAAAATGGTGAGGCACCTGGGTGGCATAGTCAGTTGAGTGTCTGACGCTTGGTTTCAGCTCAGGTTGTGATCTCAGGGTCATGATATCAAGCCTTGCATCAGGCTCCATGCTAAGCGTGGAGTCTGCTTGAAATTCTCCCTCTCCCTCTGCCCCTCCTGCTCACATGCACTCTCTCTCTAAAATAAATACATAAATCTTTAAAAAATGGTTAAATGGCAAATTTTGTTATATATATTATATCACAATAAAAGATTCAAAAAATGTTTTCTTTAAAAGAAAAAAACAAAACTAAACATACCAAAGAATGATTGATGGGAAGCCACAATTAGATGGCTTGGGTCTTAGTAACATTGAGGGAGGTTTCATCTACAGAGACCAGAGAGTGCCTGATCCAGAACAGGCTGGAGCTGAGAGCTGGAGACAAATGGAGATTTATATTGTCTCACATGAACTAATGTAATGTTTACCACCTATTCTCATGACAAGAATTACTTGGGGACTTGTTAAATATACAGATCAGTGAGTCTCAAAGTTTGGTCTAAGGACTCTGGGGGGTGGTTTGTGGGTTCCCTCCTTTTCTAATTACAGATCTAGGAGAAGCCAAATTTTCTTCTTATACTTCAGCCAAAAGAACATATAGCAATAGATTGAACGCAGAAGCAGATATAAGAATCCAGCTGTCTTCTATTAAGGGAGATATCAAAGATGTTTGGAAAACAATATCATTCACTAAATTTTTTAGAATAAGGTTATTTTTCATTAAAATGTGATTTATATTGATGTTAATGGGTTTATTATTATAAATGAATTATTAGATAATAAAAATTTTGAAATTAAAAAAATTTTGAGTTTCTAATATGTTAAATACCAATAGCTATAACCCACATAAACAAAAGCTCTTGGAGGTCCTCAATAATTTCTAAGTGTTTAAGGATTCCTCAGAATAAAAAGTTTGAGAACCATTGATTAGATAATCAAGCCTATCTTTGGAAATTCTGATTTAGGAAGTCCCAATAGAGCCCAGGAGTCCGTATTTTTAGATAATTACACCAGTTGCTGAGCAGAGTTTGGTTAACACTGAGCCAATATAAAGGTGTTTAAGTGTTAGGGATTTTTATGATGAGCTACGGTGAATACCAGACAGAATCAAAACTAAATGAGTAAAAGGATTGTCAAGCAGAAAAAGGCTGGTCCATTTGAGGTTGACAAGGCTGTATTTGTAGTGGAGCCATTTAATGACCCAATTTTCGTAATTTTCCTAAGCAATGTTGGGACTCCAGAGCAGAAGCAGAGAAAGTGGGCACTTAACTAGAGATGGATGGGGCTTTGGGTGGGGGCTAAGTTACTCTGTAATTAGCTAGATATATGAGTATATTCAGATTTTATATTGAGGTGGCTATCCTCTGGGTTTATACTGCAGGAGAGTTGTGGGACCTATTAGGTGTGGTATAATAGTACAATAGGGGATGCCTGGGGAAATCTATTGGATACAGTGTTAGGTGAGGTTAGGATGGTGTTATGGGTTTTAGAAACTTAGAGCATTTGCAACTGGTGAGATAAGGGAAAATTAGAAACCAACAAAGCAAGCATGCATCTGCCAACAGGGATTTAGTGTGTGGAACGTTAAAGGGGACTGGGCGGGGGCTCAGAGGACACAACTATAAGGAAGAGAAATGAGGATAAGGGGTTCTGGATATGTGGGACTTGGGTGACACTGTTCATGGTGTGGTTATGGGAGTCTAGAGAATGGAAGATCCTGGGACCCTAGAATGCACTGCTAAAATATAACTAAAGCAGAAGTTAGGTGAGGGCTGAGAGATTCTGTTGGTTTACTTCATACCAGGTTCATTCAAAGATGGAGTTTCCAAGTAGGTGCTCCCATTATATGTTCTTACTAAGAGGCCAGCATTTGAATGGCATGACTGTCTCATGTACCACCTTGCTTTCTGGAACCTGTCTTTCCGACTAGACTATGTCATGAGGAGAGGAATGCTTGTCTTGTTCTATATCTTTAAAGACATAATAAGTGCTCAATAAATATCTGTTACATGAATGAACGATGAATTTGGGGTCAAAGAGTTAGGAAGTAAAGGAATGTGGATGTAAAACAAGGTTGATCTGACTCCAGGATCTGAAGAACATGTTATCTGTGTCTTTTGCCTCATTGCCAGTGATAAAGAACAGGGCTGATCCCATACCTTGTCTGGGAATTGGAAACAGATGCAGAGGGGAAACAGCCTGTGCTGGGATGAAGGGGTGGAGAGAGACTATTGAGGATTAAGGAGATAATTGCTTATCTCTGCAATTGCCACCAGAGCCCTGGTGTAGAAAGACCTGTTAAAAAGGTCTTCCATTTTCTCTTGAGAACAGAGGGAGCTCTAGGAATGATAGACTAAATTATGTTCTGATTCTTCTGTAGAGCAAGGGAATTAAATGACAAACGGGGAACATGTCGTTCCAAAGGAGAGGATCTCTTCTCTCTGGTCCCCTTCTCCCTAACCTCCCACATTCCTCCTCAAAAGATCCCTATTCTTGAAGTGCTGGGGAAAAGCAGTGTAGCTCCAACTAGTCCAGAGAGAAGGAAAGCAGTTCTCAAGGGCCGGCCTTTTTAGCAGGAGGAAGGTTAGGTCTGTACTCCAGGCAACTTGGACTAAGCCCATGGGACCTATGGTCCCACTAGAACCCTGAACCTGATGGATTTCTGACTATGCAGCCAAGGATTTGGTGGCTGAGCACTGCAGTGGCTTGAAGATAGATAAATTCAAGTTCTTTTATTATTTCAAGACTTTGATTAAATTCCTTTTGGGAAGGAGTCTCTGCTTTGGTGGCTTTGATAAGCTCCTTGAGTCTGGGCCTGGTGGTTTCAGTCTCTGCTTGTTTTTTGAGCATGAGCAACATTCGGCTGTGGCAGTGGGGTTGAAAGAGAGATGTGTAGGGAGGGGAAGGAGAGTCTGGTTGCTATTGGGAATGTTGTAGGGGCTGGCCCTGGGTTGAGCTTTTTTCAGAACCATGGGAACAGTTAAGCCACCCCAGCTCTTTCTTCCCCTCACTTCCACCTCTCTGTCACCAAACTTGAAGCTATCTCTTAGAGGATAGGAGTCAAAGCTTTCACACATAAAATCTACATCTTTGAAATAAAAAACCTAAAGCCTCTGTCAAGGTTTTTGCATAGGATCACAGTGGCCATGGGGCCACCAGTTCTTATACCAGATGCTTTGAGGCTGTGGAAACTCCTAGAGTAGTTGTTCCTAACATTTTGGGAGAATCTTTGAGAACCAATGAAAGGTTAAATGTACATATACATAAAAATCGGCATACTATTTTGGGAGTTCAGTCTCAGGGAAACTTCCATGGATCTTTAAGGACCTTGTGAACCCCAAGTGTGGGTTTTGTTTTGTTTTGTTTTTTGCCTGGAATAGCAGTTGGGTAGCACTCATAGCTAGGTCTTATATATTCTTTCTTGCAGCATTATTGGTGTTCAAGAGAAATCTGGGGGTCCCACAGAATATAGAATTAGTAAACTAATGCCACATTCTGCCATTTTAATCTAGTATTCACCTCAGCCCTTCTAAATGATACCATATCCTTGTCAAGAGATTGTTTAACTTCTGCTTAAACACTTCCAGTGACAGGAAATTCACTGTCTTTCCTGAGACACACTGTAGTTTTTCATAGTGCCTATTTAAGTATACTTGGAACCTAACATCAGTTCAGATGATTCTGTTATATAATGTATTTGCTCTCTCTAGCCCAGTATTTGTATCATACACATATTTACAAACGGTGTCTATGTCTTTGTCCATTCATTCATTTGCTCATTCGTTCTTTCAACCAACCATATGTCTATTCAAACAAACATTTCCTAAGTGTTTGTTTTGTTCCAGGAATACCCTAAACACTGGGAGGGGATGCAAAGATGAATTAGAAATGGTCTCGGAGCATATTTTCATCCAAAACCAAAGGTCTAGAGTTTACTACTCCAAAATTCCCTCTAGGTTGGCACAAAAGAATTACTTTTGCACTTTAGAGCTGTGGTGTCAATCAGCTGTCAACTGATCTAGTGGTGCTAGATCATCTATCTTACATTTCCATTTCCAGAATTTACCTTTCCCATCTTTTTGAAAATGAGAACAGTTGCCCATTGACATTTTCTGGCCATGTGCCCCATTCACTGTTATTCCTAAAGTTCAATACCAAGAGTGCTTCCCCTATGAACTCCTGGACCCTGGGGCCCTACACCATTCTAGTCTTTTTCCCTGTACGTCCACTGAGAAGAGAAAGGTAAGGCCTAACCCTAAGACTTGGAGCCTTTCCCTTTTTCATTATAGTGGCATTTTCCTTGTAGATCTTGCCCTGGAGTGTCATGCTGTGGCCTTGCCAGGGTCATGTCAAGTGCCTTACTAGAGTAACGCTGGCCTTACTCACAGGGAAGTGCCAGCTTCCTATTGGTTAAAACAGATTTCCTTTATCTCACAAATCCTCAGAAGTTGTGGCTGGGTATCAAAAGTTACAGGTAGCTGACCATAGATAATACAGGTAAAATTTCAGTTTAAAATAAATGTGATACTCATTAAAAATGTGATAAAAATATCACACACCTGATGTTTACACTTATCCTAGAGACCTCTAGAGGTCATGTCTCGGCCTGCAGCTTAACACGGACCTTGCCATCAGCCTCTTTGCCTCTCCAAATTCTGTTGGCTCTTCACAGCTGGCATTACCCCTTTTAGGAAGCTGTCCCTACTCACCCTAGCCCTGTGAGATCTTCATCTTGGTGGATCCACTGGTGAGCACTCTAATCTATGATCATACATAATCGTGCAACCTAGCACTTTTTATCATATAATCTTACTTGCTATCTCGTGTATATATTCCCTTACGTGTGGTTTCTCTGTTGGGTACTTAGATTTGGATGAGCTTTTAGACTTTTTGATTTTGATTTTTAAGTGAGCTGCTACCTCAGCTATTTGTTTCATCCCTACAGTCAGTTAGAAAAACAGTGGATGCCTACATGATGTGACTGAGGAGCATCAGAAGGAACTAGCCTAAACCTAAAACCTTTTTCCACCAGTCCTGTATGGTGTCTGAGTACTCAGTGAGACTTTTATTCCCTTGGCTGTTTTTTCCTGAAAGCATATGCTTTGAAAACTCAAATAACCTTATGCTCTTATCTAAGTAAATATCAGTAAAGAGGCTAGGGATTTTAAACCAAGATATCTCAGGGGCTCCTCTGGAGAAGAGGGAGTTCCAGGAATGCCATCTCCACCTGAACTAGAGCAACTCTATTTTTGTTTTATGGACCAAAGTTATCCTAAAACTTTATTTATAAGCCATTCATCTGCAAAAATAATTCTTTTTGAAAACCATTCCTTTAGGGCACTAGGTTTCGAAATTTATCCTGCACAGGAATCCTCTGGGAAGCTTGTAAACATGTTGGGCCCCACCCCCCAGAGTTTCTGACTTGGCGTCAGAAGTCTTGGTTGGGGCGTGATAATCTACATTTCTTTTTTCTTTTTTTAAAGATTTTATTTATTTTGAGAGAGAGAGAATGAGAGAGAGCACATGAGAGGGGGGAGGGTCAGAGGGAGAAGCAGACTCCCTGCCGAGCAGGGAGCCCGATGCGGGACTCGATCCTGGGACTCCAGGATCATGACCTGAGCCGAAGGCAGTCGCTTAACCAACTGAGCCACCCAGGCGCCCCAATAATCTACATTTCTAACAGGTTCCCAGCTGCTGCTGCTGGTCAAGAGACCATACACTTTGAGAACTACTTCTTTTTTTTTTTTAAGATGTTTTATTTATCTATTTCACACAGAGAGAGAGAGTACAAGCAGAGGGAACAGCGGAAGGAGAGGGAGAAGCAGGCTCCCCGCCGAGCAGGGAGCCCGATGCGGGGCTCGATCCCAGGACCCTGGGACCATGACTGGAGCCGAAGGCAGATGCTTAACCGACTGAGTCACCCAGGCACCCCGAGAACTACTTCTTTAGGGAAGTGTGTTAACAGCTTCCCAGAACTCTCTAGGAGAAGCACTGGCAGGGGATGGGGATCAGGGGTTGGAGAGGGAGTGGGAGAATGCTTCCAGAAGGGAAGTTGACTGGTTCAAAAAATAGGTGCCCCTACTGATTGTTGTTTATTTTGAATCCCTTCATCTTCCTATCTTCATAAGACCATCAGGCTTTGATCCCTAATCAAATCCCAAAGGAGGGTTCTTCTATGCCTTGTCCTAAGCACAAATAGGAGCTTCTGTAAGAGCCATTGGTCCAGGGCTTCCTGAAGCTTTGATTCCTCACTAAGTTTAAAGTCATAGCAGCAATGTCCACAATAGCCAAACTGTGGAAGGAGCCAAGATGCCCTTCAGCAGATTAATGGATCAAGAAGATGTGGTTCATATATATAATGGAATATTAGTCATCAGAAAGGATGAATACCCACCATTTGCATCGACATGGATGGAACTGGAAGGGATTATGCTGAGTGAAATAAGTCAAGCAGAGAAAGTCAATTATCATATGGTTTCACTTAATTGTGGAACATAAGGAATAGCACGGAGGACCATAAGAGAAGGGAGGGAAAACTGAAGGGGGGAAAATCAGAGAGAGAGACAAACCATGAGAGACTCAGGACTCTGGGAAACAAACTGAGGGTTTCAGAGGGGAGGGTGGAGTGGGGGGATGAGGTAGCCGGGTGATGGGTATTAAGAAGGGCATGTGTTGTGATGAGCACAGGGTGTTATATGCAACTAATGAATCACTGAACACTACATCAAAAACTAATGATGTTCTATGTGGTGACTAACTGAACATCATAAAGAAAAAGCAACTCCCCCCCCAAAATGAAGTCAAAGAACCAGAAAGGACTTCAGATAAGGCCCCTAAATAATGCTAGTGTTGTTGGTGATGGGTCATCTAGGCTAGGCAGTGTGATGCTGACATCAGGAGATTCTAATAGGTTGGAGAGAGAGAAGCTAACCAACCTTCTAATCCTACTAAATGTACAACTCAATGGAATTAGACAATGGTTGCAATATAAAATTTTATTGCCAATAAAAGCCTTTAATAACTCATTTATCCCGTTTCAGTAGGACCTTATTCTTTCTGATGAAAATCCAGTCATAGCATCTCTCATTAAAAATAAAATTATTTTGAAATAAATAAATATATAAAATAAATAGCATATACATTTCATAAATAGTTTGTTCTTATGCACAGTATCCATGCTTACATTTTAATATCATTTTCTTACAACCTACCCCATCTCCCACTTCCAGTGGCAGGAAAACTGCATGTCAGGGCAGGTGGGAAATCTAGAGCCAATGCAGGGATGGCCTGCACCAGGTCATAGACCCAAGGATTTTAATGAGACTTTTCCAAAGCTCTGCATGTGGCATCTATGGAGATTCCTTGGCTTTTCATTTACCCACTGTCAAAGTTTTTGGGTAGATTGTGGGGCAAGATATCCCTGGCCCTTGGCAGGGGCCCCCATTCTTTCTTGTGCCACCTCAGGGGAAAGAACATGAGTAAAGAAAAAAGTATATACAGGATTCCCTCCAGCCCACCCCCTCCACCCATCTCCCTCCCCCAAATAACCCGACCTTGATATACACTTTGAACAAAGGAACAGCTGGGTTGAGTTGAACAGGAAGTGGTCCTCTGTTATCTAAATTGATAGGAAAGAGGGTTGAAAAGCTATGAGTATAGTGCTTGCAGAGACGACTGTGGCCCTAGAGTACAGGGGTCACAGAGGTCACACTAGGGGTCCGTTACCTATAGCGGAAGAGGTCTCTGGACATGGAGGGCAACTTAGAAGGATCTACTGGCCTGGGCAAAAAGTGAGTAAATTTCTGGTGTCGTTTAGTCCTGTATCCCTCCCGGGGTGAGCCGTCTTTATTCAAGGCCACATAATACTGTCTCTCCGAGTCCAAGTGTTTGTACAAGGTGGAAGCATAGGTGTTGTACCAGTTTTCTTCAAATTGTTCCCGGAACACACATTCACGTGTGAGTTTCTTCTGTGAAGATGAGAAAATAAAGCAGAGCCTATTATATGACTATTTCTCCCATCCCAGCTTGCAGAAATAGCAATAACACATTGATGTTAGAACATTTCAGCCCTATTTCCCAGTATTCCTGAGGCATCTCCTTTCCAAGTAGCACAAAACAGTCCTGTCTGTATGGCCCTCATCCTCTTTCACGAACCACACAGAAATGTTTTAGGTGAGATCTTTCCCAAAGGCAGGAGACCAAAGGAGATGGCCTCACCTGGCTCTCTGAGCCTGAAAATTTCTGCTATGGCCTCCCAATGCTCCTCTGGCCCCCGAGTTTTCTCCCTACTTCGGGCAAATAATGTCAAATCCATTGAGATTACAGTCAACCATGTCACCTAACAGGCAAAGGCCTTGGATCTATATAAAGCTCCATGGGAGGTGAGTTATGATCTCTCCTAATGAAGGGTCTCAGGCCTGTCAGTTGGAAAGCTCAGAAAAGATCTCCTTGAAAAGTGCCTCCAATCTGGCTACTTCAAGCTAGCAGCTCCTGAGGCAGGTCTCTTGCCTCTGTGCCTTCTCACACTTGATCCAGCTGGCATACTGCTTGCTGGGGTTGCCGATATGGAGTGCTGGGGACAGGCCTATCTCTTAGGTGTCAGGGAAAAATGTGCTCTGAGTTCATGGGGTGCAGGCAGCCAGAAAGCATGCTCCGTGACTCAAAAGGCAAACCCAGGAGTTGGGCTCCCCCGAAAGGGTTAAGGTCAGCGAAGTCACTCACCATTCCCCAGCTCTGGGCTAGCGTCCAGAATAGAGAACATGTACTGCGGCCAACCCAGTCCTAGCTGGGGACTTAGGGCTGTCACCAGACCCTGGAGCCCTCACTCTTCGTTTGTTTGTTTCATTTGGCCTCTGGGATTCAGCTGAAGCAGTCTGGAAATCAGGGACTGTGTTTTCAGTCTCAGAATCTCTATCTGAAGGCCAGCCCTTCCACTGCCTATTTTTGTGCCAGCTCGTCTGCTACTCTTCTAGGTGCCCAGTAAAATTCATAGGTGCTCCTCGGGAGTGCAAATGCCCCCAACCCTTACCCTCTGTTGACAAACCAGCACAATTTACTGTTATCACCAGGCTGGCTGGGCCTCTAATGGAAGAGGTGAAAGCAAAGGTACCATAGAAAAGCTGATGTTTTGATGGGAACTGGATGAGTGAAAGTGTTATTATATAGCAAGCTCCTGGGCAGCCAAGAAGCACCTAGAAGACACTAATCCTTCGCAGTTGATAGAAGTATTTCAAGTGTGAGATAAATGTTTTTATGTTTTTGCCTTATGTAGTCCAAATACCGGTGGTAATGGCCTCTGATGAAAAGAAAACCTTCAACTTACCGACCCATATAGTTCTCCTCGCTCATTCATTCCTAAGTACAGGCCAGAGTCCACTCCCCGGATGCTGATCAACCCCACTGCCAGGCTGATAAACTCCAGGATTCCTAGAGCAAAAAAGTGAATGCCATTTCTATTACTGATGTCAAGCTAAGAGGGAGCTGTTCAGGTGACATGAGCTACCAGTCATTTATCCTCAACTGGAGGCCAGCCCTGTATGCCTTTGGTGAGTGACCTCATGAAACCATCTTTTGCAGCAAGAATGGAACCTCAGAAAATGTACTGAGTCTCCCCGGGCCTCGGTTTTTCCCCATGTAAGAGGGGCGAAACAATCTGTTACTCAACACTGTTAGAGATATTATGAGGAAGAGACCACGAGCAGGCTTTGGCTACGAAAGCTCCATGATTACAAGGTACCATTGCTGTTAAATACCACCATTTCAAGAAATGGGAGGGTAGCTTTCTAAATGGAAGAACGTGGCTAGATTTCTGTATCTTCGCAAAGTCACTTCCCTCCTCCCTAGAGCACACAGCATTACCTTCTTGTCCTCTAGGCTGAATTTGTTTTGCACCCTCTTAGCTCCCATGTCCTTAAAGCCACATGAGGCTGTCAACTGCCTGCAGCTGACTCTAACAAAGGCCACACAGTCTACTTACTAAGTCTGTGTGTCCTGCCTATGGCAGTAGGCAAAAAACATGGCCTGGTGAGAGCTTTCTCCTAAAATATGCTCTTAGCCAGTGCAGTCCTAGGCTGACAAGCCTGTCGTTTTTCCCCTTGTCTCTTTAGAATTTTAAGTTTATCCATGGCAAGGAGTTGACAGGTAGTACTCGACTTGATACTGATTTGAGTTGTTGCAACTTTAAGGGGAAAGTTTGGAAGACATTCAGAAACATCCCTCTAGCTGACAAGGATAGAGGTGAGGAGTTGGAAATGTTTTCATTTACCCAGCAGCAGCAGGAGAAAAAAAAAATCAACTTCTAAGAGGGGAAAAAGGACCCAGAACTTAAAACCTGGTGGTGCTGAAGACTACAGTTTTGTCCTAAGATAGCACATCTTTTATTCTATGGATACAGATATAGCGGTCAAGTAGATTCCTCTTTGATATTCCTGTCTCTAACCATGTCTTCCAACGTACAGACCAAAGCTTGATATGACTGACTCACAGAGGCATCCAAAGGTATGAAATGAGCTCACATCTGGCTGCTTTTCTTACCCCCAAAAATGCAATTCTTAAGAGTAATCGTATTCTATGTAATCTACATAGGGAGTGGAACTGATTCCTTAAAGATTACTTAAGAAATGAAGTGGTTAATTTTGAAATTGGACTCAAAGCTCCAGTGGGAAGTCTCCTGAAAAGCCCCAGTGATTTGGGCTGGTGGATGGGTGTGCAGATGTGGCAGCTTTAGGGCACATGCTTCCACGACCCACTTGGATCTCTTTGAAGAATGCAAAGGTCTGTTGCCATCGTATGGCCTCCGACATTGAAATCCTTCAAGTTTTATTCTCAGTCAGGTTGCTCTTAACTTCTACAGTACAAGGAAGGCATTTTGGGAAAAGAGACTGACACAAGATGGTAGGAGGAGAAGGGCAACTAGCTGGTGTCAAGTAGGGATTAAGCAGGAAGGGATGTGATGGATCAAACCCATTAGTTGCATTGCGCAAGTTGTCCGATTTGGGTTCTGCCTCGTTTAACATTTTAATAAATGACTTGTAAGAGGACATAGGGGAACCACTTACCCTAGTTCCAGAAGCTGTACAGCCGAGGAGGTGACACAACAATCAAAATCCAAAGAGATTTCAAGAGGATGGGAAAATGAGCTGACTCCAACAAAATAAGCTTTAATTAGAATAAATGTAAAGTCCTGCACTTTGGTCCCCAGACGGATTACTCAAGATGTGTTGTGCTTGGGTTTTTGTTGGGGGATGGTGAGCCTCAAGTGCAGACAGTTGAGTTAATCGTGCTCCTTGTCTTATGGCCTAGTATCATAACTGGTCTGTGCAAGGGCTTTTTATTCATCCATTTCTTTTTATTTCTGTATTCTGCTCTCATCCTCCTCCCCACTTCAGGCAACCATGTATATTTTCTTGAAAACACGTAATATTCTTTTGTGTTTCCATGCATTTGCTTTAAATACAAGTCAGCCCACCTCTGGAACGTGGAGATGTGGCTTAGCAACACATACACGACAATGACCAAGAGATTTGACTGAACAAGGTAAGCTCAGTATGGGTGATTCATGATATTAAAAAGCTGATGTAGAACTAGTCATGTAAAAATTAAAGTTTATCGAAAAGCTAATGTGAAACAAACAAAGAAAAGCTAATGTGACCGAAGGCTGCACTGACAGAGGCCTAGCAACCGGCAAAAGGGAAGAGACGGCCCTACTCTGTCCCGCCTTAGAGCACACTGAGCACTGGTTTTAGTTCTACTGTGTTTAAAGAGGTCTACGGAGAAACAGGAGTGTGTTCAAAGGAGAGTGGCCAGTATGGCAGGCAAACAAGAAACCAGGTCACGGTTCGGTTCTGTGTGCTAAACTTTGAGGGACACCAACCTGCTGGAGCCTTCGAGTTTGCTAACTCCTCTTTGCTAATTCTTTCCTCTGCTTAGACAAACTGCTTCTGAGCTTCAAATCTTAGTTCCCTCATTCTCTAAGTATCACATGTCTCTGACCACCCTGAGCTCATGAAGTAGCAGAGGGCAGCTTGTGATCTCACCGGCCAAGACCTGGTGTGAGAACAAATCATGAAACACAAGAGGTGTGGCCATTTGAGTCACTACAGTTTTTCTCCAACTCTCTGTTAACCCCGATGCCAAAGGACAGATCATACAGGAAGCCACTTGGGTTGTGTCCAGTAACAGGGGTCTCCACCAGCTGGAATCATCCCTGCCCAGCTGTCTTGGGGCATCATTTTCCTTTGCCAACTTTCCTATTAGCTGGATTCAAACTGTGGGAACCCAGGGGCACATGATGATGGAACAGATACTCCTAAACCTCCTGAATCCCAGCCAGCATGAAGGGAGAGAGAAAACAAGCTGTTTTCACATTTTCCCAGTTACAGTTGGAGAGGGGTATTAACAGCGAAGTGTGGAGGCCAAGTATCAAGCAGACAATGTTTGTCTTCAGTACTCTCGCCCCCTTCGAGGTCCAGGACCTCCCTCTACTCTGCCTCATCTTGACCTGTCCATCTCAGGCTCTGGCCTCCGCTTGACAATTTCCAGACTCTTCTTCCATCTTTTCCCCCATGGCCTCAGTCAAAACAGATCTGTCCTGAGCTCCACTGCTCCAGAACCTCGCTAGACCGTTGGCTAACGTGTCCTTGAATCAGTCTGGCTCCATGATTTGCCTGAGCCCCCTCAGTCATCCTTTCAGGGCCTTCGGGGCCAAGACAGTGCTGCTCTGGCATCCTGACAACTAAGGAGCAGACTGCTCAAAAACCAAAGCAGCTGCATTAGCCTGCCCCTTCACACCTGGTGGGAGGCCTCTCCTCCAGTCTGGCTCCCAGGCCCTGCTCTGCCAGTCCACAGGTGCCCCCTCAGGAATGTCAGTACCCCGTGAACCTCATGTAAATGCCACCAGCCAAGCAGAGATTGAAATACTCCCAACCACTGATTGAAGAATGGAGTGGGGGAGGGGGGGAGTGTAGGCTATGCCAACAGGTTATTATTTGGAGTCGTGGCTGCTCTTGGGCTCAGCCTGACTCGTTCTGAACACATGGATTCCAGGGTAATCCTTGGGGGCCCTGCTCTCCAATTACAACAAATAGCTATTTACTTTACATGGCCTTTGGAGACTACCTCCTCCCCCCAAGCAGAAATCTATAATATTTTATATCTTAAGTCTGGCCTACTTTACCCTGCTGGAATGTTGACTGCTAAGGCACTTATGGAATGTTAAAGTTTCGATTTATTGAATACCCTGGCTGATTAACTCAAATGTGGAGGGAGGAGAGTTAGCAAACTCAAACGCCACCTCTTTCTTTGCCAAAAGCTAAACTGAGAAAGAGTAAATGTGTGTTTGAAAGTTGGCAGGGCAGGTTACAAAGAGACAGCTTTGACTAGTTATCATTTCCTTTACAGGAAATACATGGAACTGCCAGGAAGCCAGGGAAGGAGGAAAGGGAAAAGGTGGTGCAGAGGTGGTCTCAGGCAGTGTTATTTTAAAAGGCAAAACCAAAAATGAAGCAGTCAGTGAAGCAGCAATGAAAACATCCCTTCCTCCTGCCAGTTTTATTTCCTTTGGTTTCTCCTTAAACTTACCCTTAGCAGGCCTGAGAGATGAAAGGAAATCAAGATGTGTCCTTAGGGAGGTAATTAAAGACCACTTATCCCAAGAGCCTATTACTAATTTATGTTGACCTTGTAGGTTATTGGGCTCAGCTCAGGCACGGAGTCAGACAAACGCTAGCTGCTGGAAGCCAAGCTCATAGTTTCTCCACCTCTGTTGCTCCCACCCTACATTTCTCCCTCGTTTCACGATTTTTCTTTTTATATACCAGGAATGAGCTACTCCAATATCTTCAGGCCATTTCTGGGAGACTTTGGGAGGTTCTGAGGCCGGGGTGGGAGTCCCATTCCTTCCGAAGAGGAACAAAAGGGAACTGCAAAGTCACGAGTGATGGAAGGGGAAGGAGCCAAGTTAATACTCCCTCCTCCCTGACCGCACCTATCACCCTTTGGAGGACCGGCTGCAAATTCATACAGACACCTGCACCCCTCCATTACTCCCACCCCACACACAACCCACTGTCCTCCAGATCTGTGAGGGCCTTTTTCCAAGATGACATAGACCTCATTAGGGTTCCTGCTTGCTCCCAGCAAGGAAGACCAGCCCTGACCTTAAGTTGTTTGCTAGACTTGGCCTTGCCCAGGCACTGGCCTCTGGGACCCCCACCCCTGCCCCCGCCCTGCCTTTTACTGTGCACTCCAGATGCAGCTCTAGCAAGGCAGGGGAATAGGCGGATGGGGAGGTTCGGGGGTGGGGGAGGGAAGGGGGGGAGGGTGGGATAAAGAAGGCAACGGGTATCATGCGGGAGGGTTGGCAGAGCCTCTTACTGGCTTAGGGATAGAAGGTGTCCTTGGGCCACAGGGTTCTTGGGAAGAAGTAGAGGGCATTGGGGGATGGGGTTCCCAAATAAAGGTAGCTGTCACAGCACCTGAATTATGGTTTAGTAGAGAATAGGAAATTGAAAATAAAAATGGCCAAATGACTGAGGAATGAACACATTTGTTTAGAAACCTAATGATCTCCATCCCACATCAAGGTTTATACTAATTATGTTTTGTATGTGAGACAGGCAGCTGTGCCCTTTCAACAATCCGCCGGGTGTTGAGCAGAGAAAATCCTGTTCGGAGCCTGTACATTTCCTGTCCTGGGCCCAGGAGACACCTGTTTCTGGGGCTGGGAGTGGGCCCAGGACCGTTTCCTCCCTGTGAGGCAAGGAGTCCAGACGTATGTCCAGGCAAAAGTAGACCCAGGGCTGTGCCCTTCCAGAGTGGACAGCGGGAGGCTTCCCCAGTTTCTCCAAGACCCAGCTCGCGCCTTGCTGCCCGGACTGGCCTCCTCCCCGGGCAGAGCAAGCCAGACGCAGGCAGGTGCCACGGCTGCCGGCTGCCGAGTCCCAGTCTGCCAAAAGCGATTCCGGCGCGGACCGCGCGCCCACCACATCCACAGCCCAGGAAGGCTTCTGCGGCAGACAATCGGCCGCGACAACCCCGCTGCCCTCGAGACGCCGCGCCACAGCCACGGTCCCTGGCCTCCTCGGCGGGTGGCGGGCGCTCCTACCCTTCTCCAGCTCCACCTGCTTTTCATCCTAAGCGCGGCGTCGGGTGTCAGAATGCTCCCCCGGCTACGGGGGAGGGAAGAAGGGTGGAGTGGGGGAATGCGAGGCCGCACCTCAAGGCGCCCCCGCCTCCTCCCGAGAGCGTCTGAGGGTGCCAGGCGCCCTGACGCCGCGCGGCTCAAGTGTGCGCCATCCGATCCCGCCTGCCCCGCGTCCCTGGCCGTCTCCCGCCTCGACGGGCCCGGACGGCACGGAGCTGAGGGTGGCCCGCGCGGGCCCGGAGCCGGAGCCCCGCGCCGTTGGCTCCCCAGCGAGCCGTCCGCTTGCTTCCCGTCCCTCCCGGCCGCGTCCTCACCGAAACGGCTGTGGTCGTGGCGGGTGCCGTGCACTGTGCCGTTGGGGAAGATCTCCAGGTGGAAGCCGGTGCGGCAGTAGAGCTGGCGGCGCCGCAGGATCCCCTTCAGGTGGGCGAAGTCTGTGGGCGAGCCGCGCTGCAGCTTCCCCTCGATCTGGCCTAGGCGCTCGTTCAGGAAACCCGGGGAGTCAGCTAAGGGCACGGTCCCCAGAGACGAGGAGAAGCCGTGCAGATCCCAGTCCAAGGAGGCGAAGACCCCCCCCACCTCCGCCATGGCGGGGTGCGCGGGGCCGAGCTGGGGCCGCGGGGCGCCAACTACCTCTCCCCTCAGCGAGCGCAGGCGACTCCGCGGCGCTTGTTCGCTCCCTCGCTCGCTCCGCGCTCTGCCTAGCTGCAGTCGACGTCTGTTCGCGTCCAAGGAACTTCTCAGCGGCGGGGCAACGAGCTCCTGACCTTGCTCTCAGTCAAAGTGGCGCTTCCCTTACGCGTCCATCTCCCTAGGCCTCTCATAGCTGGCTTCGTCGAGCTATCAGATGCAAACGGCACTTTATATACATACCCACTCCCCTTACATTGACATATTGGATATTTAAATACAAGCCACACCTCACTGGCATCCCCTCGGAGATTGGTGTGTGGGTCCCCCCCCCCTTGTATCCATTTGGCTCTTTTTGGAAGGGAGGGGGTGAGGGAGGAGAGAGCGAGCGAGCTTCACTCCCTCTTTTATTATGAAAAAAATGGCAGGAAAAAGCTACACATTGCAGTGAGGCATAACTGCTTTTGGCAGGTTTTTCTGAAACTGCTGATGAAATAACGGAGCCCAGTGCGTGGAGACTGTTGGCGCCCACGTCCACTCAGGCCTGTTGAGTGGAGGTCTGTTGGCTGCGCGGGGGCAGTTCCCACCTCCCACGCGTCGTCAGGCTCCTCGCGTTCGGAAAGTGGCTTGAGACCAGGGCTGGGGGTTCACGCGTTCCTGAGCCCTTCTGGTTCCCCAGCTGGTCGAAAACTGCAGAAGGGGCGCCTGGCCCGGGACTGGGGCTCCTTGGTTTCTTTGTTCTGTTGCCCATCCCCAGTCCCACTCCCCACCTGTAGGTCGGTGGGGGCTGAGGAAGTGAAAAATCCGGAAGCGAATGAAGTTGCAAAATTTGGGAATGGGGGTGGTAGCGGTCCCTGCCGGCACCAAGGCGGGGTCTTTAAGGGGTCTGGGAGGAGCGGGAAACCCCACGGAGGAAAGAAGCCTTTTTTTTTAAGGGACTTTTACAGCTTAGGAAAAGTATGGGGGAGTAAGAAATAGAAAGTGATCTTTTTGAAAACCGATCTCCACTGGCTTTCTGGGCGCGCTTTTACAAGGCTCTTGAGAGCAAACCCGATGAGAGGCCATTGGAAGGCTGGTGGGGGCTTCCCCCCACCTCTTTTCTTGTTGGAAACAGGTGTTTCCTTGCTGTGTCCTGTGTCCTGCTCCGAGATATTCTATCAGGAAGAGCCGCAGTTGGAGCAGGAACTGGCGGCAGTCGAGGGCAACCCGTAGCGTCAAGAAGACCTGGGGAGCAGGTGCCCAGCCTGCCCAGCTCCCCCACGCCTCTGCCCCACACCTGAACCCTGGGGCCCCTCTCAGGCCCTGGCGCTCAGCGACCCGCTCGCCTATTCACCTGCGTTGTCGCCTGCGGTTTGCACCCGCAGTGGGCTCTGGCTGTGTTACCGTCTCCCGCAGGAGAAGCTGAGCAGAGCGAGCACCTCCACCTCCGCCGCGCTCCCGCCTTTGCAGCGCCTCCTGCTGGAGAACCCGTGTCTCACGGCCAGTTTGAACTCCCGGTCTCCCTGAGAAGAAAACCGATTTAGCTCTTCAGTTAGGGCAATTTGATTTCTGCTCCTGGGCACCCACGTGCACCGCAGGCTCACTCTGTGGAACTGTAGCAATTCTCGGTTTGGAACATCGTGGCTTGGTTCTGGTGTGCCTCCTTAGCCTAAGACAGAACCTCCTGAGCCAAGCACAAGATCCGGCACACAGGAGGTGCTCAGAAATCATCTTCTGATGTGCTCCCAGTAGTCGGGGACACAGATGAAAATGCTCTTCCCATTGTAAGGGACACAGAAATGCAAACGATGGCGTCCCTATTGGAGTATTTATGGATGAAAGGACAGGCTATCTGGGATTTACTGTAATCCAGTGTGAGACGGCAGAGGGAGTGGAGGTATAGTTGCAATGATAGTGTTCATAGGTTACTCATTGTTGAGGCTGGGTGATGGGTACATGGATGTTCAATTTAAATTCCCTCTACTTGATATAAAAACATACACACGTGAACTCTTTCATAATAAAAAGCTTTTGAAAGTGGGACTGACATAAAACGAGGAAATCATTCCTTCGTTCTTCATTCTTCCCTTTGAAGAGGTGAATTTAGTGAGAAGGTAGGGCAGAGGGGCGGAGGTTAAGACAAGTACATAAAAGACTAGAGGGCCTGGGTGGCTCAGTCAGTGAAGCGGCTGCCTTCAGCGCAGGTCATGATCTCGGGGTCCTGGGATGGAGCCCCCCCTTCGCACTCAGCTGGGAATCTGCTTGTCCCTCTCCCTCTGCCCCTCCCCCCGCTTGTGCTCCCTCTGTCTCTCTCTCGAATAAATAAAATCTTTAAACGTCTAGAATACCAGCTAGTATAAGGTGCACAGTGCTGTGTGAATTCAGAAGGCAGAAAGAAGACTGATCTGGGGCTTTAGGGCTAGATTCTGGGCCAAAGTGTGGCCTTTGTAATGGATGGACCTTGAAGGGAAGATGGGAAGGATCTTGCAAATTTTGATGGGCCACTTCCAGGAAGGGGAAAAGAGTAACAAAGCAAATGGGACAATTTAAATGATAAAGACTAATTCTTGGGAGTTTTAATGTCACATGAAACAATGTAGATGAAACTGCTTTGAGAAGTATGTGATTGTAAAGGATTTAGATGTCTCTGTGATGATATAAAGGTGAAAGGCCATTTCCTCAACAATTACTTCAGGGAATTTCTGCATTCTTTGTCCCCCAACATTCCTAAAGTCACCAACCACAGTTGCAGATCTGGTGTCCTACCTGATCAAAGGTCAGGGATATAAGCATTCTATCGCCCCTCTGGGGCTTTTCTGAGATTAAGCTGACTGATGATTCTATTTTAAAGATTTTGCTTATTTATTGATTTGAGAGAGAGAGGGAGAGTGAGTGGGGGGAGGGGCAGCGGGAGAGGGAGAGAGAATCCCAAGCCAACAACTCCGTGCTGAATGCAGAGCTGAGGTGGGCTCCATCTCACAACCCAGAGATCAAGACCTGAGCCAAAACCAAGGGTGGACACTTAATTGACTGAACCACCCAGGTGCCCCCTGATGATTCTATTATAAACAATGTTGCCATGAAGTGGTCCAATTGACAGCACTTTTATGAGAGTTATTTAATTTTCACAACATTGTGGATTAGGAAGTGCCATATCCCTATTTTAGAGGGGAGGTTAGGTGACTAATACAGAATCATATAGTTAATAAGCAGAGTCGTAATTTCATCTCAGATCCACTGGGGGCAAATTACTGTCAATTTATGGGTCTTGGGATTATGCAAAGATCAGTGTGTTGAGGACAGTGAGATATCAGAATATTTTGGTTAATAGAAAACCCTCAGCAGGACACAACCTCTGGCCAGGGTTGTGTTGGATATATGGGATGAGAGGAAAATGTACATGAAAAAAGAAGCAACCCACACTGGATTGAGGACAATACTTTTAAAGTGAAGATGACTTCACAGTGGTGTTGTGAGGATGTAATGAAGTCACCGATGGAAAGTGTCCAGCATTCTGTCTGGTACATAGAAGACACTCAACACATCTGAGATTCCATCCTTCTTTCCCAATATCTCATAGGGTTGATATGAAAAATAAAGCAACCTATGTGAAAAAGACATAGAAAAAAAAAAAACTCCTTAAGAAACAAGAGAGTTCTGACTCGGGCTGTAAGTGACCAGAAACTGGGGGCAGCCCGCTGGGACCTGTTCCTTGAGGAAGGAGACAGTGAAGCTAATAATGCTGGTACTCACTCCCCACCCCCACCACTCACTGCCCCCTACACACCCAGGAGGTGGGAAAGATGTCTGGAATTGTTGCTCAGCCTAGTTCTTAATTTTCCCTACAGCTTATAAATGTTTTCTCCTTTCTAACTTAGTTTCCCCGAGAAGGGGCATGGGGAGCTGTATTGCTAGGCAAATCCTGAAGGGGGTGTAGTTAATACCATCAATTGCTCCTATTTACTGGGCGCTCACCTTGGGTTAAGCATTGCCCTAGGTGCTTTACGTGCATTATCTTCCTAAGCCTTACCGCAACTCTGAGAAACAGTTTTGTTCCCATTTCACAGCTGAGGAAGCTGAGGCACAAAGATATTCAATAATTGGTAGCAGAGGTTGGACTTAAACTGTTGATTTTAAGTTAGGACCTGACCCTAGCATTACACCGCCTCGGTCTATTTACTTCAAAAAGAACTTATATTGCTCCTTTATCCTTTGTTCCTACCTTTCCTTTCTTTCTGCTTTCCTTGTGGAAAAGTATATAGTGTAGCAATTGCACACTTCATCTCTGGTGTCAGACTGCCTGGGTTCAAATCCCAACTTGAAGCCATTCTAGGTGTTGAAGCCTCAGTTTCCTCTTTCTGGATGATGATGACGATGACGATAGTCATGACCTCCTAGGGTTGCTGTGAGGTTTAAATGAAATAATACACAGAATGTACTTAAACCTGTGCCTGGCACATGTTAAGTGGTCATTGTTCTTAGTATTATTTACATCCTGCCTGACCCCAGTCCGATTTCCTCCCCAGGTTTCCTCAAGCCATGCTCATTTTTTCCTAAGGGAGAGATGAGAACACTGGCCGAGTCATCCCAAAGCAATCAGTTTCAATTCTATTACTCCTTCTCTGTGATATTGGGCCAGTCTTGTTCTCTCTGGGCTTTAGAGGCTTGTCTCAGAAATGAGGTGACCAAACTGTCACCTGTCTGTGGGCAGGCAGGTAATGACAGAGTGGCGGTCTGAGAAAAACAGGAAATTGCTCTTTTGTAAATTCCATATACTGAACATTCTAAGTGCCTGGCATTATCTAAGTGCCTTACATTTAAATCACATCACACCACCACCAGGTAGATGCTATTATTACTCCGATTTCTAACGGATGGCAAAACTGAGGGCTAGAAGGATTAAGTAACCTGCTCAAGGTGATACAGATTATAGGTGCTGGGGCTGAAATTCAGACCCTGGAAAGTGGCCTCAGAGTCCATCCTGTTGGTCACCACACTACTCTGAAAAAGTGTTGGGACCTGGTTCAAAAGAGACAGTGTTATGATGTTACCCAATCTTCTTCTGGACAAGAAAAATCCAGGTAAAAAGAGCAGTCTTTTTTTTCCTCTAGGGGGTTTATAGCTGAGTTTGAGAAGTCTGCAAAAAGTCAGACTACATTCCGATTTCCCCACTCCAACTCGAGGGCGCAAAGAGGAAAGGAAGTCTCTTTGGCTGGAACAAGCCCCCATCTTACCTGTCTGGTCAGTCTCCTGCAGTGAGAGTCAAGTCTCAAGTCTCCTTTGGGCCTACTTGCAATGGGGATAGGTAATGAACCATTTATTCTGGCTGTAACTTGCCATTAGTTGGCAGGTGATGACGTCTTTGTGAAATGATCTGTTAGTTCTTTGAGAGGAATGGGACACTGTGGAATGTGGCTCTAACCCTGGAAACCTGGGTCAATTCTCAACCTGGAGTGTGTGACTGTGAATATGAGTATCAATGGTGGATGTGTAGGTTCGGAGCTGAGTGTTGGGGGAGAAGTGTGGGCCGAGACTATGATTGTATTGGTTTTCCCAACACAAATGCATGCTTATATTTGTATTTGTGACACTGTGCAGAAGAATTTGCTTATGTCTGTGTAATAGCAAGAGTTGTGTGTTTAAGGTGTGAATAGGTGGATGAAAGTATGTGAATCTACAGAGCTCCTGCTTATTTGCCCAAAGAATATATATGAGGGTTGTGAAGCTAAACTCATTTGAATCCAAAGTCACTTCCTTTTTTTTTTAACCTGAGATGATTTAGTCCCACAACCTGATGACACATTTACCTCAGGAGATAGAGAAGCCAGCTGGGGGGCTTCTCTGAGGTCCCAGTTTCCTTGGAACCTTGCCCAGGTAGCCTTTTAGCATCTCTTTCACACATAAATGAAGGGAAAAAGCAGGGTCTTAAGATCAGCTCTTTGCTTCCTGGCTATGGCCTCCAATTAGGAGGACTGCCTCTCTGCTTTGCTTCTCTCTCCCTAAAACTGGGGACTTTATTCCATTTCTGTGAGGGGTTTAAATCTCATCAGTTACACTCTGATTTCTGGATATTCGGCATTTTATTTGCTGTGTTTGAAGCTATAGAAAGAGACTAAATGTTCTGGTCTGCTCTCAGAACTGCTGGTGCCACCGGCTTCCCTAAGGATAGGTTGTATAACCCAGGGAAAGAAAAAAATTGCTGTAGGCTACAAGGGGCAAGAACAGAGTTAGCAAGGAGTAGCAAGAGTAGTTCATGGCCAAGAGTTACTGGAGCAAGTCACCAGGAAGAAATGTACATTCTGATGGGGGTGATTGTGGTCCTAGCTCTTGCTGAACTACTGTCTGGGACTTTGGCTAAATTATTTCTCATCTGCGGACCTCAGTTTTCCTAACTGTGGAAAGAGGGGGCTGGACTAGATCAGCCTCCCCAAACTTTTTATTTATTTATTTATTTTAAACAAATAAAGTATTATTTGTTTCAGGGGTACAGGTCTGTGATTCATCAGTCTTACACAACACACAGCGCTCCCCACAACACATACCCTCCCCAATGTCCATCACCCAGCCACCCCGTCCCCTCCCCTCCCTCCTCTCCAGCAACCCTCAGTTTGTTTTTTTAACTGAAGTAACCCTAATGACAGAGGAGAGGAAAAATGAAATCCCCAGCATGGGTAGGGGAGAGGGGTTGAACGGGGTAACCCAAAGCAGCCTACTGCAAGCTCCAAGTATCTTTGAGGTCTTATGTTTTATCCTAAAAATGTATGCAAAGTTTGCATTTTCCTACACGATATAGCCATATTTGTTTTAATATAGAAGTATTTTAAATTTCTTTTTTTTTTAAAGATTTTATTTATTTTTTTGACAGATAGAGACATAGCGAGAGAGGGAACACAAGCAGGGGGAGTGGGAGAGGGAGAAGCAGGCCTCCCGCTGAGCTGGGAGCCCGATGTGGGGCTCGATGCGGGGCTCGATCCCAGGACTCTGGGACATGACCTGAGCTGAAGGCAGACACTTAACGACTGAGCCACCCGGGCGCCCCTTAAATTTCTTATACTCTAGTAAAATGGACACTCTAAGGAAGCATTCCATGTTTATCCTGTGGCTTTGTGGACCCCCTGGCACACTGCCATGGACCCCCCAGAGGAGTGCATGCCCCAGTTTAAAAGTTTGAGAGTAAAGATTCCTTTCAGCTCTGACACTCTGTGGTTTAATGACCTGGGAATACCTTTGGTGTCTTTGATAGCTGCTCCCCAGGATGCTGGACTTTTTTTTTTTTTTTTTTTTTTTATGGCTGCGTCTGAGCACTCTGTTTTCTAGCCAGTTATGCAAAAATAATGGAAAACCCTGATTTTGTTTCTAGACCAAGCATCTCCAGTGTGTCTTTGCTGAGCCCCAACTACAGGTTCAGGCTTATGCAAAGTGTCCTGAGGGAGGTCAAGAAGGATACTTAGGGTACTATTGTGGAGCATAAACTAGCCTACATGAAGCAACAGAGGTTAAGAGTTTGATGAGTTAAATACTAAATTGTGTGGTGTAGATTTTAAGTGCTGTAGAGGTTAAGAAGCAGGACACAGATGTGGTTCCTGGAAGAGGTAATAGAGCTAGTGAGGGGTTTTGAAGAATGAGCATGGTTCAGATAAATGGAGTGGAGGAAGAGTGGTATTACAGGTAGGAGGAGGGCATGAGTTAAGGTCTGGAGGCTGTCAGGATTGTGGCCTGCTTAGGCCTAGGCTAGAGTCTTGCTCAGTGGCAGGAGGCATGGACAGCTGAAGTAGAGTCATTTCCTCCCTGGGCATGAGTTTTAGCTACTTACCAGTCCACTGTCTTTTTTTCTTTCTTTCTTTTTCTTAATACAGGAGGCTGTGACTAGGGCTGAATCACTCTTCTGCAAGGAGTCAGAAATCTTTGGAACAAAACAAAATGACCCTCAGAAAGGGATTTGGGAGAGAGAGTGGAGCATAAAAAATATCCAAATGACCTCATACACTGTCATTCAGTCCAATCTGTGATTAGATGTAGGTTTATTCTGTAAGCCATTAGATTTCTGGTCTTTTGGGTGCATGTTATTTCTTCTGGTTTTTTTAATTGAAGTATAGTAGACATACAATATTATATTAGTTTCAGGTATATAACATAGTGATTCAATAATTATATACATTACAAAATGCTCACCATGATAAGTGTAGTTACCATCTGTCAACATACAAAATTACTACAATATTATTGACTATATTCTCTATGCTGTGCTTTTTTATCCCTGTGACTTATTTATTTTATAACTGGAAGTTTGTACCTCTTACTCCCCTTCACTTATTTCATCCCCCTGCTCCTTCCCCTCCAGCAAACATGAGTTTGTTCTCTGTATTTATGAGCCTGTTTCTGTCTTTTGTTTGTTCATTTGTTTTTTTTTTTTTTTTGATTCCACAAAAGTGAAATCATATGGTATTTGTCTTTTTCTGGTCTGACTTCTTTCACTTAGCATAATACCCTCTAGATACATACATGTTGTCACAAAGGGCAAGATTTCATTATTTCTGATGGCTGAGTAATATTCCACATGCACACGCACACACACACACACCACTTCTTTATCCATTCATCTATTGATGGACATCCTCTGGTTTTCTTTAATTTACTGGTAAAGGTTCCTTTCAAGGGAGTCTGGATAGTACCTGCACAGTGCATATGGTTCAGGACAGCCTAGAGCACAAGGGGGTTCAAAGCATCTGTCCATGTCACCTCAGAGCAGAGGGTGTGAGCCAGAATGAAGGGACCTACCCATGACCCGCTGGTAACTGGAGATGGTGATACCAGAACTGCCTCAGAGCATAACTTAAGGAGAGACACACCCAAGAGGAGCAGAGTCAGTGTCAAGGGGAGGTTTTAACAACAAGCCCAGGGAGGACTAGGTTGTGGGTTGGCGGTCAGGACCAGGGAGCCTAGCAGCAGACTTTAGATAAGGGTCTAGGTAGTGAGCCGGTGTCAAGGAAGTGCAGTTGAGGGTGGCAAGGACTCATTACCAATAGGTTAGAAATCTAAGCAAAGTAGAAATGTTAATATGACTCACAAAAATAAGGAGGTGATGGGAGAGATAACAAGCAGAGATGAATAAGTGATGGTTTTTTGAACTACTTTATTGAAGCATAATGACATATAAAAAGCTGTACATATTTAATATACACAACTTGATGTGTTTGGGGATAAATATATACCCATGAAACCATCACCACAATCTATGCCATAAACATATCCATCACCTGCAAAAGTTTCATCTCATCCTCTTTGTTTTTTTTAATTATTATTACTATTATTTTTGGTGATAAGAACACTTAACATAAGATCTACTTTCTTAGCCAAATTTTAAGTATACAATATGATATTATTAACCATAAGTACTATACTGTACAGTAGATCTCTAGGGCTTATTCATTTACCATAACTGAGTGTTGATTTGTTATTCTTTCCTACCAGGGAATCAAATGATAACATCTAAAACTGAAATATGTAAATTTTAAAGTACTCCAGGGGCACCTAGCTGGCTCAGTCTGTAAAGCATGTGACTCTTGATCTCAGGGTCATCAGCTCGAGCCCCACATTGGGTGTAGAGTTTACCTAAAAATTTTTTTTTAAAGTACTCCAATTGTGAGAAAGGACCCAGGTTGGGTAGGGATTGGAGGAACTGGCAAGGAAGCCCCCTCTCCCCTCAGTGCTAGAAGAATTTGGATGCCTAGGGAACTACAGGGTCTCAGATATTGAGGGAATAAGATAGGAGCTCAATCACAGGAAATGGGTATAAGGCAGGAACCTAGACGTTAGGGAAGGGACAAGAGCCCAATTACTGGAACTGGAATTATGAGATCCGAGCAGGGCCAGACACTACTTACTTGAGCCTCAGCTGGTGAGGTGTGGATGGAGATGTCTTATAGTTTCTCCTGATTCAGAATAGAATAAATCCCAGAGTCCAAGTCTTGAAATGGAGGGGAAAAAAACCAATCAGTGGGGGTTAGGTGGCGTTAGAAGGGGCATGGAGCTGGACAGGTCATCACAGTGTCACCCAGACAAGCTCACATAACCGTATTACCACTCAAAATGCCTGCAGCAGTGTCCAGAGGTGTTTGTTTCCTCATTTCCTGGACCCTCGGTCCTCCCCACTGCCCAAAGAAAGGAGCACAAAATTGTTCTATCGTGGTATTGCTTTCACTGTCTGGACCTCCCCAGATCCAGGCCTTTCTTGATTAGCATCTCAGGCCCATAATGGAGGATGAGGTCACCCCGGTATGAGATGAGATGACAGTATCATGACTTGGCTGGCCATAAAACAACTGCTTTAAAAGCTAAATTTTGTAATTTCATAGTTTACCCAAGGGGTTAGGTAGTTCAAAGCAACGACCATAACATGAAGCTATTTGTAAAATTCTGACTTTCTCCTGAGCCCAGTGTGGGTTAGCGAATGGTTTATGGTGGTATTAGGGAAGGAAGAGCTGAGAGCTGGGGAAGGCAAGCAAGGAAGGCCCAGATGGCTCAAGGGTGAGACCAATACTCCTGGGTTCTCTAAATGTGACAGGGGTCTGTCTCCTCTTCTGCAGATACAAAACGCTTTGTCTTTTTTCAAGGGCCTTGAAGATTTCCAAAGCAGAGGGTGCTTAACCTACTGACCGAACCTGGAAAAAAATAGATTGAGAGAGAAAATCCCAATAGGAATTGCTTAGCTGCCTAAACCATAACTGGGGCCAGCTGGCTGCTTGTGTGGGGCAGGATGACTTGCCCTCCACCAGCAGTTTGGAGCTGGGCCGTTCTGGGGGCTGACAGCCTTGGAATTAGATACACCCCATAACAGGTGAGTCTCAGGCTTAGTCTCTGGGTCCAACAGTGAATTTGTAGAAGGCATGAAATATCAGGTAAAGAATTGATATGCAGTGGAGTGTACTGGGTGTAGAATCAGAACAGAGTTTGACTCCTGGCTCTAGCACTGGCTGTGTGAACTTAGACAAGGCATTTAATTCTCTCCAATTCTGTTTCTTCCACTATAAAATTGAAACCATAATTGAACCTACCCCTTAGGTGATTGTGAGACTAAAATGTGGTTTATATATGTGTGTATATACATATATAAAATTTTCCATGAGGGTGCCACTGAGTTAGTAACACTGTTACTAACTGTAACTAGTTAGTTGCACAGTGTTATGTATGCCATGGACCCTTGTGGTTCTACATTAGTGGGTCTTGTGATTCTTTTTCATTTCCATGACTGCTTATTACAGTGGTTTTTGAGAGGTGGGGGCGTGGGTTAGAGTATTTTTGCAGCAATAGAGGATTGTTTTATGAATACATGCTCCTTCGTTGACTTTTCCCCTTTTATCTACCCATCATGTTTTCAAAGGATGAGAGGCAGCCTGGTATGGAGCAGAGTCAGACAAATGGGGTTCGAACACCAGGTGTGTCACTCAGAGGCCATAGAACACCAGATGAGTCACAGTAACTTCTCTGAGCTTTATTTTCCTTGAAGGGTTTTGTTTTGTTTTTTTATGAATTAAAAGAGATAATGCGTGTAACATGTCTGGCACTTAAATATGCAGAGAGTTTTTATTCTATCAAATCATTGTTCAGAGATTTTAGATTTTTAAAGATGTATGGCTTAGCTAAGGCTGTGAAAGGCTTATTAACACTGCATGATTTCAAGGATTTCAAATGTAGATTTCTCTTTTTAAAAATTTTACTTGCAGTATAGTTAACATACACTGCTATATTAGTTTCAGGTGTACAATATAGTGATTCAAAAATTCCATACATCACCCCGTGCTCATCATGACAAGTGCACTCCTTAATCCCCATCACCTATTTCACCCACTTCCCATCTGGTAACCATCAATTTGTTCTCTACAGTTAAGGGTCTGTTTTTTGGTTTGTTTCTCTCTCTTTTCCTTTGCTCATTTGTTTTGTTTCTTAAATTCCACATATGAGTGAAATCATACGGTATTTATATTCTTCTGACGGACTTATTTCACTTAGCATTATATCCTCTAGCTCCATCCATGTTGTTGCAAATGACAAGATTTCTTTCAGTTTTATGGCTGAATAATATTCCATTGTATATATATACAACATCTTCTTTATCCATTTATCAGTGGATGCTTAGGGTGCTTCCATGATTTGGCTATTTTAAGTAATGCTGCTATAAACATAGGAGTGCATGTATCCCTTTGAATTAGTGTTTTTGGATTTTTTGGTAGATACCCAGTTGCATGATTACTGGGTCATAGGGTAGTTCTCTTTTTAATTTTTTGAGGAATCTCCATTCTGTTTGCCACAGTGGCTGCACCAGTTTGCATTCCCACCAACAGTGCAAGAGGGTTCCCCTTTCTCTGTATGACTGATTCTTTTTTTTTTAATTATTTATTTACTTATTTGTCAGAGAGAGAGCACTAGCAGGGGAAGCAGGAGAGGGAGAAGCAAGCTCCCTGCTGAACAGTATAGAAAGCCCAGAAATAAACCCACTATTATATAGTTAATTAATCTTTAAGTTTATTCCTAAGTATTTTATTATTTTTGTTATAAATGTAAATGGCATTATTTTCTCAATTTCTCTTTCTGCTGCTTTATTTTTAGTGTATGGAAATGCGACAAATTTCTGTACCTCAATTCTGTATCCTGTGACCTTACTGAATTCATTTATCAGGTTTTTTTTTTTTTGTAGAATTTATGGTTTTCTCTATATAGTATTATGTCATCTGCAAATAGTGAAAATTTTACTTCTTCCTTACCAATTTGGATGCCTTTGATTCCTTTTTCTTATCTGATTGCTGTGCTTAGGACTTCCAGTACTATGTTGAATAAAAATGGTGAGAATGGACATCCTTGTCTTATTCCTGACCTAAGGGGAAATGCTCTCAGTTTCTCACCACTGTGTATAATATTAACTGTTGGTTTTTCATATATGGCCTTTTTTATGTTAAGGTATGTTCCCCCTAAACCTACCTTGTTGAGGGTTTTCATCATGAATGGATGTTGTACTTTGTCAAATGCTTTTTCTGCATCTACTGAAATGGTTCTCATCCTTTCTCTTATTAATGTGATGTATCGTGTTGGTTGATTTGCAAATGTTGTACCACCCTTGCATCCTGTGAATAAATCCCACTTGAGTGTGGGGAATGATTATTTTAATATATTGTTAGATTGGCTTTGCTAGTATTTTGTTGAGGAATTATGCATGCATGTTCATAAGAGATATTGTCCTGTAGTTCTCTTTTTTTGTAGTGTCTTTTCCTGGTTTTGGTGTCAGGATAATGCCACCTCATGGAATGAATTTGGAAGATTTCCTTCCTCTTATATTTTTTGAAATAGTTTGAGAAGAATAAGTATTAACTCTTCTTTAAATGTTTGGTAGGATTCATCTGTGAAGCCATCTGGTCCTGGACTTTTGTTTGGTGAGAGTGTTTTCTGTTTTGTTCTGCTTTAAATATTTATGCCTGGGTTTTCCCAGGCAATTTTATTTTATTTTTTTTAATTTAAATTTAATTTAGGTAACATATAGTGTATTATTAGTTTCAGGGGTAAATTTTAGTGATTCATCAGTTGCATATAACACCCAGTGCTCATTACATCAAGTGGCCTCGTTAATGCCCATCCCTCAATTACCCCATCCCCCCACCCATTTCCCCTCCAGCAACCCTCAGTTTGTCTCCTAGAATTAAGAGTCTCTTATGGTTTGCCTCCCTCTCTGTTTTCATCTTATTTTATTTTTCCTTCCCTTCCCCTATGTTTATCTGTTTTGTTTCTTAAATTCCACATATGAGTGAAATCATATGGTATTTGTCTTTCTCTGACTTATTTCACTTAGCATAATACCATCTAGTTCTATCCATGTTGTTACAAATGGCAAGATTTCATTCTCTTTGATGACTAATACTCCATTGTATATATATACCACATCTTAATCCATTCATCAGTTGATGGACATCTGGGCTCTTTCCATATTTTGGCTATTGTAGACATTGCTGCTATAAACATTGGGATACAAGGGCCTTTTTGAATCACTATGTTTGTATCCTTTGGATAAATACCTAGTAGTGCAATTGCTGGGTCATAGGGTAGTTCTATTTTTAACTTTCTGAGGAACCTCTGTACTATTTTCCAGAGCCCCTTTCATGTAGTGGTCATGAACTCCTTTAGTTTTTATTTGAGAAACTTTTTAATCTCTCCTATTCTGAATGATAACCTTGCTGAATAGGGTACTCTTGGCTGCAGATTTTTCCTGTTCAGAACTTTGAATATACCATGCCACTCTCTTTTGCCCTGCAAAGTTTCTGCTGAAAAAGTCACTGAGAGCCTTATGGGGTTTCCCTTGTGTGTAACTGTCTTGTCTTGCTGCTTTAAATTTTTTTTCTTTATCACTACTTACTGCCATTTTAACTACCATGTGTCTTAATGTGGACCTCCTTTGGTTGATTTTGTTGGGGGATCTCTGTGTTTCCTGGAGCTGGATATCTGTTTCCTTCCCCAAATTTGGGAAGTTTTCAGTTATTATTTCTTCAAATAGAATTTTTTTTGCTCCCTTTTCTCTCTCTCCTCTTTCTGGGATCCTTATAATGAAAATGTTCTTATGCTTGATGGTGTCACTG
Source organism: Leptonychotes weddellii (assembly GCF_054177405.1). Taxonomy (NCBI): domain Eukaryota; kingdom Metazoa; phylum Chordata; class Mammalia; order Carnivora; family Phocidae; genus Leptonychotes; species Leptonychotes weddellii. The sequence continues at coordinate 54,366,713 of NC_138385.1, forward strand.
GGTTCCCTAAATCTATTCTCATTTTGCATATTTTTTTTCTCTTGCTTGCTCAGCTTGATTACTTCTCATTACTCTGTCCTCCAGGTCTCTCAATCTTCTGCTTCATCTAGCCTACTATTTATTCCATCTAGTGTATTTTTAATTTCATTTATTGTGTTCTTCTGTGATTGGTTCTTTTTTATCTCTTTGTTAAGGGTCTCACTGATGTCCTCCACTCTTTTTTCAAGTTCAGTGAGTATCTTTACAACCATTACTTTAAATTCTCTCTCAGGCATGTTATTTATCTCCATGTCACTTCGGTATTTTGCTGTGATTTTGTCATGTTCTTTCATTTGGGACACATTCCTCTCCCTTCTCATTTTGTCTCTCTGTGTCTGTTTCTATGTGTTAGGAAAGTAAAGTAATTTATGTCTCCTGTACTTGAGAGTAATGGCCTTATGAAGAAGAGGCCCTATAGTGCTCTTCAGTGCAGTGTCCCCTGTTCTCCAGACCTGGTGCTTCATGGGTGCCTCCTATGTGTGTTGTGTGCACCCTGCTGTCGTGAGCCACTTTTTCCTTCAGTCTCAAAATCTGCAGTGGCTCTCTCTGCTTGTTGTGGGCAGTGTTTGGTCCCTGTGATGTTAGTGGCCCAGTCTGGGGATGCCCTGGGCTTGAGTTGAGTCTGGCCAGGCATTTGTCAGAGATGCTGTAGCACCAAACTGCTGGGTGCATTCCCTGTGTTGGCCCCTGAGAGGCTTTCATTAGTGGGCAGGGCCTGCAGTTGAGACCAGCTGTCTGCCCCCAGCCTATTTTCTGGGGCAGTCTGACTGGTGTGTGTGGTTATCTTTCCTTCTCCCCAGGGCAAGAGTGACTTCAGCATGGGGCTCCTTGCACACTGTCAGGCCTATAGCACCACTGTGCTTGGGCTCCAGCTATGAACATATTGGATGGGATGGATCTGCAATGTGTTGAGGGGGGCAGGGTGGTGGTTAGCAAGTTAGGTCATGAGTGTCTGTGCCACACTTGTTCCCACAGGTGTCCATGTGTTTATGCTGGGGGTGGTGAAGGGAAATGGCACCTGCCAGCTCCTTTGTTCCTGGAAGAGTCTCCCAGTGATCTCTGTCCTTCTGGGACATGCTCTGAGTTGAATAACTACTCTCGCTCCCATATGCCCCAGGCTTTTTTTTTTTCAAACTGCTACTTCTGTGCTGTATCTCTGTGGGGCTGTTGTGCGGTCTCTTTAAGGGTGGGGACTCAGCTTCCTCTTGCCCTCGGAGCTCTCCGAGAGCTGATTCCACTGATTTTTAAAATTCTAGGCTTTAAGTCCCACTGGTTTTAAGAACTCACGAAATTTGGACCCTCTAGTTTCCAAAGCCAAATATGGGGATTCATCTTCTTGGCAGGGGCTCCCCAGGATGAGGGTCTGTTTTTTTTCCTGGAGAAGTGGTCTCCTGTGGACAGACCCATGGGTTCATTTAACTCCCAACCTTGTCTTTACCCTTCATGCTCTCTTATATGTGGCCTCTTCTCTACATTTAGCTGTGGAGAGTTTGTTCTGCCAGTCTTCGGGTTGTTTTCTGGGTTATTTACACTGATGTGAGTATTATCTAGTTGTATCTGTTGGACAAGGTGAGCTTAGGGTCCTCTTACTCCACCATCTTCCCCAGAAGTTCTGGGCTCCATCATTTTTGACAATGGTTTACCTTAGTTGGGCTTAAGGAGTTTTTGTTGTTGTTGTTTTTAAGGAAACTTAGCTGAGCTGTTGCCATCAGAACTTGTCACCCGTAAGCAAATGGTCAGGCTGAAAGGATAGTCCAGAGATAACAATGTACTAATGGGGCTATTTAGGCAAGATTGGCCACTAAGATTTGCCAGGTTTCTCATTGCTCAGCAAGTTGCTCCATGTTTGACATCAGGAGTCAGTACTAGTGTATTATTAAGAGGACAAAACCTTAAGACTTTGATTTACGATCTATATCTACATTCAACTGTCTCTTCTGCTTTCCAGAATTTCTGTATTTTTGCCTCTTCATAATTTGCTGTTCCTCATTTGTTGTGGCTATGAAAACAATAAATACACTTGTAAGGATTTAGTCTAAAGTAAATTGGCTCCAGAAAGATTCTTTTGAGTAAACCCTGCAAACTTTACTGTATAGACAGTGACATCTATTCTGACTTCCTTGAGACATTTTTCCCCCCCTTTCCCTTTATTTTCTTCTTTGTTCCAGATATATGAGATTTCTAGAGAAGTGACCTCTGGATGAATGAGGTGTTATTCTTTTGGATTCTGAAGGGGGGGGTTCTTATCTTGATTCAACACTTTTACTGTTGGCTTGGGCCCCCTTCTCCTCTGGGGCCAGTGAGGCCCACTGCTATAAGTCAAAGGTAGCAGTCAGGTAATAGAGGTGTATATATCATCTCAGTTCAGCTGTCTAGGTAGACCTGCCTTAAGGGGGTAGTCTCTAGGGGCATCAAGAAGAGGCCTTTTTGTTTTGGTGGTAAATGGGGGTTAAGAAATGTGACATTTTTCCTCTTGAATATAATAAGACCATTTGGAATAGATATTTTCCTGCTAAACTATCTTTGCTCAGGCCCCTTGGGGAATGGCAGAGGGAACTAACATCTGTGAAATATATAGGTCAAGCAGCAAGTAGGCTGGGCAGGCCCAGCAATTCCTTCACAATAGTTGAAGCCCAAGGCTCCTGAGCCTGAGCCAACATGTCTGGGGAAGAAAAAGGGGCTGGCCCAGGGGAGACTAATGAGTGTGTGTGTGTGTGTGTATGTGTGTGTGTGTGTGTGTGTGCCCAAGATAGTGCAGAATGGGGGGTGGGGAGAAGAGAAAGAGAATCAATTTGTACTATAACTTAGGGCCCCAAAGCTTCCTGGGATTGCATGTTGTTCTTTTTCAAACATTCATTCAGCCATCCTTTTTTCTTCCAAATCTTTTCCCAGCTTCTTTCCTTTCTTTTCTCCCTCACTTCTTCCTTTCCTTCTCAATTCCTCCTTTCATCTCCTCTCCTTCTCTCTCTCCAGGATAGTGAAGGACATCTGGAGAGTTGGAGTGGCCTGATGCTGGAGAAGCATCTTTTTTTAAAAAAAGATTTTATTTATTTATTTTTGCGAGAAGGAGAGAGAGAGAGAGAGAGAAAACGAGCAAGGGGGAGGGGCAGAGAGAGAAGCAGACTCCCTGCTGAACAGGAGCCCATTGCGGGACTCGATCCCAAGACCCGGGGATCGTGACCTGAGCTGAAGGCAGACTCAACCGACTGAGCCACCCAGGTGCCCGAGAAGCATCTTTTAAAAGAGGAGACTCATTTTGCTGCCCTTCTCTACAATTCAGGGATTTCCAATTCATACATTTAGGTTCTGTTTGTGTCTCTCCTTCCTGTTCATTTTGGGAGGCTGAATGAAAGCACATGAACTGCAACCCTCTCCTCTGATAACCCTGTTTCTCCGCATTTTTCCTTGACTCACTAGGGAGAATCACACATCTTTTTGGATGGAGCACTTGGCTGGAGGCAAAGGACCTGGCTCCTGTTCCCAAGCTCTACTCTATACTTTTGGTGTGACCTTGGGCAAGTTCCTGCTCTCTTTGGGGCCTTAGCTTCCCTTTCAATAAGTATGATAAATGGAAAGGAAAACCTTTGCAGCCTGCACTCAAAAGTGATGCTAATTAGAATACTAGGGCTTCCAAGATCTTCTTAGAACTTGCCCCACCCCCTTCCTTCCTACCTCTCTTCCTCCCAGGAAGCAGTTAGTTAAGTGAAAAGCCACACCTAAGGGTATGGTCTGAGTAGAAGGACTGAGTTATTTTTCACTTCTTAGTGCAAAATATAAAATCACAAAGAGTCCCTAAGCAAGAAGAGGGCAGGGGTAAGGTTCTGAAAGTGTAGGAATTTTATAGGAATAAAAACAAAGTTATCACTCTGACATTTTGCTCAAAAGTCCAGGATGAAGTGTTTGGATTGCTGTTAAACAGGGAGTTTGGCCTAGAAGCAGGCCATTTCCCAGGTGGTGGTTGGGGGTGAGGGAACTGTTGGTCTGAACAGGACATAACTTGGCTGTACTGTGTGGCGATTTGTGAGCCCAGTCCTTCTTTCCTTATGACTGGGCACCTAGCAGCAGGGGTGTGGGTCTGCTTTGGTTTGTCTAACTGTGAAAGAAGTAAGAACAGGAGCCTCTATGAAGGCCTACAGCTGCCTTCCAAGGAATTTCAGTGTATCTGGGAGCACAGAGGCTGAGTCATATTTTGGGAGAGGATTGTGTTTTTATACCCGCAATGCAGGGTGTTGCCATAATATTAATCATTATTATGGTTAAAAACAAATAAACTCATCCTGCAGTTATGACAAATCTGTGTTTTGGCTCTTTCTTGCCCCTGCATTGTCTTTCTTTTAGCTTCTGCCTTAGGGAACCAGAGTTTAACTCCATATTTCCAGAATAGGCAACTGCCTTTTTAACATCATTTTTTTGGGATTGCACGCAAAGTACCTAATTAAAAAAAAATTCCACATCTATTAACTGATATCTACAATTTCATTGTGTCAAAATTCAAATACTCTTTTAAGATAAACTGAAATATAATTAGATACAAAGATTTTAAGTGTACAAGTCAATGAGTTTTGGCAAATGTTTACATCTGTGAAACCCAAACCCCTATCAAAATACAGATCATTACCATCACCCAAAATATTCCTTCTCAGTCAATCCCCAACTCACCCCATAGACAACCATTGTGATTATTTTTTTCTACCATAGATTATTCTGCCTGCCCTTGGAGTGTGTGGATTTTTAAAAAATTTCACAGAAACCCTTATTTATTCAAATGTCTGTACAGCCCAGTTTTCTTTATAAAAATCCAGAAAATTTCATTCAAAATATTTGGAAAGGAAATACCTATCCTTAAAATCACATGCATTTTTAGAGTAAAGAATACACCAAAGGTAGGTCTATTCAGAGACTAAGAATAGACACACACCCCCTCCAGCCCCCCCCTCCCCCCGGGGCTCTCACCCTTATGGAGCCTATGAAAACCAAGGTCTGGGGGCTGCTAGCACACTAGTTTGCCTGAGGTCAAAGCATCTGTTTTCTCTTTCTTCTGGAAACTTTGCAAGGCTCTGTATGCATAATGTACTCATCAAGGAAACTCTGGTTGAATGGGTGACAAAATTAGCACTTATCAAACACTTATGATATACCAGGCCCTGAACTAGGCATTCTACATATATGATATCATCTAGCCTTCAAACCTCTGAAGAAATTATCATTATTTAATTTTACGTGTCAAAAAATGGAGACTTCAGGTTAAATAATTTGCTCAAGGTCACAGTGCTGCTTAATAGTGGTCAAATGGAGTCCGAGTGACTTTTCTGTACCTTCCTACACTGAATGTACAGCCACCTGGAGTTAAAGTCCCAATTTCTCAAATTAAGCAATATGAAAAGATGGTACCACTGCCTAAATGGACCACAAGTAACAAAATTTAGTTTTAGTAAAGAATCTGGTGTACTTGTAGGGAAATTGAATTGTTTATCTCCAAAGAAAAACAACTGAAAATAATGTTGAACTCTCATTAACGGTATGCATGCTGAAATGTTTATGGCTGAAATATGCTGATGCCTGCAATTTATTTTTAAATGAGGAAATCAATAATCAAATGAATTAGGATTAAATGTGATTGTGCTGATGATATGTGATAATGTTGGTCAAGCACTTAATGCAATGCCTGGTACACAGTGATTATATTTTTAGCATGGCAGCTACTGTTTTCTGTGTAAGTATAAAAAATTATTAGGGAAGGTATTTAGTGTTAACTGCCATGCTAGTGTCTACTGTGGATTTGTCTTGTAGATGGCCTTACTGATCAGAGTTATAAGGAGATCTTGTTAAGTTGTGAATAGAGGAAGAGAAGCAAAGAAAGTACACATTCAGGATCTTTTAGGGGGCAGTGGCTCCTTTGACACAGTTTTTGGTGGTTCCAGGACTAACTTGTCTTTTTTTTTTTTTAGGTCACTTCATTTCTTTTTTTTTTTTTTATAAGATTATTTATTTATTTATTTGACAGAGAGAGAGACAGCGAGAGAGGGAACACAAGCAGGGGGAGTGGGAGAGGGAGAAGCAGGCTCCCCGCAGAGCAGGGAGCCCGATGTGGGGCTCGATCCCAGGACCCTAGGACCATGACCTGAGCCGAAGGCAGGCGCTTAACAACTGAGCCACCCAGGCACCCCTAGATCACTCCATTTCTGAAAGTCAGTACTTAATGTGATTCCTTTGAGTTTTCTGGTTTATATTCTCCTCCCCTTGAAATAGTTCTTTCTTTAAGATGCCTTGACTGTACTGTATATGACCAACACCACTTTTAGTATCAGTTTCCACTGTTTTTGGTTTTTACTATTTTGGCAATAACCAGTGTGATGTATTATCCCCAATGGCCAGTCCCCAAGAGTGTTACATCTTATCTATTCTACATTTATCTAAATATTATTTAAGCCTCAAGACCCTTTTGAGTTACACTGCTCTCTCCCCTTTCTGGTCTTTATTGTTCTTATCATTTGTAACACACCATTTAGCACATTATTATTTCCTGCTTCTATCACTCAAGTTAGATGATGGTGAACAACTTGAAAGTGGGGCCATATCTTGGAGAAACTTCATAGTTAATATCAATATTCATGCTATTGCTTGTCATATGTATTATTAGTTCATATAATTGCCAAAGTATAATATAGGTATTATAAAAATAAGTAGTGGAGGACTATGAATACTCCCCTCCCCCCTTTATTAAGACTAGAAATACAATTTACTAAATTCTCTTAATTTTTTTCTCTACTTGTTTGTTTTGTGCTAAGTGAAATATATTTTTTGGTAAACGATAAATGCAAACAAAGCAGCCCTTTTATGCTACAAACTACATTTGCCTTCAAGCCAGAGAAATATGGAAACTTGCCTACATTAATGAAAAAGAATCACTAGTTTTTATTTTTTATGTTTCTACTTTAAAGTTTATTGAGAATATCCCAGGCAGCATTAAACTTGAGGCTTCCATGTGAAAAACATTCAAATGCTCCTTCCCCCACAGACACAAAACCCCTGTAGCAATAGCCATGACCTGTGTCTATGAAGAGTCCATGGAAAAAACAACAGGTTGATGATTTGTCTGCAGTGCCCCAGCATCAAATGCTCCTTAAGCCTCATTATTTACTTTGGTCTTAATATTAATGGACTTTTACTCTTGTTTCCCGAGAGAAGGAGGTGGGATGAAAGGAGAGACCATGCGGGTCCTGGACATTTGGCCAGGGAGAGATTGTCCTGAAGGGGAGAGAAGGGCATAGATAGGGGATGTTGGGGCACTGCAGACAAATCATCAACCTGTTGTTTTTTCCATGGACTCTTCATAGACACAGGTCATGGCTATTGCTGCAGGGGTTTTGTGACTGTGGGGGAAGGCAAGGGAGGGGTAAAAGGAAGATCACTTAACTTAAATGAACCATTTTCCTAGCATGGATCTCAGGCCCTGGCTCTAGAACAACAGACTCAGGCCTCAAAAAAAGAGAGAGATAACTGTCTGCTTATGTGTTTGGGCCATTTTAGGCTGAGCCCGTGGGCACTGGGCAATTTTTGTGTGTCAGGTCTTGGCTCCAGAGCCCATGGTTCCCACAGAGTTGAGAAAGCTGAACCAGTTTGGGAACTGCTGGGTATCTGAGGGGAAAAGGGAGAGGTGTGACGGCCTCGACTTAGTGAAAGACATCAATGTTAGGGCAAAGTGTGCCCTTAGATGAACCCATTCTGTCAGGCTAGGCCCCCAAATTGACTTTACCCAGTGACCCAGAAACACATTTTGCCTTTTTCTAGAGCCCACCTTATCTTTTTTTTTTTTTTTTAACTGGCTGCTTGGAGTTTATTTTCCACTTACTGCAAGGCATACAGTTATAGGGTGTCAGGAAGGCTCATATTTGGCTTGGATAGTAAAGAGTAGAGTTCTCTCAACTGCCTTTTTTGGTGTTTTGCTGTCTTGATATAAAAGAACCCAATTGCTTCTGCTTGCTACAGTCTGCCCAATCCACAGGGGAGGGGAAGAGATGGGCTCTGATGAGCCTAACGCCTCCTGAAGCCTGGTGGCTGGTGGTAGCCACTCAGGACTGGGGCCTGGTATTGGCTTTGCCAGGCTGGCCAAAAGGCTGCTTCTTCATGGCTTCCAGAGCCAAGTCACAGGTGATTGTACCACTGGAGGCCTGGGGAGATAGACCCCACCCTATCTTGATTAAATTAAAAAAAAAAAAACAACACAGGCTCAACGCTGCCTTATGTGTCTTTCACCTGAGTTTAGAGGAAAACAGATAAACTAGGGTGGAGAGTCCCCAATTATGGTCTCAACAACTGTCTTTCCTGTCATTCTCCACTGCTATCCTACATCTACCCTCATTTAGTGGCAAAAATGGCACCTCTTCAGAAGCTGTCCTTCACTTCGCTAGTTAGATAGCTCCTTCCAACCCCAGCCAAATCACTGTTTATTGTCATCACAGCACCTATCACTACTTCAAATTGCCATTTGGTTATTTGGTTGTTTATTGACCCTTCTCCATCCCCCTGTCCCATGTATGTTCCATGAGAGCAGGGGCTGGCTGTGTTTGATCTCCTACCGTATATCCCCAGAATCTGGCAGAATTAGGCAGGCCTCTTCTCTGTCTCCTGAACACACCCTGCGTATCTTCACTTTGTACCTTTGCTCAAAGTATTTCCCCTCTCTGGAATGTACTTTTCCTGTCCACCCAATCTTTCTTATCCTGCAATGCTGGACTCATGTCCCACTTCCTCCAGAAAGGCCTCCCTGATCACTTCAGCCCACAGAGATGTTTTCCTTCTCTGGCTGTTATAGCCTTATTGTCTTTGCTATGTATTTTGCTAATTCTTTCTGTACTGTTATGTGTTCCTTCCCAAATGTTTCCTTTGCATTGGTCTTACCTCTCCAAGTGGATTGTATCCACAATACTTTCCTGCTTTTGATCAGGTCTAGATCTTTCTCACTTCAGGGTAAAATGAACTTGATTGTACTCATTCAGTGATACAGATAATGCATCTGGACACAGTATACAGTTTCTTTGTGTGGTCTAAGGAACATGTGCAGCTCGTTGTTAAATGCAGATTCCCAGGTATTACCTCCACAGATTCAGAATGTGTAGTTTGGGATGGGGCTTTGGAATCTTTGTTTGAAAGAAGATTCTTCTGATATGCAAAGTTTGAGAGCCAGTAATTTAGGGAGCCCCATCTTGGTCCTGGCTCAGCCACTAACTAGCTGCGTGACTTTGGGTGACTCACTTGTCCCCTCCGGGCTTCTCTTTCCTCATTATAGGATGAATGTGACCTTTCAGTTCTAAAAATCAGCAAGTTTATGTTCTGTGAAATTCTGGAAGGTAAATTCCTTCATTTACGTATCTTAAAATCTCAATTACAGCATATTCAAGTATAGTACCTTAAAGGTAGTAGGTGGTTAATAAACACCAATGAATGAATGAATAGAGAAAGTAGCTGGGAAGCAGGGAAGGGGAAATTTACAACAATCCAGGAACAATAGTGTAGCGGACTACATTACACAGGCCTGAGTTAGAATCCCAGTTTCTGCCAAGTCAATTGATTTCTCCAACTCTCCATTTCCTCATCTGTAAATTGGAGGTGTTAATAGTACCTACTGCATAAGGCTGTTGGAGGATGAAATGAGATAATGTCTATAAAAAGCTTAGCATAGTGTCTGGCATATAGTAAACACTTAATACTTTTGTTTTCAATTCGTTCACCCCAAAGAGGAGTAAATGATTGCTTTTCAATGAGGCAGAACCTGAACTTCAACCATATCCCAGACTCCTCAGGTCTTCCGCTTTCCCACTGGCCTGCAAGTTAAAGGGTAAGAACAGTGAATGTTGTGGGAAGCCTATAGAGGCCCTGACTATGAGGGCAGGACCTGGAAACCTGGCTTACCTGACAGCCACAGCTATAAGGACCTGATTTAGAACTTGGGAGTGGTGGCCTGGGGTCTTGGAGCATGCTATACCTTATCTGTGGACTGGGAAAACCAAAATGTCCAAGCATCATGATACTTATCATCAGAGGTATGGAGAGAGTATGGGGTTTGGAATGAAAGTATTTGAGTTCAAGTCTTAGTTCTTGCAGGAAGCCTTCCTCAACTTTGTTGTACCCCCACATCCCTATATGGGTCAGGTGCCCCTTCTCTGTGTTTCCACAGTACCTACAATTTCCCTTATCATATTATTAGGCTGTGTCACTACCTCTTGACTGTCATCTATAGTAGACTGAGCTCCTTGAGAATGAGGACACTGTCTTGACATCTCTGTATCCTGGACAAAGAGCATATTGTCTGAGTAGAGCAAATGTGCAGAAAATGTTTTGGAGCTCAACTCAAATGATTAGCTGATGTACTGTTGAATTTAGCCATTGATTAGCTTTGGGCAAGTCAGTTAACCTCTTTAAGCCTATAAGAGGAAGGTGGATAAACAACTTACCAGGGTGAGAGAGAGAGAGAAAGAGAGAGACAGAGGCAAACCAAGAAACAGCTTCTAACCTATGGAGAACAAACTGATGGTTATTAGAGGTGAGGTGGGGGGGATGGGTGAAATAGGTGATGGAGATTGAAGAGTGCACTTGTCATGAGCATCAGGTAATATATGGAATTGTTGAATCAGTATATTTCACACCTGAAACTAGCATAACATTGTACGTTAACTAACTAGAATTAAAATTAAAACTTTTAAAAAGAATAACTTATCGTGCAAGAGATGCCTGAGGAGTTCTTTCATCCTAGGTGGAGCTGGTTTTTACCAGTTATTGTGATGAGCACTGGGTGTTGTGTGGAAGTGTTGAATCGCTATATTGTACACCTGAAACTAATATTACACTGTATGTTAACTAACTGGAATTTAAATAAAAACTTAAAAAAACCCCACAACTTACCAGGGTTATTATGGGGCCCAAGCACTTTCAGGCTTCTTTCTTGGCCCTTCCCACCCCTTAGCCTTGTTGACCTTTATCTAAACCTATTTACCATCCCTTTAGGACTCTATTTTCCGTTCTCTAAGCTGTTTAATCACCAAATCTGGAAAAGAAATCAATGCTAATGTGTTAATGGGTGTTAATTGTATGATATATTTACATTTCAACAGGGAGCTTTTCCTGCTTCAGGAGGAATGAGTAATGGTAGATTCCAGGTGCTTGGGCAAGGGAGGGCTGGGTTTTGTTGTTGTTAGGGGGCCTTTTAAGCCATTTCTCAAACTGCCCTGGTAGGGAGCCACCTACTTTTGTCTACAAAGGGCTTGCTGCTGCAGTTTACACTGTTTTCCCATGCAGAAAATGCCTGAGGCCTCTAGGGCCACACTGGGGGATTCTCTCTTTCTTTTTAAGATTTTATTTATTTGAGAGAGAGTGCGAGCTGGAGAGTACAAGGGCTCATGAGCGGGGCGGTGGTGGTGGTGGGGGGACAGATGGAGAGGGATAAGCAGACTCCCCGCTGAGCAGGGAGCCCTATGCAGGGCTTGATCCCGGGACCCCAAGATCATGACCTGAGCCAAAGGCAGGCGCTTAACCGACTGAGCCACCTAGGTGCCCCAGGGGATTCTCTCTTGTGAGGCCTCCAAGAGCACACAGAACCAATCTCTAGCGATTTACCTGTGCCTCCCCTGAGTTTTGAGTCACACTGACTCAAGAGGCCTGATGAGCTCTGTACCAGGCTTGGAGATCAGACCTGGGCTCCAGAAAAGCCATTAGTCTGGAAAGATTATTTCTGCTAATCCCCCTAATCAGCTCCTGAGGCTTTTCACATGCTCACAGAATAGCCTGGGGTCTTCGCTGGGGTCCGGGGTTAAACTCCTTTGGAAAGAGATGTAATTCTTAGTTAAAAGTTCCTCTGGTGCTATTAATGTTGAACAGAAATAGATTTTGTGCCTAAAATATCAATGCCAACAATTTCATGTGTATTGAGGACCAGTAGGGGAAGGTGAGGGGTTAACTGGTTGAGGGTAGTTTGAGTTTGCAGGTATGGGCAGGGCTGGAGTAAGGATGTCCCTGTATGGCCTGTGGGCATGAGTGTGTATTTTGAGTGTGCATGCCCTATACGCATATTCTATGAATTTGTCCTTTTGTTCTTTTCAGTATTCTATAGTGCAAGATTTGGCTATGAAAAGAAATTTTTCTTCCTTCCTGCTTTACATGTAAACCACACCTAAGCTTCTTGGAGCATCATTCTTGATTGTGTTGAGATCTGAAATACTGGGTCTCAGAGTTTTCTACTCAGAATGTGGAGACCTTGCATAAATTTTGGGAAAGTGATCCAGGAGAGGCTGGACCAGAGGACCTGAACTTGCCAGAGGCTGGTTGTCTTGTGGCTGATACAAGTTAATTCTTTGTTGGGCCAAGGGCACCAGAACAGGGGCTTGGACATCTGTTGGCTGATGGGGTGGGGAGCAGGCTGAGAGAGGCAGAATCTCTTTGGGGATGAGCGTAGAAGTTGCCAAGTGGGAATCTTGAAGGCTAAATCCAGCATTCACATTTTATGTGACTTGAACAGTGTTTTAAAACATTTTGAATTGGTTGCCCACATTTAAAAATTTAGAAACTGAAAATAATAGGATCATATAACACTGGGTAAGGTGCCTACTTGATAACAATTATATTGAGTAGTGTCTGCTACATTTGGGCAGGATCTGCACTTTCTAGTTTTCCACACTCCCCCATTTTCTTACTTGTGTGCTTCTCTCATTTAGACTACCTATCTGGCTCCTATAGACCAATTTGTGATCCCTGGACTTTTAACACTCATCATTGTTGGATAGGTCTTATGGGGAGAGTCTGCTGCAGGGGATGGAAGACGAGATGAATAGTAGGGCCTGAAATAATCCAAAAGCCTGAGAGAGGCAGCCTGGGGTCATCATTGGGCATCCTGTCAGGCAGAAGGATCACAGCAATAGGGAACCTATCCTGTGAAGACCTGGGCAGGAAGCATTGAGGGAAGGGATATTCTAAAGGAGGGCAGAGGAGGATAGAGCCAGATGGTCTGAGGTCAAGTGACCCTGCCATAGTTCTGCTTAAACCCTCAATGGCTTCCTATTGTTCTTAGGATAAAGGCAAACAGCTTTACAATGGTCAACAAGATGCTGCATGGTTTGGCCTGACAATGTTGAACTTTATCTTGAGCCCTGTGCTTCTAAAAAAATCCTTACCCTAAGACCATCTTGGACCATTATAAGATCTCCACCCTTTCTGAATGACTCAGATATAACCCACTCCAAGTTTTCTCCCTCTTCTTTGATACATTTCTTATTCATCAACACTCTCCCTATTGCAATAGCCTGAATAAAATCATGTCCTTAATTGTGTGTTGAATTTTGTCCTTCATGGTTTTGGCATTGTTGCAAGCATGCTATGAAGGCACACACACGAGTTGTGTCTTTCCATAATGTCGGCTTTATTCAATCATAAAGCAAGGTTAACATAATTATAAAGCAGGTTCAGAATTCCAAACTCAATGACATTTCATTATGCATTTAACCTGGCTTCATATACAGTACACAAAGCAAAGCACAAAACAAAGTCACACAACAAACAAGACACAACGAGGGGTAAGGCGTGAACAACCCTAATGCAAAGTCAGTTAGTCCTTGTGTGTGCAGTTGAGATGAGGCTTTGGTCCAGTCTAGGTCAGCTTTCGGCAGGTGCTGCTTATTATGTTTAAGCAGTGGAGAATCTCTGTTATGTCCAGAGAACAATCGGGCAGAGTCTTTGGTGGCATTTGACTTTTTGATGTGGTCAGATGTGAAAGGGTCAGCATCTGGAGAGTCTGACAGTTTGCTGCAAAAATTCTCGCTTTTTAAAGGAGTTTAATCAGTCTTGGGCCTTTTCAGAACCCCCCTGGTTCTGCTGCTTGTCCGTTCAGGGCGTTATCAGCCTGTGCTGGTTTTGGCAATATTTGGTCTTAGTTCCAATGCCCTTGGCTGCTTACATCACTGCTTGACATAAGTCACTGCTTGACATGAGTGACTCCATCTTGTTCTCTACTCGGGATCAGACCTCACCTTCAGATCCATATTTATTACACCGAGGTAACAAGGCCTCTCAAAACCCTTTGTGTTCCTCTTCTGACCTGTGATCTGTGGACCCAACAGTGAGTCCAGCTCCAGATTCTATGTTCCAGACTCTTGTCCACTGCTAGAACTGTAAGGATTTGATTATTTTTGAGTACTTGCTTGATTTCTGGTGCTGGCTTCTTTTGGTTTCATGATCTGACCATTCAGTGATCTCTGTTAAATAGAGTCATGGTTTGTGGACATCTTGTCTCTGTTGGGTGAAAGAAGACAGTATCTGATCAGTCTTTTCTGTCTATTTTGAGCTCAGATCAATTAAGAATTCCATGCCCATCAGGAAGAGAACAGCTCTTTGATATGGATCGTGAGTTTTTAAATTCTGTGTTTACATTTGACTCATACTTAAATTTTAGAATTAAAGCTACAAGCTGTCTTTCTATCTGTGTCTGTCTGTATGTTTATATATAATTCAGAAAGACCTCTATCTTTCATTGTGTGAGTATGTAATATTTTTCTACCTTTGGATGGTATTACCAAATTAGATTATAAAATCTTTTAAAAGGAGCTCTATTCTGATTGGCTTAGAAATAAATAAGTGCTTGTATAAATTGAATGTTCTTAAAATTCCCAGAAATTAAGAAAATTGCATTGTATTAGATACTTATAATGTGCTAAACAAAAGTGTTCTTATGGAAACCAATTCAAATATTTTAAGAATTCAGGTTCACATAATTTAGAAAAATCTAGCAAATGACAGTAGTTTAATATTTTCATTTAATAAAACAACCATGCTTTTTTTGATTTATCAGTGTTGAATATACTATAAGCATACATTTTAATTCTACTTGGGTATGTTCTTCCTAAATTTATATAAGTTTACTGATCAAATGAGCTAGCAATACTTCTACTAAATGTTTAAGATTATGAAAAATGTAAATTTGTGTTTAACCACATAAAATCATTAATTTCAAGAATAATTATGTTTTGTAGCATGTCAGCTTGAAGATAATTTCCAAAATATTTAGGTAACTTAAAACCTTTGAGTGATACTAAACTGAGTTGATTAATGGATATTCA
Organism: Leptonychotes weddellii; assembly: GCF_054177405.1. Lineage (NCBI taxonomy): Eukaryota > Metazoa > Chordata > Mammalia > Carnivora > Phocidae > Leptonychotes > Leptonychotes weddellii. Next base: position 54,381,853 of record NC_138385.1, read on the forward strand.
TTATATGTCTTAGATAATTTCCAAGATAGAATACTGAAACATTAATTATTAAGCATAATTTTGTTTATATACTTTGCATCTCATTTTTATGTGCTACAGAGGCTATATATATAGTTAGGTCTGTTAATCAATGTGTTCATTTTTACCATTTTAAAAAGTTGTACTCTAAAGGTTGTATACAGATATAGAAAGTTGTAGAAGGCTTGTGGAAAGAGAGTTTAATTTGTTGTGTTCAAAGCTGGTTAAGGCTTGATGTGCTTATTTATAAGATTTTCAAAAAGCTTTAGTATCAACTATTATACTGATGCAAAACTAGAATTGGATTTTTTTTCTCTGTTAAAATGACAAATTTTTCTTGGATTATTGGTCTGCTCTTAATAAGAGCTTGTAAAAGGTTATTCTTTACTTTCTGTGTCATTTGCTTAGATGACAAAGTTTCAGTGTCTTGCTAGAATAACCTTCTATGGTTTATGTTGACTTTACATCCTTGATTATTTAAGAAAAGAAAGTCTTCTTACTTAGAAAAGAGCTATGATTCTTTATAATCATGTTATCTCTTATCTGTACTTTTCAAATCTTGTATTGTTAAATTGGTCAAATAGACAGTCAAGTATTGTTTTTCAGTAATCCATGATCCTATCTTAATCAAGTGTTCAAATATCTTGACAAATTTTGATATTTTGGCTTCTCCAAATCTAATCCTAAATATCTTTTGCACTTACAACTGTCTTTCAGATTTCCCAGAGGGCTTGTGGAAAATTAAAAACAAAAAAAGAATTTGTTCTTTTACCTTGTAAAAATAGAACTGCTAGAGATAATTGGGTTTGTTTGATATATTACTCTTGAAGAGTTGCATGAGTAGAGTGATTAAAGGAGGGGAGATTCTCAGCCTTTCTTAGGTTAAAGTGGTATAGGTAAAATGTTATTGATATAAATATTTCATAAATTGTTTTCTGTATGGGAAGTTCCCAGAGAATTGTTAATGCCCTCACTGTCCATGAAATGTTTCTTTTTGTCAGAGTCCTAGTGTTGCTTTGCCAGATAATAGAACTCAAAGATAGTATTATCAGTCATAATGTCATAATTTCAGTTATTTTTTTAAATGTTACCTTGGTCACAACTTTGCTTATTTAGTTTGAATCTAGCTTCTTCTAAGCCAGTGGGTTTTTAAAACGTTTTATTTATTTATGAGAGAGAGGAGGAGGAGAGGGAGAGGGACAAGCAGACTCTGTGCTGAACATGGAGCCCAACTCAGGGCTCAATCCCACTACCCATGAGATCATGACGTGAGCAGAAACCAACAGCTGGACTCTGAACCGATTGAGCCATCCAGGCACCCCTTTAGTGGTTTTTTTTTTTTTAAATTGAACTATAGTTGAAACACAATGTTACATTAGTTTCAGGTGTACAACATAATGATTTGACAACTCTGTATGTTGTGCTATGCTTGTCACAAATGTAGCTACCATCTGTCACCATACGACGCTACTACAATACCATAGACTATATTTTCTATGCTGTGCCTTTCATCTCTGTGACTTATTCATTCCATAACTGGAAGCCTGTACCTCCCATTCCCCTTCACCCATTTTGGCCATCCCCCCACCTCCTCCCCTCGGGCAACCACCAGTTTGTTCTCTGTATTTATGGATCTGCTTCTGCTTCTGTTTGTTTGTTCATTTGTTTTGTTTTTTGGATTCCACATATAAGTGAAATGATATGGTATTTGTCTTTCTCTGTCTGACTTATTTCACTTAGCATAATGCCCTCTAGGTCCATCCATGTTGTTACAAATGTAAGCCGGGGGTTTTTAATTGGGGTATTCACATCACTTTCATATGGAGTTTGATTAATATACAATGTTCAGGACCTACTTTAAACTTGTAGAAGCTCTTTAGTTGATATTCACTTTTTAAAAAAAGATTTATTTACTTGAGAGAGAGAGAGAGAGGGAGGGAGGGGGAAGGGCAGTGAGAAAGGGAGAGAGAATCTCCAGCAGACTCCCCACTGAGCGAGAAGCCCAATGCGGAGTTCTATCTCACAACCCTGAGATCATGACCTGAGCTGAAACCAAGAGTCGGACGCTTAACTGACTGAGCCACCCAGGCTCCCCTTTAGTTGATATTCTTGATATATTCTTGATATAGTCTAATGATTGCTTAACATGTTCATGACATGTTATATTAGGATTATTATGTTATATGTAAGGTTTTTTCCTTTGGAAAGATTATGTTAATCCATTCTTATAAATTAGATGTAATATTTACTCTTCTTTAAAATAGGTTAATTATTATGTTTGTAGATATTTTGTTTAAAACTTTATTTTGAATTGACTTTATTGTCTTATTTTGACAGTTATTTTATTTATGTAATGAACTCTCATCAGATCTCTCACTTTTGAAAATGATCAATAGTAAGTTAATCATAGCTATTGTCTTTCATCATCTACAGATAGTTTTTTATGTTTTGATTTGATGCTCCCTTGAAAGCATTGCAATCAGCTATAGGCCAGAGTGCTCAATCTTCCAAAAAAGGGCTCAAAGTTCCTTTGAAAAGGACTATGTCAAGTACTATTGGGTATAGGGTTCTGATGGCATCATTTAGACAACTTTGAGACTATACCAATGAACCAAGTTTGGATTTTCAGAACTCTAATTAAGAAACAGATGGGTCCATGAGATCACTAGGCCAAAACTATATAGAAAAAGGACTAATTATATAGACCTGAATGAACTGATGAAGGATGATTGTGGGTTTTGTTTGGAGTATTGCTAATGTTTTAATGTTTTATTTTCTTGGTATGTAAGGAACCCTGTTCTCTTTTGTCTTAAGTTATCTATAACTCATGACAACTTAGTAGACTATGCTTTCATAAATAGAAAGGAAATATTTATAAATGATATCTTATTCTTCCTGTTTAATCACTCCAGAATTCTGAAACTTTTATTGAGTATTTTAATTTTCATGGCAATATGATTATTTATATAGGTTCAATAAGAATTTGTTGTCTTTCTCACATTTTTACAAAGAAGACAAAGAGATGGCTAACAGACATATGAAAAGATGCTCAACATCACTCATTATCAGGGAAATACAAATCAAAGATATCACCTCACACCGGTCAGAATGGCTAAAATTAACAACACAGGAAAGAATAGGTGTTGACGAGGATGTGGAGAAAGGGGAAATCCTCTGACACTGTTGGTGGGAATGCACCAGCAGCCACTCTGGAAAACAGTATGGAGGTTCCTCAAAAAGTGAAAAATAGGGCGCGTGGGTGGCTCAGATGGTTAAGCGTCTGCCTTCGGCTCAGGTCATGATCCCAGGGTCCTGGGATCGAGTCCCGCATCTGGCTCTCTGCTCCTTGGGAGCCTGCTTCTCCCTCTGCCTCTCTCTCTCTCTGTCTCTCATGAATAAATAAATAAAATCTTTCAAAAAAAAAGTGAAAAATAGAACCACCCTATGATCCAGTAATTGCAGTACTAGGTATTTACCCAAAGAATACAAAATACTGATTCGAAGGGATACATGAACCTCGATGTTTCTTATAATATTTATTTATTTGTTTTAGAGAGACAGCACGAGTGGGAGGGGAAGAGGGAGGGGAGAGAGCATCTCAAGCAGACTACATGCTGAGCATGGAGCTCCACATGGGGCTTGATCTCATGACCCTGAGATCATGACCCCAGCCAAAACCAAGAGCCAGCCACTTAACTGACTGCATCACCCAGGCACCCCCATGAGCCCTGATGTTTACAATAGCATTATCAACAATAGTCAAAATTATGGAAACAGCCCAGATGTCCACTGGCTGATGGATAAAGAAGATGTTATACACACACATGTGCACACACACACACACAGTGAAATATTACTCAGCCATCAAAAAATGAAATCTTGCCATTTGCAATGATGTGGTTGGAGCTACAGAGTATTATGCTAAGTGAAATAAGTCAGTCAGAGAAAGACACATTCCATATGATTTCATTCATATGTAGAATTTAAGAAACAAAACAGATGACAAAACGGGGGGAAAAAAGAGAGGCAAACCAGGAAACAGGCTCTTAACTATAGAGAACAAACTGAGGGTTACTGAAGGGGAGGTGAGCAGGGAGGATGGGTTAAATAAGTGATGGGTATTTAGGAGGGCACTTGTTATGATGAGCACTGGGTGTTGTATGTAAGTGATGAATCACTAAATTCTATACCTGAAACTGATATTACACTGTATGTTAACTAACTGGAATTTAAATAAAAATTTGGAAAAAAAGAATTTGTTGTCCTTGTTAACAGGACATAATCGGAAACACTGGTTATGCAGCTAAGGCCTTGCCAGATGTCATATTTGAAAATGATGCTTATTGAATCAGATCCGACCAGATGCTTTTCAGGAATTAGATTGACTTTATGGAGCCAATGCTTACACAGCCCTCTTGGGAAAACTTGCCTGGTACCTGGTTTACAGGGTTCCCAGTCTTCCAGGTGAGTAAGGAAAGTTGCTTCTAGGCAGGTCAGGGACCCTAGGATATCTTGGGAAACTTGAAAAGAGCAGAGATTGTCCGGATTTATAGGTAGTAAGGTGAAATCTGATGGTGAGTTCTTGATTTGGCTTCCCAGCCTCAGGAGCTTTCAAAAATCTAATCTGAGATTCTATATGAAAACTTCCAGCAAAGTAAACTTAAGAAGGCCTATAATTATTTATTTTTATTCTTGCTGCAGCTATGTAAATAATTAGGTCAAATCTAATGAGACCAGCCTATTTGTGTGATCAAGAATGATCCTTCTTTGAGATTCTCTTTCATCCAAAGGGGGAGATGGTAGAGATAAATTTTATGTTTCAATAGAAAACTATAGAACATCTTTATAGTCCTGTTCATTGTCTTTGAGCTACTTTGCATCTCTTTGTAAAGTGCAAGCAACTGATGGGTATATAAACTCTGTCTTGTCTGGTGGAGATTTAATGGACTTCCTCCCCAACTATGGAAAAGCAATTTTTATACCTATCTGCAAATTGGACTAGATCCTGTTACTTTGCCCAAATTGCTAATCCTTACCATATTTTCACGTCTTCCAGTTTCCTTCAGTGTCTTACTATAACCCTGCAAATTAACTTTCCAATTTTTCTCCCTCCTCTTGACTTGCATGGAGAACTAAAACCTGATGGCCTAGACTCCTATCCATACTGTAGCTTGCCCTTTTCTCTAGCTTCCAAAACAGTTGTGAAAGCTAAAGCTTAATGACTTGATACAAACTTGGAAGAACACATCACTGCAGCAGACCATGCATCAGTTTTCTCCTTAGACAAGCTGCTGCCTGGACCACTAGGAAGTTGAGTGAAATGTTGGGGTCATGTATGTCATTCTACGAGAAGTAACCAAGACAGTGGGCAACATCACCAAGAGTAGTAACATCCTAGTTTCAAAAAACTCAAGTGGTGCTACATAACCAAGAATTTCCCTCACTGACTTCTTGGAATCTACCAAGCTGGTTACCCTCAGGGTTCAGCTCCTGCCTCTTTACTTTTATATAACTTTTTATATTCATATTTTTCTATTTTACTTTATACATCCCTCTTTCAGAATGCCTAATCTTTAGGACCCTAAAGCAGCTAATCTTTGCCACCACTTCTCAACAGATGGTTTAATGGTTTTGCAGAACAATGCCAACAAGAGTCTTTGACAGACTATTTCTCAGACTCTGCTGTACCCCACTTAAGAGGTTTGTGGTTGCCTCTGAGTTGTTCAGGGATGAATAATATTTATTTATCTTGAACAAAATGGGGAACTGATGATGTTGAATTTTATCTGAGCCCTGTGCTCCTGGAAAGCAATGATGAATAAGAAATCTTCCATCCTTTTAAGACCCACCTCCACCCTTCCTCAGGGACTTCTTTGTTTTATAAAAACCTTGTGTTTCCTTCATTTTTTGGAAATGTTTCTCATTAAAGAACATGTTCCCTATTGTAATAGCATGAATAAAATCATCTTAGGGAAGCCTGGGTGGCTCAGTTAGTTAAGCGTCTGCCTTTGACTCAGGTCATGATCCCAGGATCCTGGGATGGAGTCCCGCATTGGGCTCCCTGTTCATTGGGGGGGTCTGCTTCTCCCTCTCCCTCTGCCCAGCCCACTCGTGCTCTCTCTCTCTCTCAAATAAATAAATAAATAATCTTAAAAAATCATCTCCTTAATTATCCAGTGCATTTTGTCTTTTACGAGCTCCTACCTTTCTCTCCAGCTTTATCGCCTAACATTTTTTCCCCTGTTCATTACACGCAAACCATACTGGTGTTTTTGTCCCTAGAGCACACATAACTTATCTCTGCCTTAGAGACTGTGCACATGCTCTTTCCTATGCTGGAGTCTTCTTTTTCACCTTTCCCTCTAATCCAGCTTAGCTCAAATGTGCCAAGGTAGGTTTAGATGTCCCCTCTCCCCCATTATTCTCTCTCATAGTATAGTTGATCTTCATTATTTGTAGGTTCTTTATTTGGAAATTTGCCTACTCAATACAATTTGTTTGTAACCTCAAAATCAATACTCATGGCAGGGTTCTGGTTCAAGATTGCTGTGTAGGAAGATCCTGAACTCACCTCCCATGGACACACTGAGTTGATAGCTACATATGGAACAATTTCCTCTCAAAAATCCTAATGTCTGGCTGAGTGATGACTACACATCGGGCAAATGAGAAGAAAACCATATCAAAGTGGGTAGGAGATGCTGGGACACAACCTTGCCATAAATCCCACCCTTAGCAGAACAACGCACAACTGGGAGGGAACTCAAAACCCAGAACTTCTCCCTGAGGGGTAAAGGGCTCAAATTGCATATTGGGCCCCTCACCTTTTAAGGTGTGCACTTGAGAGATGAACCCCCCAAACATTTAATTTTGTTTTTTTAATTTTAATTTTTAAAAATTTAATTAAATTAATTAATTTATTTTTATTTAAATTCAATTAGCCAACATATAGTACATCATTAGTTTCAGATTTAGTGTTCAATGATTCATGAGTTGCATATAACACCCAGTGCTCATCACATCACGTGCCCTCCTTACCAATGGGGCTTGTGTACCAAGACCTACAAGATGGTAGCTATCTGAGAAATGTTTCTTAAAGTTTGTACAGTCAGATTCACTTGCCTCAGGGCCCAGCTCAGAGGCAACAGATTGTGCCTGGACTTAAAGTGAAGGAGGCTCACCTGCTTATATTAAAACTGACCTGAGGGGTAGGCATCTAATTTAACACAAACATCTAGGAGTCTGCTAGAATACTCTCCAAGGAATGGAGACTGGTGTGTACCATCTTTGCACTCTCCCTTTGCCATGCTCCCTTTACACATGTCTGGTGCCTTGATTTTTGTGGCTGCTTCCCAGGAGATACCTCTTGATTACCTGGCTCTGGTGGCTAGGGGAGCTTGTGTTCCTAGTCACATTGGACTGTAATAATCAATGCCATTCAGAAAGGAACTCATACCCCTCTCTAGTGCCCCAGTTTTTGTGACTGCTGCCAGGGGACACCTATACATTGCTTGGCTTTGGTGGCCAGTGGGGCTAATGTCTGTGGGTCCCACAGGACCGTAACCACCCCCAAGGCACTGCACAGAGAGCAGACTGAGGCACACCCCCAGTCTTTCTGAGAAGAAGGCCACTTTGCTGGTCCTGGAGCTTCAGACTGAGGGGGAATCTTCAGGCATACATTTAGTGACCTATAGAGCAGCTCTCAAGGAATGCAGGCTGTGGAAGCCATCTTGGCACTGTTCTTCTGCCTTGCTCTGGCTTGCTGGTATCTCCCAGAAACAAGCTTATACCCTCACCTGGATCTCCAAGTTTCATGATTGCCACCCAGGGAGACCTCAAAATTGCCTAGTCTGGTGGACAGAAGGTCTTACACTTGTAGCACCTCAGGACAGCATATACTTGCAAATGTTTAAAAGCTGCTGCCTAAGGGTCAGGCTTCCTGTCAGTCTGAATCTAGGTGCTGAGGTCCTCTCCCTTAGGACACTGAAGGGGTTTTGGCTCATCCTCAACTACTGAGAGCTATTAAAAACATAATAGGCTGCTTGGACAAGCACAGATCAAGAGCTGGGATAGGGCTTAAAGAAAAGGTTCATCTCTTATACAAGGTTACTCCTTCAAAACTGGGAAAGGTGGTTGTTTCATTTGCTATAGAGAAACCAACAGAGAGTCAAGCAAAATGAAGAAACAAAAGAATATGTTTCAAATGAGAAAACAAGATAAAACTGCAGGAGAGAATATTAATGAAATGGAAATAAGTAATTTACATGATAAAGAGTTCAAAGTAATGGTCATAAAGATGATCACTGAACTGGGGAGAAGAATGGATGAATACAGTTAGAATTTCAACAAAGAGATGGAAAATATAAGAAGGTACCAAACAGAAGTCTCAAAGCTGAAGAATAAAATTAACTGAACTGAAAATACACTAGAGGGCTTCAGCAGCAGATTAGAAGAAACAAAGAAAAAAAAATCATTCAACATAAAGACAAGGCAGTAGAGCTCACCCAATCAGAGTAGAAAAAAAAAGAATGAAAAAAGTGAAGATAACTTAAGGGACTTATGGGACAACATCAAACAGACTAACATTCTCATTATTAGGGTCCTAGAAGGAGAAGAGAGAGAGAAAGGGGAAGAAATCTTATTTGCAGAAATAATGGTTGAAAATTTCTCTAACTTGGGGAAGGGAATAGACATCCATCCTGGAAGCCCAGAGAGTTCCACATAAGATGAACTCAAAGAGACCCACATGAAGACATAATTAAAATGTCAAAACTTAAAGAGAAGGAAATAATCTTAAAAGCAACAAAAGAAAAACAACTTGTTATGTACAGGGAACCACCCATAAAACTCTCAGCAGATTTTCAGCACAAACTTTGCAAGCCATAAGGGAGTGACACAATATATTCAAAGTACTGAAAGAGGGATGCCTGGCTGGCTCAGTCAGTAGAGCATGCAACCCTTGATCTCGGGGTAGTGAGTTCAAGTCCCATGTTGGGCATAGAGCTTACTTAAAAAAAAGTGCTGGGAAAAAAAAACAACAACCTTTTAACTAAAGATACCTTACCTGGCAAAGTTATTATTCAGAACTGAAGGAGAGATAAAACATTTTCCAGACAAGCAAAAGTTAAAGGAGTTCACCACCACTAAACTGGCCTTACAAGAAATGTTAAAGGGACTTCTTTAAGCTGAAAAGACAATATGTATGAAAGAATAAATCTCACTGAAGAAGTAATTACATAATAAAAGTAGTGGATTACTTATAAAGCTAATATGAAGATTAAAAGACAAAAGTAGTAAAAATAACTGTGATAACAACATATTAGTTAAGGGACACACAAGATAAAAAGATGTAAAATGTGACATCAAAAACATAAAACATTGTGGGGGGGAGAGTAAAAAATGATGAGCTTTAGAATGGGATCAAATGTAAGTTGTTATTAACTTAAAATAGACTGTTATGGATATGTTATTATATATAAGCCACATGGTAACCACAAAGCAAAAACCTATAGAAGATACACAAAATTTAAAGAAAGGGGATTATAAGCATACCACTAAAGAAAGTCATTAAAACCACAAAGGAAGAGAGAAAGTAAAAAAGAAAGGAACAGAGAAAAACTACAAAACAGCTAGAAACTAATTAACAAAATGGCAATAGGCATGTTCCTATCAATAATTATTTTAAATGTAAATGGACTAAATTCTCTGATCAAAAGACGTAGAGTGGCTGAATGGATAAAAATAAACGTCATCTATAAGCTGCCTACAGGAGACTCACTTTAGATATAAGGACACACAGACACTGAAAGTGAAGTGATGGAAGAAAATACCCCATGCAAATAGAAACCAAAAGAAAGCTGGAATAGCTATGCTTACATCAGAAAAAGGGGACTTTAAAACAAAAACTATAATAGGACAAAGGAAAGTGTTACATAATTATAAAGGGGTCAATCCAACAAGAGGATATAACATTTGCAGGTATTTATGATACAAAAGAGCACCTAAATATATAAAGTAAATATTAATAGATATAAAGGGAAAAATAGAGAGCAATACAATAATAGTAGGGCTCTTTAATATCCCACTTACATCAATGGACAGATCACCCAGACAGAATATCAATAAGGAAACATCAGCCTTAAACAACATGTTAAACCAGATGAACTTAACAGATATTTATAGAACATTCCATCCAAGAGCAACAGAATACACATTCCCCTGAAGTGCACATGGGACATTTTCCAAGACAGATTATATGTTAGACCATAAAATAAGCATTAATAAATTTGAGGATTGAAATCATATGAGGCATCTTTTCCAACCACAGTGGTATGAAACTAGAAATTAATTATACGAAAAAAATCTGGAAAATTCCTAAATATGTGGAGATTAAACAAAATGCTACTGAACAACCATAGGTCAAAGAAAAAATTAAAAAAATAAAAAAATACCTTGAGACAAATGAAAAATGGATGTAACATACCAAAATTTATAGGATGTAGCAAAAGCAGTCCTGAGGGAAGTTCATAGGAATGGAAGCCTACTTCAAGAAACAAGAAAAGTCTGAAAAAAAAAAAAAAAACCCAAGTATTTTACACCTCAAGGAACTAGAAAAAGAAGAACAAGAGAAGTTCAAAGTTAGTAGGAGGAAGGAAATAACAAAGATCAGAGCGGAAATAAATAACATAGAGACTAAACAAAACAAAACAAAACAAAAAACCAACCAATAGAAAATTCAATGACTTTATCACCCAGCTAATGAATCACTGAACATCTTTTTAAATTTAATTTAATTTTACTATGTTATGTTAGTCACCATACAATACATCATTAGTTTTTGATGTAGTGATCCATGATTCATTGTTTTTGTATAACACCCAGTGCTCCATGCAGTACGTGCCCTCCTTAATACCCATCATCAGGCTAGCCCATCCCCCTCCCCCCTCCCCTCTAAAACCCTCAGTTTGTTTCTCGGAGTCCATAGTCTCTCATGGTTCGTCTCTCCCTCCTATTTCCCACCCTTCATCTTTCCCTTCCTTCTCTGAATGTCCTCCATGTTATTCCTTATGTTCCACAAGTAAGTGAAACCATATGATAATTGACTTTCTCTGCTTGACTTATTTCACTTAGCATAAACTCCTCTAGTCCCATTCATGTTGATGTAAAAGTTGAGTATTCATCCTTTCTGCTGGCTCAGTAATATTCCATTGTATATCTGGACCACATCTGTTTTATCCATTCACCTGTTGAAGGGCATCTCGGCTCTTTCCACAGTTTGGCTATTGTGGACATTGTTGCTATGAACATTGGGGTGCATATGGTCCTTCTTTTCACTACATCTGTGTCTTTGGGTTAAATACCCAGTAGTGCAATTGCTGGTTCATAGGTAAATACCCAGTAGTGCAATTGCTGGTTCATTGTTTTCCAAAGTGGCTGTACCAACTTGCATTCCCAGCAACAGTGTAAGAGGGTTCCCCTTTCTCCACAACCTCTCCAACATTTGTTGTTTCTTGCCTTGTCAATTTTTGCCATTCTAACTGGTGTAAGGTGGTATCTCAATGTGGTTTTGATTTGAATTTCCTTGATGGCTAATGTTGATGAACATTTTTGCATGTGTCTGTTAGCCATTTATATGTCTTCTTTGGAGAAGTGTCTGTTCATGTCTTCTGCCCATTTTTTGACTTGATTATTTGTTTTTGGGTGTTGAGCTTGAGAAGTTCTTTATAGAGCTTGGAAATCAGGGCTTTGTCTGTAGTGTCATTTGCAAATATCTTCTCCCATTATCTGGGCTGCCTCTTTGTTTGGTTGACTGTTTCCTTTGCTGTGCAGAAGCTTTTTATCTTGATGAAGTCCCAAAAGTTCATTTTTGCTTTTGTTTCACTAGCCTTTGGAGATGGATCTTCAAAGAAGTTGCTGTGGCTGACGTCGAAGAGGTTACTGCTTGTGTTCTCCTCTAGGATTTTGATGGGCTCCTGTCTCACATTGAGGTCTTTCATCCATTTTGAGTTTATCTTTGTGTATGGTGTTAGAGAATGGTCGAGTTTCATTCTTCTGCATGTGGCTGTCCATCTTTCCCAGCACCATTTATTGAAGACACTGTCTTTTTTCCATTGCATGTTTTTTCCTGCTTTGTCAAAGATTATTTGACCATAGAGTTGAGGGTCCATATCTGGTTTCTTTATTCTGTTCCATTGGTCTATATGTCTGTTTTTGTGCCAGTACCATGCTGTCTTGGTGATCACAGCTTTGTAATATAGCTTGAAATCCGACAATGTGATGCCCCCAGCTTTGTTTTTCTTTTTCCACATTTCCTTCGTGATTCGGGGTCTTTTCTGATTCCATACAAATTTTAGGATGGTTTGTTCCAGCACTTTGAAAAAAGTCATTGGAATTTTGATTGGGATGGCATTGAAGGTATAGATTGCTCTGGGTAGCATAGACATTTTAACAATGTTTATTCTTCTGATCCATGAGCATGGAATGGTTTTCCATCTTTTTGTGAGTTCTTCAATTTCTTTCATGAGTATTCTGTAGTTCTTAGAGTATAGAGCCTTTACCTCTTTGGTTAGGTTTATTCTGAGGTATCTTATGGTTTTTGGTGCTATTGTAAATGGAATAGTTTCTCTAATTTCTCTTTCTACACTTGCATTGTTAGTGTATAAGAAAACAACTGATTGCTGTGCATTGATTTTGTATCCTGCCACATTACTGAATTGCTGTATGAGTTCTAGTAATTTGGGGGTGGAGTCTTTTGGATTTTCCACATAACATATCATGTCATCTGTGAAGAGAGAGAGTTTGACTTCCTCTTTGCCAATTTGAATACCTTTTATTTCT
>NC_138385.1:54395207-54445992 GCF_054177405.1 Leptonychotes weddellii
ATGTATTGTTGGATCCTATTAGCTAGGATTTTTTTTTGAGAATTTTGGAATCCATATTCATCAATGATATCAGTCTGAAATTCTCCTTTTTGATGGGGTCTTTGCCTGGTTTGGGGATGAAGGTAATGCTGGCTTCATAGAATGTGTCTGGAAGCTTTCCTTCTGTTTCTATTTTTTGAAACAGCTTCAGGAGAATAGGTATTATTTTTTCTTTGAATGTTTGGTAGAATTCCCCAGAGAATCCATCAGGCCCTGGACTCTTGTTTTGTGGGAGGTTTTTGATCACTGCTTCAATCTCATTACTGGTTATTGGCCTATTGAGGCTGTCAATTTCTTACTGTTTCAGTCTTGGGAGTCTATAGGTTTCCAGGAAGGCATCCATTTCTTCCAGGTTGCTTAATTTATTGGCATAGACTTGTTGATAATAATTTCTAATAATTGTTTCTATTTCCTTGGTGTTAGTTGTGATCTCTCCCCTTTCATTCATAATTTTATTAATTTGGGTCCTTTCTCTTTTCTTTTGGGTAAGTCTGGCCAGTGGTTTATCGATCTTATTAATTCTATCAAAGAACCAGCTTCTAGTTTCGTGATCTGATCTACTGTGTTTCTGGTTTCTAATTCATTGATCTCTGCTCTAATCTTAATTTTTTCTCTTCTAATGTGTGGCTTAGTCATTGTTTGTTGCTTTTTCTCTAGTTCTTTAAGGTGTAAATTAGTTGGTGAATTCAGGATTTTTCTATTTTTTTGAGTGAGGCTTGGATGGCTATGTATTTCCCCCTTAGGACTGCCTTTGCAGTATCCCATAGGTTTTGGACCGATGTGTTTTCATTCTCATTGGTTTCCATGAAATGTTTAAGTTCTTCTTCGATTTCCTGGTTGACCCAAATATTCTTTTTTTAAAAAAGATTTTATTTATTTATTCATGAGAGAGAGAGAGGGAGAGGCAGAGGCAGAGGGAGAAGCAGGCTCCCTGTGGAGCAGGGAGCCTGATGTGGGACTCGATCCCAGGACCCTGGGATCATGACCTGAGCCGAAGGCAGATGCTTAATGACTGAGCCACCCAGGTGCCCCTGACCCAAACATTCTTGAGCAGAGTGGTGTTTAGCTTCCAAGTGTTTGAATTTCCTCCAAATTTTTTCTTGTGATTGAGTTCCAGTTTTAAAGCATTATGGTCTGAGAATATGCAGGGAATACTTTCAGTCTTTTGGTATCATTTGAGACCTGATTTGTAACCCAGTATGTGGTCTATTCTGGAGAAAGTTCCATGTGCACTCGAGAGGAATGAGTGTTCTGTTGCTTTAGGGTGGAATGTTCTGTAAATATCTATGAGGTCCATCTGGTCCAGTGTGTCCTTCAAAGCTCTTGTTTCTTTGTTGATGATCTGTCTATTGCTGAGAGTGGAGTACTGAGGTCTCCTTCAATTAATGTATTGTTATCAATATGACTCTTCATTTTGGTTAACAGTTGGCTTATGTAGAGGGCTGCTCCCATGTTGGGGGCATAGATATTTACAATTGTTAGATCTTCTTGTTGGATAGACCCTTTAAGAATGATATAGTGTCCTTCTGTGTCTCTAATTACAGACTTTAGTTTAAAATCTCATTTGTCTGATATAAGAATTGCTACCCCAGCTTTCTTTTGAGGTCCATTGGCATGGAAGATGGATCTCCATCCCTTCACTTTCAGTCTGGATGTATCTTTAGGTTCAAAATGAGTCTCTTGTAGACAGCATGTGGATGGGTCCTGTCTTTGTATCCAATCTGCAGCCCTGTGCCATTTTATGGGAGTATTTAGGCTGTTCACGTTGAGAGTGATTATTGAAAGATATGAATTAATTGTCATCATGTTGCCTGTGAAGACCTTGTTTCTATAATTTGTCTCTAATTTCTGTTCTGTGTCACTCTTGGGGTCTTTCTCCTTTTATAGAACCCCCTAACTATTTCTTTTTTTTTTTTTTAAAGATTTTATTTATTTATTTTACAGAGAGAGAGAGAGTTAGCTAGAGCAGAAACACAAGCAGGGAGAGTGGGAGAGGGAGAAGCAGACTTCCCGCTGAGCAGGGAGCCTGATGTGGGGCTCGATCCCAGGACCCTGGGACCATGACTTGAGCCAAATGCAGAGCTTAACAACTGAGCCACCCAGGAGCCCCCCCCTACTTAATATTTCTTGCAGGGCAGGCTTAGTGGTCACATATTCTTTCAGTTTATGCTGGTCTTGGAAGCTCTGCATCTCTCCATCCATTCTAAATGACAGCATTGCTGGATAAAGTATTCTTAGCTGCATGTTCTTCTCATTTTGTACCCTGAATATTGTCTTGCCCGCCCGTTCTGGCTTGCCAGGTCTCTGTGGATAGGTCTGACATTATTCTGATGTTCCTCCCTCTGTACGTAAGGAATCTCTTCCCCCTAACTGTCCTTAAGATGTTTTCCTTGGTTCTAAGATTTGCGAGTTTTACTATTACATGCTGGGGAGTTGGTCTGTTTTCCTTGATCTTGGGAGGGATCCTCCCTGCCTCTAGGACATGAATGTTTGTTTCCTTCCCCAGATTAGGGAAGTTCTCAGCTATGTTTTGCTCAAATATACCTTCTAGTCCTCTCTCTCCACCCCTTCAGGGATCCCAATAATTCTGACATTGGAAGGTTTCATGGTGTCATTTATTTCTCTAATTCTGTTTTCATGGATTATATGCTGTTTTTCCCAGGCCTCCTCTTTTTCCTTCTTTTTTATCGGTTGGTCTTTAGATCACTTATTCATTTTTTTCTGCCTTGCTTACCCTAGCTATTAGATTATCTAGATTAGATTGGATCTCATTGATAGCATTTTTAAGTTTTGCCAGTTCAGCTTTCATTTCTGCCCTTAGAGACTCTATGTTGTCATTAATCGATTCCTCCATTCTAGCTATCGTCTTTATAACTGTAACCCTGAAGTCCATTTCCGACATCTTGGTTATGTCTGTAACCATTTGTAAATTGTGGCAGAAGTCACAGTCTCTGAGTCCTTCCTGTTTTGGTGGTTCCTCCCCTTAGTCATTCTGTTGAGGGGTGGTTGAGGGAATGCATAGAGTCCAAATTATTGACCACAACCCATGCAAGATGCACCTGTTTTGTTGGGATCTTAGGGTTGCCCGCCTCTTGTTCTCCCAGCCTGTCTTCTGGGGGAGGGGCCTGCTGCGCTGTCACTCAGGCAACCCTGTTTGGGCCGAGTTGCCCTGCCCTCTGTGGCAGGGGATGGGCTCAGTGAAAACCAGTTTTTTGGGGCTTTTGTTCTCTGGCTGCTTTACCTGTTGGCTTTCCGTGCCTCTTCCAAGAGTCAGAGCAGAAAAGATAATTTCCAACCCTCTGCCTCAGAGCAGAGAGACTGCAGTTTGTTCTTCAGTGAACTCTCCAGGCCACACTGTCTCCGTTTCTGTCTGTGCTGCTATAAACTGCAGCGTCCTGGGTTGTGAGCCCCTCATCAGCGCTCCCAGTCCTTACCTCCAGGATGGGGTACACCTCTGCCTTTTGTGCTTCTAAAACTGCCAGCTGCCCCCAGTTCACATGGGCGGCCCCACCGCTCTGGGTTTTAGTCCTTGGGGCTGCCCTAAAGTCCTTTCCCAGCCACTACTGGTCTGCGAGTTTGTGCCCTGTCCCCAGCCTGGGAAGCTGTTGCTCACCAGCTTTGTTGGATCCTTACGGCTCCCTCCTCCTGCGTTTATCTTATGATATCTGCCCGCGGAATCACAGCTCCCTGCTTCATATCTCGAAACCAACTGCCTGCGATATTCTGTTTGTAGAGATCCAGATCTACCTTCTTACATCTCAGGCTGATTTTATGGGTGTTCAGAGTGGTCTGGTAGATATCCAGCTCAATTCTGGGGAGCAGTTGGAATAGGGTCCCCTACTCCTCTGACATCTTTTCCTGAATCATTGAACCTTATATCAAAAACTAATGATGTACTATACCTTGGCTAATTGAATTTAAATAAAAAAAATTCAGTGTCAATTAAAAAAAAGAAAATTCAATGAAATTAAGAGCTGGTTCTTTGAAAAGATAAACAAATTGACAAACCTTTAGCTTGACTCACCAAGAGAAAAAGAGAGGACTTATATAAATAAAATCAGAAATGAAGGAGATGTTACAACTGGTACCAGAGAGATACAAAGTATCATGAGATTACTATGAATAATTATATGCCAACAAATTGGAGAATATAGAAGAAATGTATAAATTCCCAGAAACATACAACCTACAGAGACTGAATCATGATGAAATAAAAAATGTGAACAGACCACTTACTCATAAAGAGATTAAATAAATAGTCAAAATTCTCCCAACACATGAAAGTTCAGGACCAGATGACTTCATTGGTCAATTCTAATAAACATTCAAATAATTAATACCAATCTTTTCCAAAGTCTTCCAAAAAATAGAAGAGGGAGGATCTCTTCTAAACACATTTTACAAGGCCAGCATTACCTTGATACCAAAACCAGTCACCATGATGAAGTGGGATTTATTCCAGGGATGCAAGGATTGTTCAACATCCATAGATCACCCAGTGTGATACAGCACATTAACAAAATGAAGGATAAAAACAATATGATTATCTTAATAGATATAGAAAAAGTATTTGACAAAATAATCCTTTTATGATAAAAATTCTCAAAAAAGTGGGTATAGAGTGAATGTATTTCAAAATAATAAGGGCCATATACAAACCACAGCTAACAGTGAAAAGCTGGTAGCTTTTCCTCCAAGATCAGAAACAAGAATGTCCGCTTTTACCACTTTATTCAACATAATATTGGAAGTTCTAGGCACAGCAATTAGGTAAGAAAAAGAAATAAAAGGCATCCAAATTGGAAAGGAAGAAGTAAAACTGTCACTATTTACAGATGACATGATATATATAGAAAACCCTAGAGACTCCATCAAACAACCGTTAGAACTAATAAACTCATTGAGTAAAGTTGTAGGATACAAAACCAATACACAAAAATCTGTTGTGTGTCTTTAATAACAAACTATCAGAAGGAGAAATTAAAACAATCTCATTTATAATTGCATCAAAATAATAAAATATCTAGGAATAAATTTAACCAAGGAGGTGAAAGACCTGCATATTGGAAACTATAAGACATGGATGAAAGAAATTGAAGAAGACACAAATAAATGGGAAGATATTTTATGCTTATGTACTGGAAGAATTAATATTGTTAAATTGTCCATACTATCCAAAGCAATCTACAGATTCAGTGCAATTCCTATCAAAATTCTAATGGTATTTTTCACAGAAATACTAAAAAATCTTAAAATTTGTATGGAACCATTAAAAGATCTCAAATAGACAAAGCAGTCTTGAGAAGGAAGAACAAAGCTGGAGGCACCACATCCCCCCTGATTTCAAACTATATTAATAAGCTATAATAATTAAAACAGTATGGTATTGGCATAAAAACATACATATAGATCAATAGAACAGAATAGAGAGTGTAGAAATAAACCCACATATATATGTTCAATTAATTTACAACAAAGAAGGCAAGAATAAATAATGGGGAAAAGAGGGCCTCTTCAATAAATGGTGCTGGGAAAATTGGACGGCTACATGCAGAAGAATGAAACTGGTCCACTATCTTATATCATATACAAAAATTAACTCAAAATGGATTAAAGACATAAACATAAGGCCTAAATCTATAAAACTCCTAGAAGGAAACAGGCAGTGAGCACCTTAAAAAAAAAAAAGATTTTATTTATTTGAGAGGGAAAGAATGAGCACGACAGGGGAGAGAGTTAGAGGGAGAAGCAGACTCCCTGCTGAGCAGGGACCCCAATTTGGGACTCAATTCTGGGATTCCAGCATCATGACCTGAGCCGAAGGCAGTCGCTTAATCAACTGAGCCACCCAGGCACCTGGCAGTAAACTCCTTGACATAGGTCTTGGTGATGATTCTTTGAATCTGATACCAAAAGCAAAAGCAACAAAAGCAAAAATAAACAAGTGGGACTACATCAAACTAAAAAGCTTCTGCACAGTAAAGGAAACCATCAACAAAATGAGCAGGTAACCTACTGAATGGGAGAATATAATTGCAAACCATATAAATGAAAGAGGCTAATATCTAAAGTATATAAAGAACTCATACAACCCAAAAGCAAGAAAAATCTGATTTAAAAAATGGTTGGAAGATCTGAATAGACATTTTTTTTTCCAAGGAAGACATACAGATGGCCAATAGGCAAATGAAAAGATGTCGACATCATTAATCATCAGGGAAATGCAAATCAAAACCACAGTGAAATATCACCTCACACCTCTTAGAATGGCTATTGTCAAAATGACAAAAAATAACAAGTATTGGCAAGGACGTGGAGAAAAGGGAACGCTTGTGCATTGTTGGTGGGAATGTAATTATGTACAATCACCATGGAAAACAATTTGGAGGTTCCTCAAAAAATTAAAAATGTAAGTACCATACGATCCAGCATTCCCACTTCTGGGTATTTATTTGAAGAAATCGCAAACACTAATTCAATCAGAGGGGAGGCAAGCAGGGGGATGGGTTAAATAGGTGGTGGAGATTAAGGAGTGCACTTGTCATGATGAGCACTAGGTGATGTTTGGAACTGTTGAATCACTATATTGTACACCTGAAACTAGTATAACACAGTATGTTGCCTAACTGAAATTAAAATAAAAACTTAAACACTAATTCAAAAAAAGATATATGCACTCCCATGTTCACTGCACATTAGCTGAGATATGGAAACCACCTAAGTTGCCATCAATAGATGAATGGATAAAGAAACTGTGGTGTATGTATACAGTGGAATATTATTCAGCCATTAAGAATGAAATCTTGCCATTTGTAACAACATGGGTAGATCTTGAGGGCTTTATGCAAAGTGAAATAAGTCAGACAGAGAAAGACAAATACCTTATGATCTCTCTTACATGTGGAATCTAAAACACACACACACACACACACACCTCAAACAAAACAAGCTCATAGATACAGAGAACTGAATGGCGGTTTCATGAGGTAGGGGTTGGGGGAATGGTGGTTTCAAGAGATGGGGTTGGGGGTGGGAGAAATGGGTGAACTGGTTTTTTTTTTTTTAGTTTAAATTAGTTGAATAAAAAGTTTAAAATTTACTCATGGTTCTTTGGCTATTCATGACAGGCACAGAATGGAAAACTTTGAGTTGTCTAAGGCATGTGTTTCTGCTGAGGTTGAACAGGGTAATACTCTGCTTTCTTATTTCAGCTCGTATACTATAAACAAGAGTCCTTTTTGTGATCGACTTAGTGCCACATTTTTTGAATTTTATTGTTCTTTTTGTTGGTATTTTGTTGTTTAAAATGGCCCTCATGTGTAGTGATGAAGTGCTATCTAGCATTCCTAAGCACAAGA
The DNA here is from genome assembly GCF_054177405.1 of Leptonychotes weddellii. Classification (NCBI taxonomy): domain Eukaryota; kingdom Metazoa; phylum Chordata; class Mammalia; order Carnivora; family Phocidae; genus Leptonychotes; species Leptonychotes weddellii. Next base: position 54,402,605 of record NC_138385.1, read on the forward strand.
CTGTGATGTGTCTTACAAAGAAAATTTGTGTGTTAGATAAGCTTCACTCAGGCCTGAGTTATAATGCTGTTGGCTGTGAGTTCAATATTAATGAATCAATAATATATATTAAATAAGGTGCCTTTAAACAGAGGCACACATAAAACAAGTTTATGTATTGATTGGTTGATGAAAATATTGTGACCCAGAGACTCACAGGAACTTAACCTTGTATTTTCCTAGGAGTAATGATTCAAGATCTTTAGTAGTTACACTACTGCAAATAATGAGAATCAACTGTACTTTGGTTTTTTCCTTCATAGCATTGGTCACAGGTTGTAGGTACACATTTATTCCTGTAATTTTTATTTTTATTTATTTTTATTTTTTTATTATGTTCTGTATAGTATAGTACTATACTGTATAGTATATATATATATACTATACTGTATAGTACATCATTAGTTTTTGATGTAGTGTTCAATGATTCATTAGTTGTGTATAACACCCAGTGCTCATCACAACATGTGTTCTCCTCAATACCCATCACCCAGCTATCCCATCCCCCCACCCCCCTCCCCTCTGAAACCCTCATTTTGTTTCCCGGAGTCCAGATTCTCTCATGGTTTGTCTCCCTCTCTGATTTCTCCCCCTTCAGTTTTCCCTCCCTTCCCCTGTGGTCCTCCATGCTATTCCTTATGTTCCACATATGAGTGAAACCATAATGATAATTGTCTTTCTCTGCTTGACTTATTTCACTTAGCATAATCCCCTCCAGGTCCATCCATGTCGATGCAAATGGTGGGTATTCATGTAATTTTTAAATGTTTGTCTTCTCCACTAACATTTAAGCTTCAGGAGGACAGAGACTAGGATTGTTTCATTTGATTAGATCTCCAGTACTGATACAGGGCCTAATATAGAGCTAATATCTATATTAGGAGCTAGTATCTAGTAAAAATTGTTGAAGAAGTGAATGAATGACTGAGTGAACAAAGTGCCTGTAGCTATGTGGCAAAGAGGAATACCTGGGCAGGGAGCCAGGCAGGTCATTACGGAGGGAGGTTGCAGACTGTGGTAAGAGAGACCATTGGTCTCTTCCCTTTTTCCATTATAGTAACTCTTGTCCTATAGTTGACTGTACTCCGTGTATAATGAGAGGATTTTCCTTTGAGAGTAGGATGCATTTCAGATGTCAAAGTAAAATAGCATTTTCCCTTAAGTAGTTTCATATCCTTTCATTTTGTTTACAGTGAAAACAGTCAAAAGCAGCTCCTATAACCTGGTGGCTGCAGATACCATATAAATTTAGAAGGGGGATGGGGTTTTCATCTTTCTTTCCACTGGAGGCTCCATGTGGGCTCTCAGATGTGGCTACAACTCCTTTTGGGGTTTATAAATGTTAACATACCTCAGGAAGAAGGCCTGGAGCACATCTCTACATCAGGTTTTTTGAAATTAAGTCACTCAGGCCTTTCTAGGCATCCTGACGTAACATGGCCAGACAGATATTTATCTAGCAATCCCAGATGGTAGGTGATGGAGCGTAATCCATCTATCAGAAAGCCATCTTGAAGAGCCAGCCAGTCGGGCCATTGTGGAAAGGAAGTCGCAAGAGACCTAGGGCCAAGTCAGGGAAGGCCATATCCACCTTAGTAAAGGAGTGTTTGAAAGCTGACCTCATGTGTAGGCAGAACAGTAAGGAACCTATGCTGTGGTCACCTACGTACAATGTTTTCAGGGTCATCAGGGAAAGTCCTCCCACCCCTATTCCTTGATGAGATTTTTTTTTTTTTTTTACACTCAAACTATCCTCTTGGTTGTTCTATTCCCCTGGATAGACCTTCCTTTTTTGGTAAAGCCATGCTAAATCTTACCTATCATTCAAGGCCTTGCTCCTCTCAGAAGTCTTTTTGGACATTAGATCTCAGTAGTCTCTCTGTAGTCCACTGTCTGGGCACCCTAGGACAGCTTTGCTTGTACCGCCTGCCTTTATCAGTGATAAACAGTGAAACAGTGACACAACTAACGTTGATGGCTCTGTTGATGTTTTTCTGGAGGACGTTATATGCTATTGGAGGGCAGGGACCTTGTCCAGCATTTCCTTTGTATTCTCAAGATCCCTAGCACAATCTTCTGCACAATTTTGGTTCTTAGTAAAGATTTGTTCAACAAATGGAGTCAGCCAATAAACCTTTGTGAAGCCTTTTCTGCCCACCTTATTTGGAAGGGATCTGTCTTTCCCTAGGACGCTATATTGCCTTGAAAGTCGACTATATGGAAGACACAACTTTGGGTAAAGGAAGTTTGAGTGGTAGGGGCTGATACAAAAAATATGATTACCCTCTCCACCAACCAAGCAAAAGTTGTTATTGGCGTCCAGGGCCAGTCCAAACACACTTGATCTGCAGATAGAGATGGGGTTTTTGTGTGTCCTGCATTATCTTTTTGGTTTCTTGTTTCCCCTGAGATTCAGTACCCTCTTGCCCATGATCCCCCTACCCCTATCCCAACTATTTCCTTTAGCTGTGTTTATATGGTTCAAATACATGCATATTGCTAGTGCCCTCCTCAGGTTTGCTCTAGTCCAGACTTAGTTTCTTTCATCTGTCTTAATCAATTATACCTGCTGATTCTCCAGTATCGTATTTTAAGATCTTTTCTAGGTCTCTGCTGGCAGTTTGCTCAGCTTAGGGTATTTTTCCTAATGACCAGGACCCTGGATAGGGTGCCAGATTTCCCTGTGCCTCAGCTGGACCCTGGGACAGACCAAAATGACTTCTGCAACTCACCATAGGTTAAGGCCAACCTCTGGCTCATTGGTTAGTAGGGCCAGGGTTCCAAAGCTTTCAGCTTTGATGTTCTTCAGCTTCCCCCTATCTCAGAAATATTTGCCTTTGAGATTAACTTTTCCCAGTTACATGATTTATTTTGTGGGTATCCAAATGGATACTTGGCTATTTCCTGTGCATATTCTTCTTTTTTTTGCATGCTGCCCATGTCCCTGTTTCTGTTTCTCTGCTTTTTTCTCTGTCTTCCTTTCTGCTGAGTCTTCTCTCCTTTGTGAGCATAAGTTACTCTCATAGTAGTGTGGATAGTGCTTCTAGAATTGTGGTGGGAACTGTGGTTGTAAAGTTCCCTTTCAAAAGTTCCAGACGGGGGAGAGTTGGAGCATTGCTTTTAGGGCTCTTAACCAAAAGACCTCTATGGCAGGGGTAGACATTGTGATGTCTGGGCCCTGGCATTCCTCCATTGCCTTATTTTCTATTTCATTCCCTATATATAGCTAAAAGAAGCATAGTCCTTCATCTTCAGCCAATTTCCTACACTCTATGTCAAACTTGCTCAACCTTGACACTCTTGACATTTTGGGCCACATAGTTCTTTGTGTGTGTGTGTGTGTGTGTGTGTGTGTGTATGCTGTCTTGTGCATTGTAGGTTGTCTAGTAGCATCCCTGGCATCTACCTACTAGATGCCAGTACATCCTCTTACCCAGTCGCAGACTCTCACCCAGTTGTGACAATTTAAAATGTCTCCAGACATCAAATGTCCCCTGGAGGGACAAAATCATGATTTTTTTTGGAGACTGGAGTTGAAGAATGTCACCTTGTTCTAAGAGAATAAACAGCTTCTGGAGGCACATTTGCTCTTATAAGCAGGGAAGAAAGAGGAAGATCCATGAAGCGTCAATCAGCAGTTTTTTTTTTTCCATTTTACTAATTAAAGAGCACAAATCTACAAACTTCAGTTAGTGGTCCAAAGACCACAGGGCAGGTTAGGCCAGGCGAGAAGGTAGGATTTCCGGTGGCCAGAGTTCTGAAAATCTCTCTGACTGGCTAGAGAAGTGACTGAAAGGTTGGTTCAAAAAGGTATGCAACCCCAAAGATTAATCTCTGGGACAAGAAAGGAAGGGACCTTTCTGTTCTAGAAGGTTAGGAAGGCTTTGGAGGTAAAACAGGGCCTAGTCCAGAACCTAGGGTTCTATGTCTTAGTGGCTTGCTTTAGCATTGATTCTCTCACCCCAGATGGTGCTAAAGTGTTTGGAATATCCAAATATGTTTGGAAATTTGAAAAAAGTGAATTGTCCATGAAGAAGGAATGGGGATGGGATATCCCATTAGCTGTGTCAGGTCAACCTGTGGAACTACTTGAGTTACTTTAGGATTAGAATTCAATGTTAAGTAAAATTAGCTGGCTCTGTGTTCGTGTTTTTTTCCTCATTCCCTTGGTTTCCTGGTAAAAACTCTTTTTGACAAATCCCAACCTTATCTTCATTGAACTAAGGGAAAAGAGAGATTTCCCACACTATTAGATTTCTATTGCTGTGTAACAAATTGCCACAAATTCGGTGACTTAAAACAAAACAAACTTATTATCTCTCAGTTTCTATGGGTCAGGGTCACAGTACAGATTAGCTGGTTCTCTGCTCAGGGTCTCACCAGGCTGAAATCAAGGTTTCCACAAGGCTACACTTCCATCTGAGGCTTGAGTCCTCTTCTAAGCTCACTGATTTTTTGGCAGAATATATTTCCTTGTGGTTGTAGGACTGAGGTCTTCATTTTCTTTCTCGCTGTTGGCTGGGGACCACTCTCAACTCCTATGGGTTAACCTCAGATCCTTACCATGTGGCCCCCTCCACAGGCAGTTCACAACATGGTTTGTTTGCCTCTCCAAGGCCAATAGGAGAACCTCTGCTGACTTAAGTATCTCTAACTTATTTTAAGTGTACACTTGATTAGGTCAGGTCCACCTAGAATAATCTTAAAATAAAGTCAATTCATTAGGAACTTTAATCACATCTGCAAAATCCCTTCACAACAACACCTAAATTAGTGTTTGAATAAATGGGAGAAGATGTATACATCTGGGGCTGGAAATCTTGGGGGCACATCTTAGAATTCTGCTTACTGTATACAACTTGGTCAAGAAGTATGGCGATGGGGCCCAGAAAGAAAATTGTCCAAGGCTATGGGTGGATTGTGTTTGGGTTAGGGCTTCCCCTACTTTGTAATGTATAATAACAGGGAGTGTTAGGCAAATCTTTTCAGCAACTTGGCTCCTCTTGGAGAGGGGAAGGATATGCCACCCTCTCTTTGCTATCCTACGTTACTTATTTGGCTTACAGGGCAAATGTTCCAGTCAGTTTTTCCCCCACCTGTGATTTTCAAGTAGATTGGACTGTGATTTTAAACAGAAGGGCAGTGTGGTATAGAAGAAAGTTACTTCCTTTGACAGAGACCTTTTCAGCCCATTGCAAGTGTTCTCTCTCCAAGTACTCCAAATTATGGTGCAACAAAGACAGATGAGAAAGGAGTCACCTGACCATGAAGGAAGCTCTATAATTTCAGGTTAGGGTGACTGGGTGTCAAGGGATGTGAAGGTTGGAGAAAATTGTCTCTTTTGGGAGAAAGAACAAACTCCTATTGATGTGGGGACCTCAGAAAACCTAGGAGACAATTCATGAATTTGTGTGTTAGGGGGGATAGGAGAGGAAGGAAGGGATGCAATGGAGTGGGTAGGATTTGCTATAGTACTAATAATAATGATGAGTTTTTTGGACTATTTTCTATATGTAGGCACTATTCTAAGTGTTTACATGTATTTTAAAAAAGATTTTGTCTATTTGCGAGAGAGAGAGAGAGAGAGCACGAGTACACACAAGCATGGAGAGGGGCTGAGGGAGAAGGAGAAGCAGACTCCTTGCTGAACAGGGAGCCTGATGCAGGGCTTGATCCTAGGACCCTGAGATCATGATCTGAGCCAAAGGCAGCCACTTAACTGACTGAGCCACCCAGGCAACCCTAAGTGTTTACATGTATTAACTCTTGCCCAAATCTTCTGAGGTAGGTACTATCATTTCCCTCTTCTATAGATGAGGAAACTGAGACACAGAGAAGTTAAATGCAAATAATTCTAAACTCTAGTTAATAACATGCATGCTGAAGTGTTTAGGGGGAAGTGTACTGATGTATGCAATGTGCTATGAGATACAACAACAAATGGATGGCCTGATGCATGGATAGAGGGATGGATAATAAGTATGTGTGTATATATATATGATAAAACAAGTACAGTAAAATTTTAATGGTAGAATCTAGTGGTAGGTTTATGGGTGTTCATTGTAAAATTCCTTCAACTTTTGTATATGTTTGGAAATTTGAAAAAAGTGAATTATCCAACATCACAGAGCTAACAATGGTGGAGCTAAATTTTAATTCAAGTAGTCTGGCTCTAAAGTGTGTGCTCTTAACAACTATGCTAAACTGCTTCTCAGAAGCTGATTTTCTAAGGATTTATAGTGTATTGAATACTTGAAATCAGATTCCTTTCTCAAGTCAGTTGCTCTTTATAAGTTTTGCCATGGAAGCTATGGAATAGTGTAACAGTCTCTGTCACAGGGTCTTGCTGGGGAGAAAAAGTGCACACATTTAAATCAACCCAAGAGGGAGTAGAGCTCTGGATGGGGACTGGTGGGAACTGAATTGAAAGCATGGATTGAGGCACTGGTTAATTTCTTCAAAGACAGGAGGGAGAGGAATAAGAGCTAGGTATAGCGTTTGAGATATTTAAGGTAGAGTGGAAGGTTTTTGGGCCTGATAAGACTATCTTGTAGGTATAGAAGGAGGTAAGATCATCTGCTAAGAAAGAGTGGGTGGAGGCCAGTGCATTAAGGAAAGTGGGCAAGAATTGAAACTGTTGCTTTGGAGAATGAACATGAGATGATTAGAAAATATGTTAAGTAGTAGGCAGATCCCAGTGGGGGTGAGAGGGCAAGTATCTGCAGTTGTTCTATACTTCTTCAGTCAAGTTTATCATAGCCTATTAGAAACAGGATAGGACAAAGTACAAAGTGGGTTAGGCTCAGAAAAAGACAAGAATGAGACCAAGGGGTCAAAGGTGACTTTGATAGAATAGTAGGGAGGACAGAAAACTCAGCTATCCCTCTCCTTGAAAGTTCTCTGCTTGACATTGCTCTTCATGTAAGAATCTGACTGCTTCCTACATCTTGTCATTGGCCTGAAAAACTTTCAAACCTGAGTACTAGCTCTGGCAACCTTACCTCTCAGGCCTTAGTTCTCTATTTTTTGCCCCATTTCTCAAAGTAATTGGGTCTAGGAGTTCATCCTCGGCTCTCTTCCAACTTTAGATAGGAGCTAAGTTGGGATCATAATGAAAAGAAGGGATCACCTCCTTGCATAAGCCCCAGCAAAGGTTGGTCTTGTTGCAGGATTGAATTAATAGCAGGTAGAAAAGAGAGCTGGGTGAGGGTAGGCACTGATGTTCTTTGTACATGGGTGTGATTCACATACTTTGGGCACATTAGCCATTATGCCTCTTGGCATCCCTAGTACCCTTACTTCAATGCTTGCTCATACATATGTAGACTCATGCCCAGACCCTTCTTGTGCCTGCTGTGGAAGCACCCCCCTTACACACACACATTCTTTACATGCCACCCCCATCAGCCTCAATTTAGATAACCTTCAGATTCAGAGAAAAGAGTAGAGGATGGGGCCTGGAAAGGCAGTGTGTGTTTTAACTGCTTTGCTGTCCTTTGAACACTCTTATCCACTAACCAAGGACTAACTGTGCCTCAGGGCTGGGACTGAGGGATAGTGGGCTGAACAAGTTTATTCTATACTTTGTCATTTATTTTTGGATACGGCTTTTCATTTTCTGTGCAAACCCTTATGGAGGCAGGCTGGGAAGCCACTATTATCTTTGCCTTCTAGATGAGAAAACTCTGTGAAATGATTTGAGATAGGTAGGCTTAGGAGTACTGGGCTGCTCGTTTTCAGCCTCGGGCGCTTGCCAATTCCCCACACAACTAAACTCTATTCTTGGAGGTCCTGGTTCCTAATTCAAGTAAGCAGTTAGCACTTAAGGGAGATGTTGCTGGGCCAGACTGAGCTGGGATTCTGTTTGCTTTGCTTAGGAGATGGTGGGGCAATCAGAGAGCAGGGGACTGTGAGCTGCTGTGAGAAGGAAATTCCTTGGGCCCAGGAATTCCCATCAGGAATGAAACACTTTCCACCTGCTGCCACATAAAGCGCCTAACTCCATCATGGAATTTGCATGCAGATAGTTAGATCAGACTTTGGAAACAGAGGATGAAAAACGAGTTTTCTTCTTTCTGTTCACAGAGGCCAGCCAAGAGCCAGAGTTAGAGCCAGGCGTCTGGTCATAAACTAAGCAACAGAACCAGTTATTGGTTTCAAGTCTGACTGCCTCCTCTTATAAGGACTTTGGAACTTGGAGAGACTCCCTTACCCTTTATAAACAAGCAGAAAGAAGTATGATTAAGACCCTGGATAGAATGGCAGGTATATTCAAAGGTAGAGTGGGAGGCCAAAAGTGCTACTTAGAATGTATTTAGTAATTTTACTACTTTAATTCTCCCATTATGTCTATGAAGAACTTGCTGGGAAAGATCTGATTTGGGAGGGTGGAGGTAAGGATTAGGTAGGCAATATGAGGTATTAGGTAGATACTGGGAGCCTTGGAATTATGGGCTGGGAGCTTAAAGAGATATAACTCCCTGGGGTCCAGGGACAGCCCACAGCTAACCATGACAAGAATGTACCAGAAGGCTAACCCTCTAGTCAAGTCTCCCAGATGGGAGTTGAATATATAACATGTGGCCTCATCAAGGCACCTGTCTTTTTTTTTTTTTTTAAAGATTTTATTTATTTATTTGAGAGAGAGAGAATGAGAGAGAGCGAGTACATGAGAGGGGGGAGGGTCAGAGGGAGAAGCAGACTCCCTGCCGAGCAGGGAGCCCGATGCGGGAGTCGATCCAGGGACTCCAGGATCATGACCTGAGCCGAAGGCAGTCGCTTAACCAACTGAGCCACCCAGGCGCCCCTCAAGGCACCTGTCTTTGACTCTTGACTCTTTCACCTACTAACTGTAGGACAAAAAACATGTCTGGTTACCCCTCTGGGTCTCAGTTGCCTTTTATGTTAAGGGGGATAATGCTTATCTACCTCACAAGATTGTTGAGAGGATTAAATAGATCTAATAAATGTGAAAAGGTCTTATAAACCATAGAGCCTGGTGTAGATATGAAAGGTTAATGTCATTACTACCACATGGTCCTCTGGCTTTTCCTAATTAACACCTCTAGGAGAGATTAAGGAAATCCTAGGATCAAGGGGGAAATACAAATGACTCTTTTAGTCTGGGTGACCTCTAAAGAGGAGAAATGCATGTTTGGGGAAGGTGAAGCTCTTCCAATGATATCTGTTTTCTGAAGTGTCTGTTCACTTTGTCCTCAGGGTGGATGTGTCAAGTTGGGCCTTCAGTTTGGGCCATAACTGCCTTTTGGATGTCATCCTCAGTTGCCTCTCTGCTTGGTTGGAATTTGAGTAGGCAAATAAAACTAACTTCAGGAGTTAGAACCTTATTAAAGGCTAGTCAGCTGTGTATCAAAATAAAGATTGGCTCCATGAGTCTGAGAGTTATGTATATATTATCAAATGAGAGAGAGAATATGAGAACCCCTTTTAAGCTGTATGGTAGCATATAAATGGAAGCATTTATTATTATTATATTATGTGATGTAGGGAATTGTTATTTTTATTATGTTATCCTCAAATGTGATGTCTTTGGTTGCAAAGGGGACCAGACATATTGGATTGGTATATCTCATTTCTGTTTATTAGATAAAAAATTGAAATGCAGAATCTATTGTTTTTATCATCATCACATTTGAAGAACAGGTGTATTCAATAGTGGAGGGGACCTTAAAGATCTCTGACCTTAAAGGGGTATATTTGGGGGGTGTTGGAAATGTTCTGGAATTAGAGGGATGATGTTTGCATAACATTGTAAATATACTAAAAAACCCACCCAAACACTTTTTTTAAAGATTTTATTTATTTATTTGATAGAGACAGATTGCAAGAGCAGGAACACAAGCAGGGGGGTGGGAGAGGGAGAAGCAGGCTTCCCGCGGAGCAGGGAGCCCAATGTGGGGCTCGATCCCAGGACCCTGGGATCATGACCTGAGCCAAAGGCAGACTCTTAATGACTGAGCCACTCAGGAGCCCCCTACCCAAACACTTTAAAATGGCAAATTTTATTTCAATTTTAAAAATTACAAAAAAAAAAAAAATCTCTGCCCAGAAGTCATGGAGGGCAATGAAGCCTAGATTTAAAGCAGTGAGAACAGGCCCAGAACAGGTAAATCAAACATTGCTTTTTACTGTGTGAATTGTATACTTGTGAGAGTTAGGGAGTCTTTCAGGTGGTGTGTGTATAAGAGAGACTGACTACTTAGATTTAAAAGCAGTACATCCCAGATCCAGTGGAGATGGAATAGCATTGATAATGGGTGTGGAAATGATGGTCCCAGCACAGTTCTTGGAAATCTCAACTGGAGGATCCCTATTTGTTCCAAGGTTGAGTAGCCCACATTTACTTATCTGAGGGCTGGGGGAGTCAGTTACTGTTGTAAATGCAAATTTAGGTTGACCAACCATCCTGGTTTGCCCAGAACTAAGGGGTTTCCTGAAAGGGGGGTCTTTCTTTCCTTTTTTATTTTCTAAAAGACTATTTTTTCCAGTTTTAGTGAAGTATGATTGCCAAATAAAAATTGTATGTATTTAGGTTGTAAAATGTGATTTTTAAAGGTATACAACATGATGATTTAATATATGTATATGCTGTGAAATGATTACTACAATCAAGTTAATTAACACATCCATCACCTCACATAGTTACCATTTCTTTTATGTCTGTGATGAAAACATGTAAGATCTACTCTCCATAAATTTCAAGTATACAATATAGCATTATTAACCATAACCTCCATGCTGTACATTAGATCCCCCAAACTTACTCATTTAACTGAAAGTTTTTGTCTTTGTTTTTTTTTTTAAAAGATTTCATTTATTTATTTGGCAGAGAGATAGAGCCAGAGAGCACAAGCAGGGGGAGTAGCAGAGGAAGGGAGAAGCAGGCTCCCTGCTGAGCAGGGCTCAATCCCAGGACCCTGGGATCATGACCTGAGCTGAAGGCAGAAGCTTAACTGACTAAGCCATCCAGGCACCTGGAAAGTTTTTGTTGTTGACCAATAATCTAAGTATCCATCATTGGATGAGTAGATAAAGAAAATGTGTTATATTTATACAATGGAATATTATTCAGCCATGAGAAAGAAATCCTTCCATTTGTAACAACATAAATGAACCTGGAGGACATTATGCTGACTGAAATAAGCCAGACACAGAAAGACAAATACTGTATGATATCGCTTATATGTGGAATTACAAAAAGTTGAACTCATAGAACCAGAGAGTAGAACAGTGGTTGCCAGGGGCTGGGGTATGGGGAAAATAGGGAGATAGGGGACTTTCAATGTTAAAAGTGGGAATGTCCTGGACAAACCAGGTTGCCCTAAAACTGGTACCCCTATTAACAAAGAGAATGAAAGGGCTTGAGGAATGCTTTACAACCCTCTGGTTTAGAAGAAAGTGAAATGTCATCTCTTGTTTGGATAGGAGAAAACCATTCAGAAAAGAAGCCAGAAGGAAAAAAAATTCTGAGTGATACTGGGTAATAAAAGTCATTGTCAAGATGCTGATAAATGAGAAACTATGTCAGAGATGACAAAGAAGGTCTTTTGGTGTACCTTTGGGCCTTAGAAGTGATAAAGGATGCCATCCACAGAGGACAAAATTGGGGGCGGGGCAGCAGCACTTTTCCAGTTTTGCTACAAAGCACGAAGAATGTTTATACAAACTGGGAAACAGGGAAGAATTACGTTCCTGGTTCTCTGCATCTAGAGTTAGATTGGTGGCTTGCTCTATTTTGAAGATGACAGAGGTTATCATCACACCTAGATCTCAAATGGCTGATTGAAGTTAGATTTCCTTTGGGACCTTTATTCAAGCTAAGGCATTAGTTTAAATGTTTACTGCATGCCTATAGTGAACTAGATCATATACTAGAGTGTGTTAGGGATAAAATAGTAAACAAGATTGACATGATCTCTGCCTCTATGGCAGATAATCATTTAAGTCCCACAAGAGAAGTATGGAGCCTCAGAGAGAAAATAGGAGGGAAACCTAACATGGTCTCTGGAGTCTGGGAAAGCTATCCAGTGGAAATAAGGTCTAAGCATAGGCCTAAAGCATAAATAAGGATTAGCTAGGTGATCAGATGGGGGACAGGCATCCCAGGCACAGAGAACTGCTTGGGCAAAGACCAGGGAGAGAGGATGTGCATTTGAAGAATTATGGTATGATCCAGTATAGCTGGAGTAGGCTGTAATTCTGGTGGTGTGGTCTACAAACCATCTGCATCAGAGTTAGACTGTTTTTTAAAACTCAGATTTCCAGACTTACTGTGTATCTGTAGTGGAGTCTGTGAATCTGCATTTTAATTTGTTCCCTTGGTGATTCTGATGCTTTATAATGTTCTATATAATCTAGATGTTAAGCATATATACATTCATGTGTCAAGAAAAAGAATGTGTGTGTGTGTGTGTGTGTGTGTGTGTGCATTTAGGAACTAAATAAGTGGTTAGAGAGGGAGGGAAGCACCAAAGTTTTGAAAGCCCTCTTTCCAACTTTTTAAGTCAAAAAACTTCTCTTCCTAAGGTCAAAGTTTCTGGGGATCATCTACCCCAGGTTTCTCCACAGAGCTGAGGGGATCAATATCTGGGTATATCTGTAATCCATTTAGGGCACACTGGTTGGGAAGTTCTGCTGTTGACCATGATAAGGAGTGTAGACTTTGCCCAATAGGCAATGAGGGTCCACTGAAAGGTTTTATAAAGTGACTTAAACTGATTTGTTGCTTAGAAAAATTATTCAGTTTAGAGAGACACGTTTAGAGTGGCGCAAGATTAAAGATGGGGAGATTAGTTAGGATAATATTGCAATAGTCAAACTCTTCAACTCATCTGACCTGATAAATAAAAATATATTGTTTTATTCAGTGATTAGAGGTTAACAACACTCTCTTCATCTCCTTGTTTTCTTTATGCCTGATATAATCAGGCACTGTTATGAGTGTCAGGAGCTGCCAGGAAAAGATTCTGTCCTATATTTGAACTTAACTGATTATAATGGCAAAGATTCATCCTCATACTTGAAGTTTCTTAACTTGGAAATATGAGAAGCTGAAGGTAATGGAGGTCTTCCCTTATTGGCTCTGGGTTTGGTTCATGGGACCTCCCACATTGAATGGGAGAGATGAGATCAGAATCCCTGAGATGGAGGGCAAAATCTGAATCCACGAAGATGCCAATTGGTGCATAAACCTGAAGAAGTAGAAGTACCAGAAGGCAAGCGAAAGCTGGCAGTGGGGGAACAAAGTGACAAAGGTAAATGAGGCACGTTCTGGCTGACCCATATCCCATTCTGCCAGTTCCCTTGGGGTCTGTGGACAGTGATTCCTTGCATCTATGAATGGTTATCTTGAGGGCACAAAGGGATCTGCAGAGGACAGTAGCATATGAGTGCAGGAATTTGAAAAGCTACTTGTATATGAAGCATTTCTCATTTGGGGAGGGAATAATTCTTTTGGGGAGGAACTGGCTCCTGGAGATGTGTGGTATGGTCTGACCTCCTGGAGCCAGCATGGCCTGCTCAGGGTCAGTCTTCCCACCCTAATTAAGACTTTTGCTGCAAGTAAAAGAAACAGCTGCTGCTATCCAGAGTAAATTAGGCACAAATAAACCTGCTCCTCATTCTGTCTCCTGGTTTCCCATAAATGCCTGAAGCCCAGCCTTAGAGTTGGTATGTACTTTTAATTATTTCAAGAGCTGGCATCGCTTGCCTCATAGTAAAAGTGTCATGAAATTACTGTAAGGTTGCATGAGTTTGGGCCATAAATCTTATTCACTTCGGCTACATCTCATACCTTAATTCACTGGAGTATAAAATGCCATTTACACTGGTTCTTAGTTCACTTAATCATAATTAAATGACCTCAGAGGGCAGTAATTCATTGAGGCTCTGGCTTTGATGTGACACAAATAACAAACTTGGTTTGCCATGTGGACAGGTTCCTCCACACTTTTACATTGGCCAAAGACCTCATGGAGCATATAATGTTGGCTTTTTGGTGTGGGCACGTGCTCTGGTTACATGGAACATCTGGGCCACAGATGTGGTTAAAAGGACCAGCTAAATGGTCCCCTTTGGAATTTTGTTGCACCATCTTCAGGGCCCTCTAGGCCTTCCTTTGGTTTCTTTCAGTTCTCCAAAGAATGGATGTTTGCCCATGTTGGGTCTAGATAAGAGGTGATGTGGGCACTTCCTTTTTCAGCTTCTTATCCTTGTGTTATTCCCTTTCTAAAATGACTATGTGAGATCAGTGGCTCAAAGGCTTTAAGACTTCACCTCCAAGTGTAAAGCTCTCTAAGTTCTTGTCCCTAGTCATGATGAGTTTCCTGGGGTCTAGATCCTCAAGATCAATGGTTGTGGGGATCATTGCCATTTGGACACTTCATCTCACTTGGCAAACCTTTGTTGTCTTCCCATCCAAATGAATTCCTTTCATTTTCTCCATCATCATCAGTGGCACTACCATCCTTTTGAGCTCCTAAGTTCTAACTCCTGAAGCTTGTGGCAGGCAGAATAGTACTCCCAAACCCCAAAAGATGTCCATGTCCTAATCTCAGAACCTGTAACTATATTAGCTTACTTGACAAAGGAGAATTAAGGTTGTAGGAATTAAGGAATTAGGGTTGCTAATCAACTGACCTTGAAATGGGGAGAGCCTCCTGGATTATCCAGGTGAGCCCAGTATAATCACAAGGGTCCTTAAAAGTGGAAGAAGGAGGCAGAGGGAGAGTCACAGGCAGATGTGACTAGGAATGAAAGCCTCAGACAGATGCAATGCTGCTGGCTGTGAAGATGGGGGAAGAGGGTCATGAAGCAAGGAATGTGGGTGGCCTCTAGAAGCTGGAAAGTGTAAGGAAGATAATTCTCACTTAGAATCTCCAAAAAGGAGTACAGCTTTGCTGACACCTTGATTTTAGCCCAGTGAGACCCATATCAGACTTCTACCTACAGAACTGAAAAATAATAAATGCGTGTTGTAATTCGGCAGAGCAGCAATAGAAAACCAATACAAAGCCCATTTTGACTTTTCTTTTTCACCATATCTAATTAGATTGTAAATCTTGTGGATCCTTTATCAGCTACATCTCTAAGATTCTTTTTTTAAAATTTTATTTATTTATTTGAGAGAGTGAGAGAGAGAGAGAGCGCACAAGCAGGGGGAGCAGCGGAGGGAGAGGGAGAAGCAGGCTCCCGCTGAGCAGGGAGCCCAACATGGGGCTGGTTCCCAGGACCCTGGGATCATGACCCAAGCCAAAGGCAGATGCTTAACCAACTGAGCTACCCAGGTGTCCCTCTAAGATTCTTATTATCATTTCCCTTGATATTTTCCACCTGCCTTACAACTTGGCTTGTTTCATGGACTTCAAGATTCTTTGCTCTAAATGATCCCATGTATGGATACTAGAAGAATTATTCTCAAATATGATTTTCATCATATTATTCTTGCTTAGGAATAAGTTATGGCCTAATATTGCACCAATTCCCAAATTCTCATTCTGGCCTCCATGTTTTCACCATTACAATATGGGGTTCATAGGAAAATACCTTGCTATCTACAAATCATTTATATAAATGTAAGGAATTACTATGAAAAATAAGGGACTTCTAATATCTACTGCGTGCTAACAAGGCCAATATCTTGCTTTGTTTCTTATTCTGAAAAGTTTGTTTTACACAGGGAAGAAGCTAAAATACAAAGCCGTGCTCACATCCCACCATACTATTATTTTGTAAATGCTATCAATAGCTGTTTTTCAAGAGTTTTTTTTTTTTTAAAGGAAAGCCTCCTGTTTCAATTATCTATTGCTGCACAACAAACTACCCCAAAGCTTAGTGGCCTGAAGCAAAACAATTTATTATTTCTCATGACATTGTGGGTTTGGCTGATGGGTTCTTTTGTTTCAGGGATATTTGTTGGGATCAGTCTGTGTCTGAGTTCAGCTGGTGGCTGAGCTGGGGTGCCTTGGTTCTCCTCCATGTGTTTTCTCTCTGCACGATATCTTGTCTTTCAGGGCCTTAGTGGCCTTTTCCCCTCTCCAGCAGGATCTAACCCAGGCTTTCTTAGAGCATGGCAGCTGGGCTCCAAGAAAGAGCATTCCTAGAAAATAAGCCTCTATTTGTATCATGCTTGCTAATATTTCACTGGCCAAAACAGGTCACAAGGTCAAGCCCAGAGTCAGTGGGGGAGGGAACTACACAAGGGCATAAACACTAGGAGGAGTTATTCATTGGGAGCTACCAATATGTCTACCACAGTTCCCTTTCTCTTTTTTTACACTTTTTTTCCCCTTAATCAATAGGTTATTTTTTAGAGCAGTTTTAGGTTTACAGAAAAATTGAACAAATAGTATGGAGTTCTCAAACCTTCTTCCCCTCACAGTTTCTCTTCTTCTTATTTTTAATATTTATTTATCTATCATCTATCTATTTATTTAAATATTTTATTCATTTATTTGACAGAGAGAGAGAGCAAGCACAAGCAGGGGGAGTGGCAGAGGGAGAGGGAGAAGCAGGCTCCCCACCGAGCAGGGAGCCCATGTAGGGCTCAATTCCGGGATCCTGGGATCATGACCTGAGCCAAAGGCAGATGCTTAACTGACTGAACCACCCAGGCGCTCTTGTTTATTTTTAACAAATAAAAATTGCATATATTTAAGATATACAATGTGATGTTTTGATATATGTATATACTGTGAAATGATGATCACAATCAGACTACTTAACATATCCATCGCCTCCCCTAGTTATGATTTTTTTGTATAAAAAATTTGTTCTCTTAGCAAATTTCAAGTGTACAATGCATTATTACTAACTATAATCAGCATGTTGTATATTAGGTCTCCAGAATTTATTAATCTTATATCTAAAGTTTGTACCCTTTGATCAATATCTCCCCTTTCTCCCACCTTCAACCTTTGGTAACCACCATTCTACTCTGTCACTATAATTTTGACTTATTTTTTAAGATTCTACATGTAAATGAAATCATGTGATATTTGTCTTTCTGTGTCTAGCCTATTTCACTTAGTATAATGTCTTCCAGGTTGTCACAAATGGCAGGATTTTCTTCTTTTTACAGGCTGAAAATTACATTACATTAGGGTGGCACCTTAGTTACAATTGAGGAACCAATGTTGACACATTTTATTAGTTGAAATGCATAGTTTACATTAAGGTTCACACTTTGTGTTATAGAGTTTTATGGGTTTTTAAAAAGATTTTATTTATTTATTTGAGATAGAGTGAGAGAGAGAGAGAGAGAGAGAGAGAGAAAGCACAAGCGGGGGGAGGGGCAGAGGGAGAGGGAGAAGCAGGCTCTTCAGTGAGCAGGGAGCCCAAAGCGGGGCTCGATCCTGGGATTCCAGGATCATGACCTGAGCCTGAGGCAGACACTTAACCGACTGAGCTACGCAGGTGCCCCTAGAGATTTAAGGTTTTTGACAAATGCACAATATCTTGTATTTAACATTATAATATCATACCAAATAGTTTCACTGCTCTAAGACTCCTGTGATCCACCTATTCATCTCTACCTCCATTTTCAATCCCTGGCAATTACTGAACTTTTTATTGTCTCCATAGTTTTGCCTTTTCCAGAATGTCATATAATTGGAATCATACAGTATGTAGCCTTTCCAGACTGGCTTCTTTAACTTGCAATATGTAATTAAGGTTCATTTTTCCTTTTGTTGGCATTTGGTGGCACAAGCAGGTCAGAGGTAGACCAGACTATAGCCTCAAGGCCTCCCTCTTGGGATTTCTACCATGCATTGTTTTTGGAAGACATTTGAATAGTTTTTCATGAGGAACCCAGACAGGATGGGAAAATAAGCAGACAATTGTGCTAGCTACTGGTGTGTCTGGCTAACTTCTGAATAACAGCTGTGGTAGATTGTTAAAGTAATTGTCCCTAATGAATCATGCCTCCCAGGATCTATGCACTTTTATGGTTCCCTCCCACACTGATGCTTGGCCAAGTAACTTGCTTTGGCTATTGGAATAGTAGCAAATGTGACATAAACAGAAGCTCGGAAAACCCTTGTGATTTGTAGCTGCCTTCTCTTGTTCCTGGGATTTCTCCTGCCACCATATGAAAAAGACCAGGCTGACCATCTTGAGGATGAGAAATGACACTGAGAGGCCCAGCTGACAGCACCAACTGCCACACATAGGGGTGAGGCCATCTAGACCATCCAGCCCTAGCTGAACTATCAGGTAGTTACAGCCATATGAATGACCCAAGAGAGTCCAGTAGTAGAAGCATCCAGCTTAGTCCAGCCCAAACTCCTGATTCCCAACATTTGTGAGCATAATAAAATGGTTGTTTTTTGCTACTAAGTTTTGAGGTGGTTTTTTGCAAGCAATAAATAATTGCTTCAATAAATTTGAGTTACAGGTTATGGATCATTGGCTAAAACCGGCCTTGCCGTAAATATGCAGCTAGGACCTGAACATGTACAGATAAGAGTAATTAAATACTTTGAAGGAACCAAAACTTTACATTCTTTAGAAACTAAGAAATGTTGTTTTTAAAGATGTCTCCCTTTTCTTCATATCACTGAGAGCCACTTATTAATAGGATGGAAAGTTAATCTTATCCAACAGACAATGAAAATTATAAATATGTAAGAATAAATTTTCCAAGAAAGGTGAAGGATCTATGTGCAGAAATTTACAAAATTTAATGAAGAACATAAAACAAATATGGAGATATATACTAGGCTTCTGGACAGAAAGAACTAATATAAAAACCTCGGTCCTCACAAAATTAATAAATAAATTAAATGAAAGTATGTATTAGAATTCCAATGGCTTATGGGCTGGATATACTCTGCTGCTCTAGATGTACCCCCAACCCTTCTCCATCCTGATCTGTGCCCCAGCTGACTGCCCCATATGGAGTGTATCAACCCCCTCTCTTACTCTCTGGTGCCTGGTTGGGTTTGGCTAATAGGAAGCCTTGGTAGGCATTCTGGAGATGGGAGGCGAGGAAGGGCAGGACATTGATCTCCACAGCTTTTTCCCAGCCAGGTGATATGGGTCAGCTATGGCTTCTACAGAAGGCTACAACTCCTGTTGGTAACCCTCTCCAATGCAGATATTCTCTCAGGACTCTAGTTAAACTTCTGCCTTCCCTTCAACCTTCAGACCCAGAGGTGGTAATGGCTGTTTGCTATAGCTGGCCTGAAGGTGCATCACCATCCCTTTTCAGTACCCCTCATCTCATTCACACATGTCTCTTTCTAAAGGATATCTCCATTTTTGAACTCTGAAAACATTTGTCTGTTAATTTGTTCTGTAGTTCATTAGCCATTTGACTTAAATCTCTTTAAATCTCCCTCCCCACTTTAAAGAAACTTCCTTGTTGAAAACCTTTCTCCTATGTAGCTGGTGATAATTCCAACTTTCCTTAGTATCAACATGTTTGCCCAGATGTGGCAGTATCATATGTACACTTGCCGGTATGGTACTGACGGTGTGTTTATGACAACGTTGTTTGTTTTTTGTCAACCTTTTTTTTTTTTAAACCTACATCCTTTAGATACCATCATTTAAAGTTCTGGTTATAATTATTTGTAGATACCATCTTTCTGTTTTTAAGTAAGGGCAGCACTATAACATAGTGGTTCAAAGAACACACCCTGGTGTCAGACTTAATGTTTTTTTTTTTTTTTTTAATTTATTTGAGGGGCACCTGGGTGGTGCCATCGGTTAAGCATCCAACTCTTGGTTTCAGCTCAGGTCATGATTGATCTCAGGGTTGTGGGATTGAGCCTTGCATCAGGCTCTGCACTTAGCATGGAGTCTGCTTAAGATTCTCTCCCCATCTCCCTCTGCTGCTACCCCCTGTGCTGTTTCTCTAAAATAAGTAAATAAATCTTTAAAAAATGTCATTTGCATATAGTTGACACACAATGTTACATTAGTTTCAGGTGTAGGACTTCATGATTCTGCAACTCTATAGGTTATGCTATACTCACCACAAGTATAGCTCCCATCTATCACCGTACAATGCTATTATAATATCATTGACTATATTTCTTATGCTTTGCCTTTTATCCCTGTGACTTATTCATTATATAACTGGAAGCCTGTATCTCCCATTCTCCTTCACCCATTTTGCCCATTCACCCCATTCTGGCAACCATCAGCTTGTTTTTTGTAGACATAATGGGTTTTTATCACAGCTCTCCTACTTACTAGCTGTGTGACTTTGGTTTAGTTACTTAACTTTATTGTGCTTCAGTTTCCTCATCTGTAAAATCAGCATTATAATCTGTCCCCTAAGTCTGAGATGATTAAAATGATGTGATTCACATAAAGCACTTATAATAGTGCCTACCACATATTCTCAAACAATATTAGCTTTTGTTATATAATGTGGACAGCATCTCAGACCCTGAAGGCAGCTTCTTGTCAGGCCAGGCCTCTCTTAGACCTTTAAAAAATTAAGTCTTAAAAATAAACTTAAAATTGATTGAAGGCCTAAATGTGGGGCCTGAAATCAAAAATCCTAGAGGAGAACACAGAGTAATTTCTCTAACATTGACTATAGCAACATTTTTCTAGATATGTCCCTTAAAATAAGGGAAACAAAAGCAAAAATAAACTATTGGGACTACGTCAAAATAAAAGATTTTTCACAGTGAAGGAAACCATCAACAAAACAAAAGTCCAACCTACTGAATGGGAGAAGATATTTGTAAATGGTATATCTGATAAGGGGTTAATATCCGCAATATATAAAGAACTTCTACAACTCATCACCAAAATAACAATCTGATTTTAAAATGGGCAGAGGAACTGAATGGAAAATTTTCTAAAGAAGACATCCAGGTGGCCAATGGACACAAGAAAAGATGTTCAACATTACTCATCATCAGGGAAATGCAAATCAAAACCACAATGAGATATTACCTCACACCTGTGGCTAAAATAAAAAAGACAAGAAATAAGTGTTGGTGAGGATATGGAGGAAAAGGAACCCTTGTACCCTGTTGGTAGGAATGTGAATTGGTAAATACTGGAAAGCAGTATGGAGGGTTCCTCAAATTTAAAAGTAGAAATATCATATGAGGGGCGCCTGGGTGGCTCAGTCGTTAAGTGTCTGCCTTCAGCTCAGGTCATGATCCCGGAGTCCTGGGATCGAGCCCCGCGTCGGGCTCCCTGCTCAGCGGGAAGCCTGCTTCTCCCTCTCTCACTCCCCCTGCTTGTGTTCCTTCTCTCACTGTGTCTCTCTCTATCAAATAAATAAAATCTTTAAAAAAAAAAAGAAATATCATATGATCCAATAATTCCACTCCTGGGTATTTACTCAATGAGAATGAAAACACTAATTTGAAAAGATATATGCACCCCTATGTTTATTGCAGCATTATTTACAATAGCCAAGATATGGAAGCAGCTCAAGAATCCATAGATAGATGAATGGATGAAGAGGATGTGGCACACACACACAGAGAGAGAATGGAATATGACTCAGTATAAAAAGGATGAGATTGTGCCATTTGAGACAACATGGATGGACCTAGAGGGTATTATGCTTAGGTGAAATAAGTCAGACTGAGAAAGAGAAATACCATATGATTTCACTCATATGTGGAATCTAAAAAACAAAACAAATGAATAAACAAACAAAAAGCAGAATCAGATCTGTAAATACAGGGAACAAACTAATGGTTACCAGAGAGGAAGGGGGTGGAAGGATGGGCAAAATGGGTGAAGAGGAGTGGGAGATACAGGCTTTCAGTTATGGAATGAATAAGTCACAGGGATAAAAGACACGGCACAAGAAATATAGTCAATGATATTGTAATAGCACTGTATGGTGACAGAGGGTGAGATAGCATAACCTATAGAGTTATGGAATCACGGAGTTGTACACCTGAAACTAATGTAACATTGTGTATCAACAGACTCAAATAAAAAAATTTTAAAAAGGAAAAAAAAATTAGTCTTTATTAGGACCTTACCATGTGCAAAATCCTCTGTTAGGGGTATAAAAATGAAGCTTTTATAAGGAAGTATGGCCACCTGACATTTTGCTCCTATGCCGAGGCCCTTGTTTGATTAGTTGGGGAACATGTCTTTATTACATATTATTTACTGTGGGCCTGCTGTGGAGAATATGAAAAATAATTGTACACTATCCTTTCTCTCAAGGAGTTTTCAGGAAAGATTAAAAAAACTGACAAAGATGGTAGTACAGGATATGTTAGAAGACAATCTATGCTAAGTGCAAGGTGACAATAAGTGTTGTAGAAGTTCAGGGAAGGGTGAGATCTTTGAGGCTAAAGGAGGCAGGGCAGGCTTCCTAGAAAACCTAATGCTTGAGCTGGGCCTTGAAGGATTTATTAGATAGAAAGGAGGAAGGAAGACATTCCAGGCAGGGCATACAATCTAAATAAAGCCAGAGGCTGATGGGGCTATGTGAATTCTGGTGACTGTGAAGAGATCATTAAGGGATGTACCAAGGGGCCCTCAACTTGCAGTGTTTGAGTTTTCCCCACATTTAACCCCCACCCCCTGCCCTTTTCTTCTTCCCTTACTTCTAGCACAACTGGTTCCCCTCAGAGCCTCTGCCTCGCAAGATAACATTGTGGGAATTTATTTGGCTTGGCAGATAGAAAGATTGTTCAGCTCAAGTCCAGGCTCCCTAAGGGCTGTTACAAAGTTCCTACCTGGCCAGTAATGTTCTGTGCATACTCAAGCATGTGTTTGTTGTTCATTGTATGAAATGGGAAGAAGAAAGGCATGGCTTCTGTAAGAAGTTTGTAGCAGAAATCTGATAAACTGCTAGGATCTTTAAGAGAAAATTTTGAGCAGCCTAAGGCAGATTAACTTTTACACAGCCATGTGCTCCAAAGAGCAGGGAAATTAGATAGGAGAGGAAACAGGTGGAGAGATCTCCTGACAAGGATGCAAAATCATGGGGCTTCATTCAAAGACATTCTGGAGCATACAGCCTATGCAAACATATGGCATTGTAATGTGGGGGAAATTTTCTTTATCCAACTGAAACAGGGTCACAGCAGAGAAGACTCATAAGGCACTGAAAGCTTTTTTTCCCTCTGTGCAAAAAAGATGCAGGACAAGTATTTTGAAGGTTCTGAAATCTAAATGGGAGCATACTAAGAAGGTCCCCACTTTCTCTTAAAATTTCTAAGAATATGGAGCAATAGAAATTGAATAGTCACAAAGCATATGGTGCAAAAATTTAACATTTTTTCCTTTATATTACAGAGTTCAACTTTGCTCTGAACCCAGCTCAGACTCATACAGTGATTTTTAATCCAAGTTTTATTTAAATTCCAGTTAGCTAACATACAGTATAATATTAGTTGCAGATGTAGAATTTAGTAATTCATCACTTACATATGACATCCTGTGCTCATCACAAGTGCACTCCTTAATACCCATCACCTATGTAACCCATCCCCCTGCCCACCTCTCCTCCAGTAACTCTGTTTGTTCTCTATAGTTGATTCTGTTTCTTGTTTGCCTCTATTTTCCCTCTTTATGTTCATTTATTTTGTTTCTTAAATTCCACAGATGAGTGAAATATGGTATGTCTTTCTCTGACTGACTTATTTCACTTAGACTAATATTCTCTAGCTCCATCCATATTGTTGCAAATGGCAAGATTTTATTCTTTTTGATGGCTGAGTAATATTCCATTGTCTCTCTCTCTCTCTATATATATATACACCATATCTTCTTTACCCATTCATCAGTCAATGGACACTTGGGCTGTTTCCATAATTTGGCAAATGTAGATAATGCTGCTATAAACATCAGGGTGCATGTATACCTTTGAATTAGTATTTTTGTATTCTGTGGGCAAATACCTAGCACTGCAATTGCTGGAACATAGGGTAGTTCCATTTTAAACTTTTTCGAGGAACTTCCATACTGTTTTCCACAGTGGCTGCACCAGTTTGCATTCCCACCAACAGTGCCTTCCTTCACATCCTTCCACATCCTCACCAAAACCTGTCGTTTCTTATGTTGTTGATTTTCATCATTCTGACAGGTGTGAGGCGATATCTCATTTTAGTTTTGATTTGTATTTACCTGATGATCAGTGATGTTGAGTATCTTTTCATGTGTCTGTTAGCCATCTGTAAGTCTTCTTTGGAAAAATGTCTATTCGTGTCTTCTGCCCATTTTTAAACTGGATTATTTGTTTTTTGGGTGTTGAGTAGTATCAGTTCTTTATATATTTTGGATACTAACCCTGTATCAGATATGTCACTTTCAAATATCTTCTCTCATTCCACAGGTTGCTTTTAGGTTTTTTTTTTTTATCATTATTATTTCCTTTGCTGTGCAGAGGCTTTTTATTTTTTTTTGCTCACTAGAAAAGATTCTATTTTCTTTCTTTTTTTTTTTTTAAAGATTTTATTTATTTGCGAGAGAGAGAATGAGAGACAGAGAGCATGAGAGGGAGGAGGGTCAGAGGGAGAAGCAGACTTCCTGCTGAGCAGGGAGCCCGACGTGGGACTCGATCCCGGGACTCCAGGATCATGACCTGAGCCGAAGGCAGTCGCTTAACCAACTGAGCCACCCAGGCGCCCGATTCTATTTTCTTTAAAAAAAATTTTTTTTATTATATTATGTTAGTCACCATACAGTACATCATTTTGTTTCTGATGTAGTGGTCCATGATTCACTGTTTGTGTATAACACCCAGTGCTCCATGTAATACATGCCCTCCTTAATACAGAGGATTTTAAAATTTATTTTATTTAATTAATTAATTTATTTTTTAAAAAAGATTTTATTTATTTATTTGAGAGAGAGAGTGAGAGAGAGAAAGAGCACAAGAGGGGGGAGCGGGAGAGGGAGAAGCAGACTCCCTGCTGAGCAGGGAGCCCAATGCGGGACTCGATCCCGGGACTCCAGGATCATGACCTGAGCCGAAGGCAGTCGCCCAACCAACCGAGCCACCCAGGCGCCCCAGAGGATTTTTATTTTGATGAAGTCCCAATAGTTTATTTTTGCTTTTGTTTCCCTTGCCTCAGGAGACTATCTAGTAAGAAGTTGCTACGGCTGATGTCAAAGAGGTTGCTGCCTGTGTTCCTCTCTAGGATTTTGATGATTACCTGTCTCACATTTAGGTCTTTCATCCATTTTGAATTTATTTTTGTGTATGGTGTAAAAAAGTGGTCCTGTTTCATTCTTTTGCATGTTTCTGTCCAGTTTCCCCAACACCATTCATACAGTGATTTATAATTATTATAATTATTATTATATCAGACCACCTGGTCTTTTGGGCCTTGTGCGTACACTTATTGCTGAGGACTATAGATATTGCCAGGCCCTTCTCTAGATCCCTATACTTTGGTACCTCCTCTTCTGGCTCATTAATGCTTCTTTTAGTATTTCTATGTTCCCTTTCTCCTAATGGGGGCTTAGAAACCCTCTGCTTCTTTCCCTACATCTTGCAGAAGTGTGTAAGCTTATGCAAGAATGTCCTCAAGCCCACTTTCCTTGCTTCTTCTTTTAGTCTTAACTACTCCATTGCTTTCACACCATATTGTGCAAAGAACCAGGGGCTTAGGGGCTTCCCTGTGCATCTTATAGTCTCCTGAGGCTATGGCTGGGGAAGCAGGGCACAAGGCTTAGATGTTTTTTTTTTAATTTTTTAATTAACATATAATGTATTATTTGTTTCAGGGGTACAGGTCTGTGATTCATCTGTCTTACACAATTCACAGCACTCACCATAGTACCTACCTTCCCCAATGTCCATCACCCAGACCCCCCCATCCTTCCCACCCCCCTCCACTCCAGCAGCCCTCAGTTTGTTTCCTGAGATTAAGAGTCTCTTATGGTTTATCTCCCTCTCTGGTTTCATCTTGTTCCTGTTTCTCCTCCCTTCCCCTATGATCCTCTGTCTTGTTTCTCAAATTCCTCATATCAGTGAGATCATATGATACTTGTCTTTCTCTGATTGACTTATTTCACTTAGCATAATACCCTCTAGTTCCATCCACATCATTGCCAATGGCAAGATTTCATTTTTTGATGACTGCATAATATTCCATTGTATATATATACCATCTCTTCTTTATCCATTCATCTGTTGATGGACATCTAGGCTCTTTCTATAGTTTGGCTATTATGGACATTGCTGCTATAATCATTGGGGTGCATGTGTCCCTTTGGATCACTACATTTTTATCCTGGGGGTAAATACCCAGTAGTGTAATTGCTGGGTCACAGGGTAGCTCTATTTTCAACTTTTTGAGGAACCTCCATACTGTTTTCCAGAGTGGCTGCACCAGCTTGCATTCCCACCAACAATGTAGGAGGGTTCCCCTTTCTCAGCATCCTCGCCAATATCTGTGATTTCCTGACTTGTTAATTTTAG
Source organism: Leptonychotes weddellii (assembly GCF_054177405.1). NCBI lineage: Eukaryota > Metazoa > Chordata > Mammalia > Carnivora > Phocidae > Leptonychotes > Leptonychotes weddellii. Next base: position 54,429,039 of record NC_138385.1, read on the forward strand.
CCATTCTGACTGGTGTGAGGTGGTATCTCATTGAGGTTTTGATTTGTATTTCCCTGATGCTGAGTGATGTTGAGCACTTTATTCCCCAATCTTACCTGGGGTTCTTCCCCTGCAATTCCACATGGAAATTTCAATCTAATGGGTCAAACCAAGAGAATCAAATCTCAATTCTTTGCTTTCCCTCTTTCCCCATCCTTTCTTCTCTAGCTCCAGAAGGCTTCTCTTTTTCCTGTGGGGTGGGAAGTTCCCATATAATATAACTTGCATTCTTATTCTATGATTTAATTTATGAAGAGTCCTCCAATTTTGGTTATTGAAATTTAATAGCTCAGCCTTTACGACTGTGAGAATAGCCTTTCTTTTCCTGAAAAGGCTGAGTTTCAAGATTGATGTCTTCATATGGACTTTCAAAAGCCTAGTTAGAAACTTAAAGCTGAGCAATGACTTTTGTTATAGGTCTTCTGTCTTTCTCCTTTATAAAAAGTCATAATCTCTGGGATCTAGGTTTAACCACAGAAGGTTTGGTCAATGGTACTCAACTGGGGTTGATTTTGTTTTCTAGAGAACATTTGACAAAATCTGGAAACATTTTTGTTTGTCACAGCTGGAGGTTGGTGTTGCAGGTGTCTAGTGGGTAGAGGCCAGGGATGCTGCTAAACATCCTACAATGCACTGGACAACCCCCTACATTGTCAAGAATGCTTAGGCTGAGAAACCCTGGTCTAGGCCTACACAATTAATGACCAAGAAGGGAAAACCTATTGAGTGATATTTTAAAATGTTACCTTGCTGCTTTTAGTATGCAGTAATGTGTTGTAAGTGTTGAGATGTAAGCAAGTTGATACCAGTAGTTTTTTTTTTACTTCAGTCTTCACTGTAGCCTTTAAACTTATAAAACTGTTAGTAATGAGTGATTAGCTAGTATTTAAACTTTTCAATTTAACAAGTAGTAAACCACAAGTATTGTTATCTGTGTTCTAAGTTATATCTACCAACCCCAGCCTGCATAAAAGTTTGCTCATAAAGCCACACATAGGCAACACTGTATACTTACTGAGAGTCTTCTGAATTGTAGGCATAATGCCTAGAAAGAACTAATCAGCCTTGACAGTGTTGGACTTGGTAAACCCAAATGTACAGTGTGATAACAAATGTTATGGCTGAGATGACCATATAGTTTATTTCCCAAACTGGGACACATTTGAGAGTGAGAGTTCTATTAATAATCATATTAGGACAATAGTTATAAACTGAAACTGTCCAGGAGCAAGTCCTAATCATAGCCCTCTTGAAAGTGACTACCAATGAATATCCAAATAATTCCTTATGAAGTGTAAGTGCTAGCAGCTTACAATATATCTCTTTCTAGAAGGAATTATATTTTCACTTGAGGCTTTAGGTGACCTAAGAGCCTTTGGATCTAAAATAACACAGTTGTGACAATCCTAGGGTTGACTAGCAGTGGAAAAATTGGGAGCAGGAAATACCTTTCTGAGACTCCTCAAATTCTACTAGGCATGTGGTCACGTTTTCTGCCAATCTTTTGGGGGAAGTCAGTAGTTCTGGGCTCCTATGAAACACTTTGATGACAACTCTCTCTTTTACGCATGAATCATTCAAAGTGGCTATATGACTGAAACAGGTAAGTCACCTTGACTAATTTGTGCTAGTTGTTTAGCCTCTAAGTAAGGTAGCTAGTTGGTATTTGGTTTCCAGAGCTAATTTAATACCAGCAGATGGTGCTAAAATGTACAGTTTCTCCCTCTTAAGATAAATATCTAAATTTTCCTTAAAACCATAAACTAAATAAATGTAGGCATATTAACTATTTGTTCTGGAAAGTTCAGATGAGGGTTATGTTTCTCACCATTTAATTTCCTTGAACAGAGCTCCACCTGAAACCTAGGGGGCCCCTTACACTCATACATCCATAGCTCCTTTTGAGGTAAATCAGTTTTCCTTCAGTTAGAATCTCACCCACAGGGAGGCAATTAAAGTACAGAAGATTTTTATCTCATGCCCCAACTGGGAGGCAAAACTTAACCAGAGATCTATCTACATAGCTCAGCAAAAGATGACTGTTTGCTACTTCTTGAGATTTTTAGTATTATTTCTTCCCAGCAGAGTACCAGTCTCCCAAGAAGAAAAAATTCTTCTTAATTCATGAATCTTTCCTCATAGACATAAAGAACATTAGAGCTTATAGGGCATTTAGCAAGCAAGCAAGTCAGTAGCTTTCCAACTATTTTTAACATTGCAACAATTTTTTTTTTCAACTAGAATCTTTCATGGAAGCCAATTTATAACACAGATAGAAGGCGAATTGCTCTGTTGAAATATGTGTTAGGGGGTTTGGATTTGTGCTCTCTTGGCCTCTCCTTGACTTTTTTTTTTTTTTTAAAGATTTATTTATTTATTTGAGAGAGCGAGAATGAGAGAGAGAGAGAGTCAGAGGGAGAAGCAGGCTCCTCGCTGAGCAGGGAGCCCGATGCGGGACTCGATCCCGGGACTCCAGGATCATGACCTGAGCTGAAGGCAGTCGCTTAACCAACTGAGCCACCCAGGCGCCCTCTCCTTGACTTTTTCATCTATGAGGTAACCGTTGAGCCATGTGCTCAAGCCATGCCTTTGAGTTTGAAGCCTAGGGTTCCACAGAACAGTTTGAAAACTATGATTGCATTCCAGCTCCATCATTTACATACTGGGAAACTGAATTCTGTGAGGGAAAATGCTCAAGGGTATAAAAGATGGATGGAAAGGCCATTTAGTCTGTTTGGCAGGGTTAAAGTCCATGTGCATGTACAGAGCATGTAGTAGAGCTATAGTTCTCTGGAGCCTCTTGTGAATGGATGTAGATGTGCACATAGGTCATGTCCTACTTATAACCATATTTAATGTTTTAATAGCGCTCCTCTTCTTCAGTTCATATCCTTGGGAGAAGTGTAAACTCCCCACCTCTGCCAAAGATACCCTTGGGTTAATACCTCATGACCCTCTGATACATACCCTCACTGGGTATAGGTAGCGTACTCTTGTTTTGGCCCAAATAAAATTTTGAAATCTTCCCCTTAACTTAAAGCATCCTAATATTACCTTTCTGTGACTTTCTTCTCCCCTATGTACTTGGGCTTTTATGGTAGGGAGAAAAAGATCTGCTGATCTTATTCAGGCCAAGATGCTTTCTTCAGATGTTCTATCTTTGACCAAATTGAACCTCTTTATTCCTTTCGTATAATGCAAGCTTTCTTCCCTTTGAGCAGAGATGCCACTCCTCATGGAATTTTGGGGGAGGAGACCAAGGCAGATGTCTAGAGATATATGCCTTCTCAGTGAAGTGGGTACCTGAGGTTTTGGAGTGGGGGGCTCCTGTGCCAAGGGTTAGTGAGAAAATAAACAAACCAGCATGCATGGCCCAAGACATATATGCCATGGCAGGAAACATACTCAGAAAGCATTTGTCAGGTTCTCTTAAATATAATGCCAGATGATCTCAGGGCCTCAGGTGAGTGATATCCACCACAATGTGAATGGTACTCCTCGAGTTGTATGACTCCGAGATACTAAACATGGTGTTAATTAGATTTACAGCCCCAACTTCTGGGGCTCTAACATGGATGTATTTGTGTGGACAAATCATGATTATTAGGACAAAAAGGGTCCATAGAGATTACATAGTTCAATCATGTGATTTTACAGATGAATTTTTTAAAGTGGTTTCCACACCCAACATGGAACCCAACACAGGGCTTGAACTCATGACCATGAGATTAAAACCTGAGCTGAGATCAAGAGTCAGATGCTTAACCAACTGAGCCATCCAGGTTGAATTGTAAAAACCCAAATAATAGAAAGGGATTTTTCAAGGCCACATACATGATGGCAGAATTTGGACCAGAAGCCAGGTTTCCTAAGTCCCACTTGACTGTTCTCACCAGTGCACATGAAGCTTGCTCCTCCATAAGTGTAAGGATCATGAATCCAGCTCCCCTGGGAAATGGAGTTCTATGAATGGCACTAAAGTATTTGTATTCTTCAGTTGCATTTTGAAGTGTTAAGAGCAAGATGAGGGGTTTGCTAGAGGAGCTGGGGTATCTGGAGGGTCTGGGGAACTTTACCTGGGTTCGTCATATCAACCCAGGAAATCTTAGACCCAGGTGAGTGCTGGAGCCTTTACTAATAGGCTCAAAAGCTTAATAGGAAGAATGTGAACATTTAAAAAAATATCCACCTCATTGCCCAGGATACTCTAAGACCACCCTCAGTGCTAGGAGATAAAACCCAAACACTGGCAGATTTTCTTAACACAGTCAGACTTGAGAACCTAAGATAACTTAACATACTAAAATAATACAGTTAAGCAGACTCCTCATGCCTAACTTCCAGTCTCATTCACTTAAATATAATTTAGGTAACATCATGAAAAACAACATTCTTCTTGTGAGTGGATGTGGATTGCAAGAAAAATGATCACATGACAGCCTTGGCAAGCAGAGAGAAAGCACTAAATTTGGCTCTTATGAAAATGTGTTCTGTAAATGGCTGGTGATCACACAAGTGATAGGGCTTGTTCAACACTGTGTGTATGTGTGTGTGTGTGTGTGCTTGCATGTTTAGGTCATAGATTTACAGATATCAGCTCTCAAAGTAACCTTATTTATCCCAAGCCCCTTGTTCTACCAGTGGTAAACAGTGAGAATGAAAAATGGGCAGTGACTTGCCCAAGGTCATGCAATGCATCAATGACACAACGTAGGCTAGATCATAATTCCTGTACTCCTTCCTCCTCACCTTACTTTGCACTGGGCTAATACGATTGGGGCACTCCTCCCACAAGCCATCATTTAACTCTTTTCTTTGCTTTAAACAGTGGCTTTTGCCTGTTGTCTCTGAAACAATATCCTTTACTATAGCAACAGGATTATCTGGAGACTGGAACTGGCCTGTGTTAGGCTGCAAAAGCCCCTACTGCTCTTGAGACAAATACCTGGTGAAGCAAAAAGGTAGGCAGGAGAGCAGTGTGCATATGGCCACAAAAAGCCATATGAAGAGTAACCCTAAACTGGAAGCCATATGGTCCTTTGAAGTAGCTGACAGTGGCATAAAGGGAGTTTGGTGTGACCATTGTGATTGATTCAACAAACATTTATTAAGGGCCAATTTTATATCAGATACTTTGGTGTAGTAGAACATAGCTTTTAGCATCCGAATGTCCAAATTCTACTTAGACCACTTGCTTGAAGTGTGATCTCAGACAGGTCATCCCATGTTTCTTCCTTTCTTTCTTTTTTAAAGATTTTATTTATTTATTTGAGAGTGAGAGAGAGCGAGAGAGAGCATGAGCCAGGGGGAAAGGCAGAGGGAGAGAGACAAGCAGACTCCCTGCCCAGTAGGGAGCCTGACACAGGGCTTGATCCCAGGACTCCGGAACTGTGACCTGAGCTAAAGGCAGATGCTTAACCAACAGCCACCCAGGTGGCTGTTGTTTCTGAGTCTTAGTTTTACCATTTTTTATATAGGAAGAGTAATAGTATCTACCTTCCAGCATTGTTGGGAGGACTTTAGATGAAATAATATATGTAAAGGACCTATACAGCTTCTAGTATATAGTGAGTGTGGAATAAATGTTCTTTGCTTGCTACATGGAATGAAGAGGTGAACATGTAGGAGCTAGCCTACCAAAGGAAATTGATTTCTTCTTTGGATTGGTACTGGACTTCTAGACAAAGAGAATACATTAGTAATGGTGTATATTAGCTTCTGTAAATTTTCTTTGTGACATCTTTGTGGACAGAATGAAGAAACATGGGCTGAATGATGGAGTAGCATAGGATCCATAATCTGAACCCCAAAATGGTTGATTGATGTTTTATGACAGCCTAAAGGAGATATCTAGTTCTACACTGGACTTGTTCCTTTTCTAGACAACATTTTAATCAGTGATATGGATGAAGATATAGACAGTGATATAGACAGTGATATCATTAAATTGCAGTTGACAGAAAACTGGGAGAAAGTGCTAATATGTTGAATGTCAGAATCAAGATGTAAAAAAGCTTTGGATAGGCTAGTATAACATGTCAAAACAAACACAATGACATTAAATATGAACAAAATAGGTCCTGCTTTTGCAACTACAAATGTCTAGGACAGGGAGATCTGACTGGATTACAATTCTTATGGCTAAGACTTGGAGTTGCAATGATAAGGAAAATCTGTGTCCTCAGATGGCCTACCGAGAGAGTCCCAGTCCTTGCCTCAGGGCTCTTCCGGGTTCTTCTCCCTGTTTTGCTTCCCAAATGCACCAATCCGGGTCCTTCTCCCTGCCCCACTTTGTGCACGTGCCAAAAGAGCCAAGTATGCAGAAGCAGAAGTGTATAAATTGCCCCCTTTGTTTGTGCTTGGGGCTCAGACCTTTGGAGACCACTCTCCTCTGAGCCCACTGGCGTTAAATAAACCTCTTATCCTCCAAGATCTCTGAGTGCCGCTTGGTTCTTCCTTCAGGCAATCCAGTCCAGGTTCCATAACATTTGGTTTCCTGACTGGGAAACCCAACCTCACTGGCCCATTGTTGCCACAGGTTTGGGGGCAACAGCGGGGTGGTTACGGAATGAGGGATCATAATGGAGGAGGCACACCCTGCCTAATTTTTGGCAGTCTCCCACCCCGGTTGCCTCAGGCTGGCCCCTCTCCGCTGTTCCCGCTGGACTCGAAGAGACTTGGCAGGTGAGGACCTGGTCCCGATGTCGGATTCCAGTAAGGCCTGGGGCCCCAGTACCCAGACAGGCCCACCCCAATTGGGGTGGAAGGGGAGCCTGATCCTCTCCCAGAGACCTCTTAGAGGTCTCACAAGTAGGGATTCCCAGGGAAGGAATGTAATAACTTCTGGAGTGTGAACATGTGAGTGAGTGCAGTCCGACCTGGCTTGCTCAAGCAGACTGATTCTGTGACTCCACGGGTGAGCACCCTTAAGGTCCCCAGAAACCTATGGAATCTGAGTGGGCCCATTTGTGATTCCATGGTGAACTGCATACAGTCTAGGGTGGCATCGGAATGGTTTCCAATCATAAGTCACAATGCTGAGACTACTACGGCTAAGCCTCACCTAAGCTCCTTTGGGACACGGCCAGATGGGCATCTGATTGGTCTCCTCATCTCAGGAGGCACCCCCCCTTTGTCTGTCTCTGTGCCACCGCACACGGGGACATCACCATGGGGTCAGGGCAGAGGAAACCTTCTGTTCTAGAGACCATGATCAAAAATTTCAAGAAGGGGTTTTTGGAAGACTATGGAGTCAGGATGAACCCTGGCAAGTTGAGAACTCTATGTGAATTGGAATGGCCCACCTCTGATGTCAGGTGGCCTTCAGAAGGGACATTGGATGTCCCAATGATTCATCGAGTATGGCGAGTTGTAACAAGAGAACCAGGACACCCTGACCAGTTTCTGTACATTGACTCCTGGCTAGGAATTGCTCAGACCCTTCCCCCCTGGGTGCAATTTGCTTGCAATAGGCAGGGACAGGCCTGAACTCTAATTGCCTCATCCAAGTGACCTAAAGAAAATCAGCAAAAACCCCAGTCTCCACAAATCCTAGCCAGAGATCCTGAGGATGAACCGACCCTGCCTCCACCGTACGTACCCCCAAGACCACCTACACCTGGCCCTTCAGCTCCAGACACTCCACCACCATTGGTTTTACCAGTGCCCCCAGGCCTAGAGGATCCACTGGTGCCCCCAGGTCCAGAGGATCCACTGGTGCCCCCAGGCCCAAAAGATCCACTTTTTCCAGGACCAGCAGCCAGGCTGTGCCCTCCAAATGCTGGCCCAAGAGATGCGGGAACCCGAGAGGCACGATGAAGACGGGGCGGTCCAACCAGGCCATTCCATGATGTATTATCAGCCCTTCTCCACCACCAATTTCCTCAACTAGAAACATAACACCCCATCCTACTCTGAGAAAGCACAGGCCATGGTAGACCTCATAGAATCCCTCTTCCAGACTCATCAGCCAACCTGGAAAGACTGCCAACAGTTACTCTGCACCTTGTTTAACACAGAGGAAAGGAGGAGAATAATTAAAGTTGCACGGCAGTACCTGGAAGAGCATGCACCAGCGGGAGTCATTGACCCTGCTGCCTGGGCTAATACGGCCACACCTGAAGAGGGCCCAGCATGGGACTTCACCACAACCGAGGGACAGGCCCACATCCACCGGTACCAGGAGGCCCTCCTCCAGGGAATCTGGGCAGGAGCTAAGAAACCCATGGACATGACTAAGGTATCTTCGGTCACTCAACAACCAGGGGAGTCCCCCAGGGACTCCTATGAAAGACTATGTGAAGCCTACAGGATATACACTCCATTTGACCCCGAGGCACAGGAAAGTCAACAGATGGTAAACACCTCTTTCGTGGCTCAGGCTGCCCCAGACATCAGAAAAAAAAACTTCAGAAATAGAGGGTTTTGCTGGAATGAACATCACCCAACTAATAGAGATTGCCAATAAGGTCTACATGAACAGGGAGGTTGCAGCCGAAGGGGAAGCCCACAGAAAGATGAAAAAGAAAGTCAGTCTCCTTGCCACCACCCTGAAAGAAAAGGACAACACAAAGATGGGGAGACTCCAACCACTGAAAGGGGGGAAGCCCAGAACCTCCTTGGCAAGGGATCAGTGTGCCTACTATAAAGAAAAAGGGCATTGGAAAAATGAATGCCCCAACCGGGGAAAGGCTCAAAAGCCCAGCTGCTATAAGGAAGAACCCCAAGAGGAGGACCTCATAGGCCTTGCAGGAATGGACTCAGACTGAGGGGGACCAGGCTCTTTCTTCCTTGGCCCCATGAGCCCATGGTCAAAATGAAGGTGGGGGGCCAACCAGCGACTTTTATGTTTGATACTGGGGCCAAGCACTCTGTTGTCACCTCCCCAGGGGCACCTTTCAGCAAAAGGACTGCATCCTTCCTTGGGGCCACTGGGACGTGGGTGATACAACAGCCCTTTTGCCAGGCTCACCAGTGTGAACTCGGGGGCCACAAGGTCTGACATGAATTCTTTTATTTGCTCAACTGCCCCATCCCTCTCCTGGGCCAAGATATACTCTCCAAGCTTAGGGCTCAGATAACCTTTGAGCCCACTGGACACACTACCCTCCGATTAAACCCAAGGCAAGAGGAGACGGGGTCTCTAATTATGGCAATTACCATGCCAAGGGAAGAAGAATGGAGGCTATTATGTGCCCAGGCCCAACCAAGCAGTCTGCCAGATTTCAGAATCACCTTCCCTTCACTATGGGCTGAAAACAACCCACCTGGACTAGCCAGGAATTGGGCCCCTATCATTGTTGAACTGACCCCAGGAGCCCAACCTCAGAGGCAAAGGCAATACCCCCTTCCACAAGAAGCTAAGATTGGCATCCAAGAACATCTGACCAAACTCAAAGAAGCAGGTATTCTAGTTGAGTGCCAGTCGACCTGGAATACCCCACTCCTGCCAGTCAAGAAGCCAGGAGGGGGATACCGACCAGTTCAAGACCAGTGGGCCATCAACAAGGTGAGCATCTCTCTGCATCCAGTGGTCCCGAATCCATACACCCTCCTTGACCAAATCCCAGGGTTGGCCAGATGGTTCACTTGCCTAGATTTCAAGGATGTCTTCTTCTGCCTCCGCTTAGCTCCCCAGAGCCAGCCACTATTTGCCTTTGAATGGTCTGAACCTGATACAGGGTGCCAGATGCAACTGAGTTGGATGCACCTCCCACAGGGGTTTAAAAACTCACCAACCCTCTTTGGGGAAGCACTGGCCATGGATCTCGCCATCTTCCCAAGAAAGGCCACACGATGCACACTCCTCCAGTATGTGGATGGCCTCCTCCTTGCCAGTGACACACAAGAAGACTGCACAAAGGCACAAAGGCCCTCCTACAGCTCCTGACAGACTCGGGATACAGAAGGCACAAATCTGCCAACAACAGGTCTGATACTTTGGTTTCCTCCTGACCCAAGGGCAAAGAGAACTAGAGCTGGAGAGGAAAAGGGTCATCATCTCCCTGCCACAGCCCCAGACAAAAAGGGGCCTATGAGAATTCCTGGGGGCTGCAGGATTCTGCCACATCTTGATCCCTGGGTTCTCAGCAATAGCACGACCCCTTTATGATCTCTTAGGGGGACCAGATTGAGAACCCCCTGCCTGGACTGAGGAGGCAGAAGCCACTTTCACAGAGATAAAGACCACCCTGGGGCAGGCTCCAGAACTGGGCCTACCAGATGTAGAAAAACCCTTCAATCTCTTTGTGCATGAAAAGGAAAAAATAGTGCTCAGGGTACTCACCCAGACTGTTGGACCCTGGAAACAGCCAGTTGTTTACCTATCAAAGAAGTTGGACCCTGTGGCAGCGGGATGGCCACCATGCCTCAGGGCGCTGGCAGCCACAGTCCTACTCATCAAGGGGGCAGACAAACTTACCCTGGGGCAAGAACTTAACATCAAGGTCCCTCATGCAGTTGTGTCCCTCATGAATGCACAGTGACACCACTTCCTTTCCAACTCTCGGCTAGCACAATACCAAGGGCTCCTCTGTGAAAACCCATGGGTCACCCTCAAAACAGTAAGCACATTAAATCCAGCAAACTTTCTCCCCACGGAAGAGGGGAAACCAGACCATGACTGCTCAGAGGTGACTGATGAAGTCTACGCGAGCTGTCCAGATCTGCGGGATCAAGCCATAAAGAATCCAGAGCTCATGCTGTTCAGCAATGGCAGCAGTTACCTACAAGAGGGTGCCTGGAAAGCAAGTTATGCCATAACCACAACCACTGAAGTCCTAGAAGCTAACGCATTACCAGCTGGATGGTCAACTCAAGGGGCTGAATTATATGCCTTAGTCCGAGCCCTCACCCTCGGTGAAGGTAAGCGACACAACATCTGTACTGACTCTTGGTATGCCTTCACTACTGTACATGTACATGGAGCCATCTACAAGGAAAGGGGCCTCCTAACCACAGCAGGAAAAGCTATCAAGAACAAAGAGGAGATACTGAGACTCCTTGAAGCCATCTGGCTTCCAAAGGAGTAGCAATCCTGCACTGTAAGGGACACCAGAAAGGAGACGACCCTATAGTGCAGGGAAATCATCTGGTAGATGAGGAAGCCAAGACCTCAGGCAGTGAGGACATGGACAGAGCCCCTTCCCTCACCATGGCCCTAACACCCCCGAAAGAAGTCCCTCCACCCAGTTACACTAAAAAAGAAAAGGAATGGGCCATGGCTGAGGGAGACACCCTCACTGAAAAGGGATGGTGGATGATGCCAGATGGGCTCATCTTTGTTCCAACAGCAACTGGAGGGCATCTAGTCAAGGAATACCACCAACTCACTCATCTGGGAAAAACTGCATTAGAGGCCCTTCTCAAGAAGCACTACTACATCAGTCAGCTGCCAGCACCGTGCTGAGCAACGAGTGAAAGATTCATAACATGTGCTAAAAATAATGCTCGGTCTGCACCATGACCCCTGCCAGGTGTCCAGAGGATGGGAGCAACGGCCTTCGAAGATCTAGAGGTAGACTTCACAGATGTGCCACTGAGCAGGGGGTTCAGATATCTCCTAGTAATAGTATGCACATACTCTGGGTGGGTTGAAACCTTCCCGACAAGGACAGAGCAAAGCTGGGAAGTAGCTAAAGTCCTCTTGCAGGAGATCGTGCCCCAGTTTGGCCTGCCATTAACAATCCATAGTGACAATGGACCCACATTTGTGGCAGACATTGTACAGGTCTTGACCAAATCTCTCAACATCACCTGGAGACTCCACACTGATTACTGACCCCAAAGTTCAGGGAAAGTAGAGCAAATGAATTGCACCCTCAAGGGAACCTTAGCAAAGTTTTTTCAGGAGACTAAACTCCCATGGCCAGATCTGCTACCCCTAGCTCTCCTGCGTGCTCGCTGCATGCCCGAGACATCAGGTTTCTCCGCATTCGAATTAATATATGGACAGCCTCCCCCGTGCTTGGGAAGCCTTCCAGGAAATTTGCATCAGGTTGGAGATGAAGGGATACAGGAGCAGCTTCAGGCCCTGTGAATAAATTACAGCTGAATAAATTACAAAAGTACACCTTTGAGAGGGCCCCAATCTCCTTAGCATCTCAGGTACACTCCTTCCAGACAGGGGACTCAGTTTGGGTCAAAGATTGGAAAAAAGACCCCCTCAAACTGCAGTGGACAGGGCCCTACACTATTGTTCTAACTGCTGCTACTGCCCTCAAGGTCTCAGGTGTCACCCCGTGGGTCCAGCACTCCAGAGTGAAGAAAGCTCCTCATTTGGACAAGGAACTGTGCCAGTGGAGAGTCCAGCCAGATTTCACGTACCCACTCTGGCTTCACCTTCGACGAGACCCCACCGACTGATGGACACCTGCTCACCGTGGTCCCTGGCTCTCATCAGCATGATTTCCATTGCTTATTGGGTGTCCCTAGGGTGTATTACTGCACTTACTTGTCCACGGGTTTCATCTGCTGATGGATTAGCCACGATGGCTCCCTCTACCTAAGGTCATAGATCCCACTTTTACTGGCCCTCTGCTGTCTACTCCTGAGTGCATTTCACCATGGTTTTCTTGGCCCCAGTCAGTCCCGGTCTTCTGCTACCTGGTGCGCTGTTCCTCCTCACTGCCTCTAGCTTGGCCGGCCAGGCAGGGGGGACAAACTCTCATATCACCTTTACTGGAAAATGGACTTTCCAGCTTATCCCCCTCAATCCTGCACGAGTGCCCCCATTAACTTCTTCCACCTGGGATGGGCACACACCAAAGGTTAACCTCCCTTTTGATGGATGCCAGCTTCTTGATACCTCCTGGGAACCTCATAGATGGTGTTCCTACCATGGCCTTCACTCAGGTAACTGGCTGGTAGATATCTACATCTGTGGGGGCCCTACACTTCAACAGCCAAACACCTGTCCTCAGTTCTTTTCACAAGCCTGAGAATGTGAGTCGTGGGTGGCAACTTGGCCGGGAATGGAATGATGGTCCACCAGGTGGTGGCACCTCAAACAGTGCAGTGACATCCAGATTTTCTTGTCACGCAACGCCACCCCATCCTCTTGCTTTAACAATCACTGTATACCGCTCACCCTCTCAGTCTTGGAACCCAATTCCACATCATGGGCTACAGGAATCATTCTCCTGTTGGGCCAGTATCACCCTAAGGGAACCAACCCCATGGCCAAATTTATGATTAAGTCCATATTCACTCCAAGCCTTACAGTTAACCCCCAGAGTCAGACAGAAAATAACTCACCCTGGCGCATCCCTGCGTCCCCCATCCACACGCAACAAACATCTATAGCGCAACTGTTAGGTATGATTAACGCCTCCCACCAAGCGCTTAACCACTCAAATCCACCCCTAGGGTCTGACTGTTGGATCTGTATGAAGCCCGGTCCCATCCAATACCTAGGTGTCATCCTCAACCAATCTACCATTTCACCTCCCACCTCAGCACCAGGGACCTCAGAGTATCCATTTCTGACTCCGGTACCGCTGTATGGCAACTCTTCCTCTCCCATCATGGGCCACAGTTGGGTCTGTGTGCCTAACAACACTTTTCTGGCTTGTGATCAAGGTGTATACATCTGCATCACCCAGCGCAATCAATCATGCACACTTGTCAGTCTCTTACCCGATCTTTCAGTTCTCCCTGGGAATGATGCCCCACTCATATGGAGACCTCCTAGCCGCCCTCGATGCTCCCCTGTGGCCATCCTTCTTATCATGAGCCTGCTGGCCGCATCAGGTGTTGCCCTCAGTGCCACTGGCGTCAGGATGTCTCAGGTTCAGTACCAGGGGTTAACTCAACAACTCATGGCGGATTTTTCCGTTCTCACTCAGTCGGCCCTGGCCCTGCAGCGCCAATTTGATTCACTGGCCTCAGTGGTCCTCCAAAACAAGTGCAGGCTGTACTTACTCAGGGCCGTGCAAGGCAGGGGGATCTGCCTCTTCTTATAGGAGGAATGTTGTTTCTATGCTAATGAGTTGGGGGTGGTCCAAGAAACTCTGACCCAATTACAAGAATGAGTACATCACTGGTGGGAATCACTCCAGTGGACAACTTGGTGGGATACCCTCTCACAATGGTTCCCTTGGTTTGCACCCCTGGTTTGCCCCTTCCTATTGCTTCTCCTCATAGTAGCATTTGGTCCTTGTATTCTTAATGCCCTTACTAGGTTTATCACTACTCAAATTGCTAAAATTGGACTCCAGTTGCTCCTTACTCACTATCGCCCCTTAGAAGATGAAAATGATGCCCTCTAAACAAGGTGTTAAAAGGGGCATCAAAGGGGGGAATGATAAGGAAAATTTGTGTCCTAAGATGGCTGACCAAGCCAGTGAGAGAGTCTCAGCCATTGCCCCATGGCTTTCCGGGTTCTTCTCCCTGCTCTGCTTCCCGCTCGCACCAATCTGGGTTCTTCTCCCTGCCCCGCTTCGCACACACACCAAAAGTGCCAAGTATGTGGAAGTAGAAGTGTATAAACTGCCCCTTTTGTTTGTGCTCGGGGCTCAGACCTTTGGAGATCACTCTCCTCTGAGCCTGCCAGCGTTAAATAAACCTCCTATCCTCCAAGATATCCAAGTGCCACTTGGTTCTACCTTCAGGCGATCCAGTCCAGGTTCTGTAACAGCCATTGACAGAAAACTCAGTTATGAGCTAAAATTATGACATGGCTTTTAAAAAAAGCTACTACAACCACAGGCTGCTTTTTTGGTATGTAGATCAAAGGAAAGCTAGCTCCAGGGTACTGTAGACCTTAAGAGATTTTTCTACCATTTGTCTTTTAGGGCACTGTCCTCTCCTTGTTTTCATACTGGTTCTTTTTTATTCTTCAGTGTCATTTGTGAAACTCCTCCCCTGTCTCTATTTCCCCACACCCCTAGCATTATTGAGGTATGAATGATAAATAAAAATTATATACACTTAAGTTGTACAATGTGATATTTTGATACATGTATACATTGTGAAATGTTTGCCACAATCTAGCTAATTAACACAGTCTTCCATTAAGGAATCAATCCCATTTATAAATGCACCAAAACCATAAGATACCTAGGAACAAACCTAAACAAAGAGGTAAAATACCTGTAATCTGAAAACTATAAAACATGATGAAAGAAATTGAAGAGGACACAAAGAAATAGATAAACATTCCATGCTCATAGATTGGAAGAAAAGAATATTTTAAAATGTCTATACTACCCAAAGCAATATACACATTTAATGCAATCCCTATCAAAATACCACCAGCATTTTCCACAGAATAGAACAAACAATCCTAAAATTTGTATGGAGCCATCATAGACCCTGAATAGCCAAAGTGATCTTGAAAAAGAAAAGCAAAGCTGGAGGCATCACAATTCCAGACTTCAAGTTATATTACAAAGCTGTAGTGATCAGGACATTATGGTACTGGCACAAAAATAGACACATAGATCATTGGAACAGAATAGAAAACCCAGAAATAAACTCACAACTCTATGGTCAATTATTCTTCAACAAAGCAAGAAAGAATTTCCAATGGGAAAAAGACAGTCTCTACAACAAATGGGAAAACTGGACAGCCATGTGCAAAAGAATGAAATGGGACCACTTTCTTCCACCATACACAAAAACAAATTCAAAATGGATGGAAGACCTAAATGTGAGACAGGAAACCATTAAAATCTTAGAGGAGAACACAGACAGTAACAACTT
Source organism: Leptonychotes weddellii (assembly GCF_054177405.1). Classification (NCBI taxonomy): domain Eukaryota; kingdom Metazoa; phylum Chordata; class Mammalia; order Carnivora; family Phocidae; genus Leptonychotes; species Leptonychotes weddellii. The sequence goes on from NC_138385.1 coordinate 54,444,780, forward strand.
CAGCCATAGCAACTTCATTCTAGATATGTCTCCTGAGGCAAGGGAAACAAAAGCAAAAATAAACTATTGGGACTTCATCAAAATAAAAAGCTTCTGCACAGTAAAAGAAACAATCTATAGGTACTATAGGTACTATAGTAGGTACTATTAAAAAAAGATGAAAGAAAGACACAAAGAAATTGAAAAACTTTCCATGCTCATGGACTGGAAGATCAAATATTGTTAAAATGTCTGTGCTACCCAAAGCAATCTACACATTTAATGCAATCCCTATCAAAGTACCAACTGCATTTTTCACAGAACTAAAACAAGCAATCCTAAAATTTGTATGGAACCACAAGAGACCCTGAGGAACCAAAGCAATCTTGAAAAAAATAAAGCAGGGGAACCTGGGTGGCTCTGTTGGTTAAATGTCCAACTTTTGATTTTGGCTCAGGTCATCATCTCAGGGACATGAAATTGAGCCCTACCTCAGGCTCTGTGCTCAGCGAGGAGTCTGCTGGAGATTCTCTCTCTCCCTCTATCTCTGCCCCTCCCCCGCTTGGATGTGTGTGTTTTTTCTCTGTAAAATAAGTAAGTCTTGAAAAAAAGAAAAAGGAAAGTGAAGTTGGAGGCATAACAATTCTGGACTTCAAGTTATAATACAAAGCTGTAGTAAAGAAACAAAACAAATAGTATGGTACTGGCACAGAAGTAGACACAGATGGGTGGAACAGAATAGAAAACTCAGAAATGAAGCCACAAGTAAATGGTCAGTTAATTTTTGACAGAGCAGGAATAAATATCTAATGGAAAAAAGACAGTCTCTTCAACAAAAGGTGTTGGGAAAACTGGACAACTATATGCAAAAGAATGAAACTGGACCACTTTTTTCACCATACACCAAAATAAATTCAAAATGGATTAAAGACCTAAATGTGAGCCCTGAAACCATGCAAATCCTTGAGGAGAGCAAAGGTAGTAATTTCTGTGACATCAGTCATAGCAACTTACAAAACTTACCACCACAAAACCAAATAATCCAAATAAAAGGTGTGCAGTAGACATGAACAGACATTTTTCCAATGAAGATATACAGATGGGCGGAGCAAGATGGCGGAGAAGTAGGAGACCTGGATTTCGTCTCCTCTCAGGAATTCAGCTGGATAGGGATCAAACCATTCTGAACACCTACAAACCCAACAGGAGATCGAAGAAAGGAATAGCAACAACT
>NC_138385.1:54446492-54464394 GCF_054177405.1 Leptonychotes weddellii
TCTGTTCCATTGGTCTATATGTCTGTTTTTTTCCCAGTGCCATGCTGTCTTGGTGATCACTGCTTTGTAATATAGCTTGAAATCGGGCAACGTGATGCCCCCAACTTTGTTTTTCTTTTTTAACATTTCCTTGGTGATTCGGGGTCTTTTCTGATTCCGTACAAATTTTAGGATTGTTTGTTCCAGCACTTTGAAAAAAGTCATTGGAATTTTGATCGGGATGGCATTGAAGATATAGATTGCTCTGGGTAGCATAGACATTTTAACAATGTTTATTCTTCCAATCCATGAGCATGGAATATTTTTCCATGTTTTTGTGTCTTCTTCAATTTCTTTCATGAGTGTTCTGTAGTTCCTAGAGTATAGATCCTTTACCACTTTGGTTAGGTTTATTCCGAGGTATCTTATGGTTTTTGGTGTTATTGTAAATGGAATTGTTCCTCTAATTTCTCTTTCTACAGTTGCATTGTTTGTGTACAAGAAAGCAACTGATTGCTGTGCATTGATTTTGTATCCTGCCACATTACTGAATTGCTGTATGAGTTCTAGTAGTTTGTGGGTGGAGTCTTTTGGGTTTTCCACATAAAGTATCATCTCATCTGTGAAAAGAGAGAGTTTGACTTCTTCTTTGCCACTCTGAATACTTTTATTTCTTTTTGTTGTCTGATTGCTGTTCTAGGACTTCTAGTACTATGTTGAACAATAGTAGCGAGAGTGGGCATCCTTGACGTGCTCCTGATCTTAAGGGAAAGGCTCTCAGCTTTTCCCCATTGAGGATGATATTCGCTGTGGGTTTTTCATAGATGGATTTTATGAACTTGAGGAATGTTCCCTCTATCCTTATACTCTGAAGAGTTTTAATCAGGAAAGGGTGTTGTATTTTGTCAAATGCTTTTTCTGCATCAATTGAGAGGACCATATGGTTCTTCTCTCTCCTCTTATTAATGTGTTCTATCACATTGATTGATTTGTGAATGTTGAACCACCTTGCATCCCGGGGATAAATCCCACTTGGTCGTGGTGGATGATCCTTTTAATGTATTGTTGGATGCTATTAGCTAGGATTTTGTTGAGGATTTTGGAATCCATATTCATCAGGGATATCGGTCTGATATTCTCCTTTTTGATGGGGTCTTTGCCTGGTTTGGGGATTAAGGTAATGCTGGCCGCATAGAATGAGTTTGGAAGCTTTCCTTCTGTTTCTATTTTTTGAAACAGCTTCAGGAGAATAGGTATTATTTCGTCTTTGAATGTTTGGTAGAATTCCCCAGGGAATCCATCATGCCCTGGACTCTTGTTTTTTGGGAGGTTTTTGATCACTGCTTCAATCTCGTTACTGGTTATTGGCCTATTCCGGTTGTCAATTTCTTCCTGTTTCAACCTTGGCAGTTTATATGTTTCCATCCATCCATTTCATCCAGATTGTTCAGTTTATGGGCATATAGTTGTTGATAATAATTTCTAATAATTGTTTCTATTTCCTTGTTGTTAGTCATGATCTCTTCCTTTTCATTCATAATTTTATTAATTTGGGTCCTTTCTCTTTTCTTTTGAATAAGTCTGGCCAGTGGTTTATCGATGTTATTAATTTTTTCAAAGAACCAGCTTCTTGTTTGGTTGATCTGATCTACGGTGTTTCTGGTTTCTAATTCATTGATCTCTGCTCTAATCTTAATTATTTCTCTTCTAATGCATGTCTTAGTCATAGTTTGTTGCCTTTCCTCTAGTTCTTTAAAGTATAGAGTTAGTTGGTGAATTCAGGATTTTTCTATTTTTTTGAGTGAGGCTTGGATGGCTATGTATTTCCCCCTTAGGACTGCCTTTGCTGTATCCCATAGGTTTTGGACTGATGTGTTTTCATTCTCATTGGTTTCCATGAATTGTTTAATTTCTTCTTTGATTTCCTGGTTGACCCAAACATTCTTGAGCAGAGTGGTCTCTACTTCCAAGTGTTTGAACTTCCAAATTTTTTCTTGAGATTGAGTTCCAGTTTTAAAGCATATGGTTTGAGAATATGCAGGGAATAATCTCATTCTTTTGGTATCAGTTGAGACCTGATTTGTGACCCAGTATTTGGTCTATTCTGGAGAAAGTTCCATGTGAACTTGAGAAGAATGAGTATTCTGTTGTTTTAGGGTGGAATACTCTGTATGCATCTATGAGGTCCATCTGGTCCAGCGTGTCCTTCAAAGCTCTTGTTTCTTTGTTGATTTTCTGCTTAGATGATCTGTCTATTGTTGAGAGTGGAGTATTGAGGTCTCCTATAATTAACGTATTGTTATCAATATGACTCTTTATTTTGGTTAACAGTTGGCTTATGTAGATGGGTGTTCCCATGTTGGGAGCATAGATATTTACAATTGTTAGATCTTCTTGTTGGCTAGACCCTTTGAGAATGATATAGTGTCCTTCTGTGTCTCTAACTACAGTCTTTAGCTTAAAATCTAATTTGTCTGATATAAGGATTGTTACCCCAGCTTTCTTTTGAGGTCCGCTGGCATGGAAGATCCATCTCCATCCTTTTGCTTTCAGTCTGGATGTATCTTTAGGTTCCAAATGAGTCTCTTGTAGACAGCATATGGATGGGTGCCGTCTTTGTATCCATACTGCAACCCTGTGCCATTTTATAGTTGCATTTAGGCTGTTCACGTTGAGACTGATTATTGAAAGATACGAATTAATTGTCATCATGTTGCCTGTGAAGACCTTGTTTTTATAGATTGTCCCTGTAAATTTCTGTTGTATATCACTCTTGGGGTCTTTCTCCTTTTATAGAACCCCCTTAATATTTCTTGCAGGGCCAGCTTAATGGTCACATATTCTTTCAGTTTCTGCCAGTCGTGGAAGCTCTGCATCTCTCCATCCATTCTAATTGATAGCCTTGCCGGATAAAGTATTCTTGGCTGCATGTTCTTCTCGTTTAGTACCCTGAATATGTCTTGCCAGGCCTTTCTGGCTTGCCAGGTCTCTGTGGATAGGTCTGATGTTATTCTGATGTCCCTCCCTCTGTACGTAAGTAATCTCTTCCCCCTAACTGGCCTTAAGATGGTTTCCTTGGTTCTAAGATTTGTGAGTTTTAGTATTACATGCCAGGGTGTTGGCCTGTTTTCCTTGATCTTGGGACGGGTCCTCTCTGCCTCTAGGACACGAATATTTGTTTCATTCCCCAGATTAAGGAAGTTCTCAGCTACAATTTGCTCAAATATATCTTCTAGTCCTCTCTCTCTCTTAACCCCTTCAGTGATTCCAATTATTCTGACCTTTGAACGTTTCATGGTGTCACTTATTTCTCTGATTCTATTTTCATGGATTCTGAGTTGTTTTTCCCTGGCCTCCTCTTTTCCCTTTTTATCTATTAATTGGTTTTCTAGGTCACTAATTCATTCTTCTGCCTTGCTTACCATAGCTGTTAGGTTATCTAGATTAGATTGGATCTCACTGATAGTATTTTTAAGTTCTGCCAATTCAGCTTTCATTTCTGCCCTTAGAGACTCTATGTTGCCTTTAATCGATTTCTCCATTCTAGCTATTGTCTTCACAATTGCTAGCCTGAATTCCATCTCTGACATCTTGGTTATATGTGAATCCATTTGTAAATCTGTGGCATAAGTCATAATCTCTGAGTCTTTTCTATTTTGTGGGTTCCTCCTCCTAGTGATTCTGTTGATGAGTGTTGAGGGAATGTATAGAGTCCAAATTATTGACCAGAACCCAAGCAAGATGCACCTGTTTTCTAGGGACCTTAGGGTTGCTGGCCTCTTGTTCTCCTAGCCTGTCTTCTGGCAGAGGGGCCTGCTGTTTGGACAGAATTGCCTAGCCCCTGTGATGGGGAATGGGCTCAGTGAAAACTGTGTTTTGGGGGCTTTTGTTCTCTGTCAGCTTTCCCTGGTGGCTTTCTGCGTCTCTTCCGAGAATCAGAGCAGAGGAGACCGTTTCCCACCCTTTGCCTCAAGAGCAGGGAGATTGCAGTCTATTCTTCAGTGAGCTCTTGAGGCCACACTATCTCCGTTTCTGTCTGTGCTGCTATAAACTGCAGCATCCTGGGTTGTGCGCCCCTCAGCAGTGCTCCCAGTCCTTGCCTCCATGTCGGGACACATTTCTGCTGTTTGTGCTTCTAAAACCACCAGCCACCCCCAGTTCACATGCACAGCCCTGCCGCTCCAGGTTTCAGTCCTGGGGGCTGCCCTAAAGTCCTTTCCCCATCGTTACTGGTCTGTGAGTCTGTGCCTTGTCCCTAGCCTGGGAGGCTATCCCTCACTGGTGGTGTAGGATCACGAGGGCTGGCTCCCTCTTCCTTCCATTTATCTTCTGATATCTGCCCATGGAATCATGGCTCCCCGCTTCATACCTCGAAACCAACTGCCTGCAATATTCTGTTTGTAGAGATCCAGATCTATCTTCTTACATCTCAGGCTGATTTTGTGGGTCAGAGTGGTCTGGCAGATATCCAGCTCAATTCCGTGGACCCGTTGGAATAGGGTCCCCTATTCCTCCGCCATCTTTTCTTCCCTCCTAACCATTCTTTTAGAGAAGGTGTGCTACTGACAAATTCTTGCATTTGATCATCTGAGAATGCTTCCATTTCCACTTCATTCATGAAGGACATTTTCACTAGATATAGAATTCAACCCTCCTGAGACTGGGCTATAAATTCCATAGCATCCTTCTTCTTTCAAAACACTGATTACACTCTCAATCACTTGATTCATGCCTATTTTTACCATAAGACCAGCAATTCTCAGCTTAAGCTGAACATTAAAAATTTTAATGCCACACTCTATCTTAGATAAATTAAATCATGATCTCTGGGCTGGGGGATCAAGACATCAGTATTTAAAAAAAAATTCTCTGGGTAATTCCATTGTGAAGCCAAGATTGAGAGCCAGTGCCCAAGCCAGACTGTCTTAGTGTCTTGTTTGTAGTTCGTTCTAAGTCATTTTTTGGTTGAAATTAATTGAATTAATTGTAACTGACATTATAATGAACATTTATAACTCCACATTTCTTTAATAATATTCCAACTTATTGAAGAGATATTTGATTTAGCATTCCAATTCTCTAAAACCTGTTGAGACTTACTGCATACTAAGTGTTGGGCATATTAAATTTAATAAGATACAATCCTTAAACTTGAATATCCCATAGTCTAATGGGAGAGACAGGGAGACAAAATATAGGTAGCTAGTGGAAGCCATAAAATTTTATATAAGGTACACAAAGATGGTAGAGATGAACTTTGTCTTGGAGATGAGGCAGAAAAGATGTGAATACACGTTCATAGATCATCTTTTCAAAAATTTTATTTTACTAAAAAACACTATATTGAGGTATGATTGGCATATATTAATATATACAACTTGATGAGTTTGGAGATATATATACATCTGTGAAACCATCACTACAATCTAAGCCATATTACTTACAGAAGTTTTCTTCTGCCCTTTTTATTATTATTATTTTTGTAATAATAACACTTAACATAAGATCTACCCTATTAGCAAATTTTCGAGTATAGAATACAGAATTGTTAACTATAGACATTAAGCTATATAATGGACCACTAAGACTTATTCATCTTGCATAACTGAAGGTTCATACTCTTTGACTAATATCTTCCCATTTTCCACCTCCGTCAGTCCCTGGCAACCACCATTACACTTTCTGCTTCTATGAGTTTGCCTATTTTGGATTCCTCACATAAGTGGTGTCATATAGCGTTTGTCCTTCTGTGTCTGGTTTATTTCATTTAGTATAATGTCCTCCAGGTTCATCCATGTTACAAATGGCAGATTTTCTTCTTTTTTAAGGCTGAGTAATCTTTCACTGTATGTATATTTTCTTTACCCATTTGTCCATTGATGGACACTTAGGTTGCTTCCTTGTTTTGGTTATTGTGACTAATGCTGCAATAAACATGGGAGTGAAGATATCTTTTCAAGATACTGTTTCAACTCCTTTGGATATCTACTCAGAAGTAGGATTGCTGGGTCATATGGTAGTTCTATTTAAAATTTTTGAGGTACCTTCATACTGTTCACATAGTGGTTGCACCACTTTACATTCCCACCAAGCATGTACAAGGGTTTTTGTAGAATATCTTTAGTGAAGATTCAGAGAGGCTTAAATGATGAAATGATTGGTTCCAGATTGATTCTTTCTTCTTTTTTTTTTGGTGTCTATGTGTGTGCTAAAACCCATGATTGGAATTTTTCTTAAGTAGGAAAGATTTGAGATTGATAACCCTCAAGGATGAAAATGCTACAGTCCTGTATGACAGACCTGGTGCTTGAAACCTGTTGGGATTTCCTAGGTGCTTTTGTATCTGTTGCACTCCTCACAAAAAGCCCATGATGTCATTGGCATGGGGATTATTATCCTTATTTGACAGAGGAAGAAATTAAGGCTCAGAGAGGGTAAGTGATTTTCTTCTCAAGGTTGCATAGCCAGTTAATAGGAATGTGGAGATTTGAACCTAGATCTCCTGACTGCCAGTCCAATGCTATTTTCGAAGGGGTCATCAATAGATTCATTTCATATCATGGCTCAGGGTCACAGTCATGGACAAAGTTGGAGGGCAGTTTTGGGCCAGCTTACCGAGGGCCTCACATTCAACACAGAGGAATTTGGACTTTTCCTGGCAGGTAGTGGGAAGCAATAAGAAGATTTTGAAAACTGGGAGTGACTATGCCTGTTGACTGGTCTTCCTTGTCACTTCAGTACTCACTGTATGGCACTTAAAACCAAGTTGACAAGTTAGTTTTACACCCCTATCAACAAGTAAGAATGTAGTAGTTTGTGGTAAAACTGTTTATGTACTTTCTTTTAACAGTTTTTCTCTCAGTGCTTTCTGCTTTATTTAAGGACATTCCAGTCATTTCCATCTGTCCTCTATTAGTAGCCAACCTTAAGGAGCCCTTGTCTGTCCTTCCACCCCCAATCCCATCTTGCCTTAATGAGAAAGCTGGTTTCTTTAATTGTGAAATCTGACTTAGCCAGAAAAGTAGACACAATCACTTTGGACATGGAACACTGAAATGGTGATTAATCTTCTTCCTGAACATTCTTGTCAAATGCTTACTTCACCTCACACTTTCTTCATTTCTCAAAAAACATCTGGCATGCAGCTTTTTTCCCTCCTCCTTTCTACATGTTGCCTAATCCTCTCCCCACTTGTCTTCTATTTTTGCTACTTGGTAAAGAAAATGCTAAAAGTAAAATGAGGGTGTCAATGAGCCAGAAGATTGATGTTGCCACCCTATATCCCCACTACAGCTTTGTGGAGGGCAGGTTAGAGATCATCCTTATTTTACTAAAAGAGGAAGAAATGTTTCAAAATCTACCTAGAAATTAATGGGAGAAAATAGTATGGGGCAAAGATCCAGGGCTCTTAATGCCCTTGACAGTGCTCTGCACTGTATGCCATGCTTATTAAAGATGTAGACACTGAGGCTCAGAAAGCTTAGGCAAACTGATGAAGGTTGCAGAGCCAGTAAGCTGTGAAGCCAAGATCCAACCTGTCTTGTTTCCCCTGTGGCATGGAAAAAGTCGAGACAAAAACTCCTGTACACTCCAGGACTTCATAGAATACTGCTTTTTTGTGTTGTTTTAAACTTTTCATTTTTAAATAATTTTAGACTCATAAAATATTGCAAATATAGTATAGAAAATTCTTGTGTATTCTTCACACAGCTTCCCCCAATAAGGTCATCTTACATCATCACGGTACATTTTCAAAACCAAAATAGATATTGGTATAATTCTATGAACTAAATTATAAACCTTTGTTATGGACTGAATTGTGTTCCCTCACCCCAATTCATATGTTGAAACCTTAACCCCCAATGTGGTTATATTTGGAGATAGGGCTTTTAGGGAGGTAATGAAGGTTAAATGAGGTTATAAGGGTGGGTCCCTAATCTGATAGAACTGGTGTCCTTATAAGAAGAGGAAGAGACATCAGAGATCTTTCTCCATTTGCATGCAGAGGAAAGGCCACATGAGGAAACAGAAGGTGGCCATCTACAAGCCGGGAAGAATTCTGAGAAGAAACCAATCCTGACACTTTGATCTTGGACTTTCAGCCTCCAGAACTGTGAGAAGATAAATTTCTATTGTTTAATCCACCCAGTCTGTGGTATTTTGTTATGGCAGACCAAACAGGCTAATATAACCTTATTTTGTTTCACCAGTTTTTATAGGCATTAATTTCATTTTTGGTATATGGTGCTGTGTTAGTTTGCTAGGGTGACCATAATGAAAATACCATAGACTAGGTGGCTTGAACAACAATTTATTTCTCACAGTTCTGGAGGCTATCCATATAAAATCAAGGTGTTTGTAGGATTGATATAAATATGAGGTCTCTTTCATTGGCTTGCAGATAGTTACCTTCTTGCTGACTGTTCACATGGTCATCCCTCTGTGCACATGTGCACCTAGTATGTCACAATTTCATCTTCTTATAAAAACACCAGTCAGATTGGATTGGGGTATACCTTAAATGTCTCATTTAACTTAATCATCTCTTTAAAGGCCCTATTTACATATATAGTCACATTCTGTGGTACTGAGGGTTAGGACTTCAATATGAGATTTGAGGGGGCATAATCCAGTCCACAACAAGTGTATGACATTTTATCATATCATAAATTTGTTAAGAAATACCACAATTAGGATAAAAAACTATTCTACCAGCACAGACTTTTTTCAGTGCTACCACTTTATGGTTACACCCTCCCTTATCCCTAATACTTAATACCACCGATGTCTTCATCATCACTGTAATTTTGTCATTTTAAGAATGTTATGCAGGTGCCTGGGTGGCTCAGTCAGTTAAGCATCTGTCCTTTGGCTCAGGTCATGATCCCAGGGTCCTGGGACTGAGTCCCACATCGAGGCTCTCTGCTCAGTGGGGAGCCTGCTTCTCCTTCTCCCTCTGCCTGCTGCTCTACCTACTTGTGATCTCTCTCTTTGTCAAATAAATAAATAAAATCTTTAAAAAAAGAATGTTATGCAAATACAATCATACAGTATGTGACCTCTTGAGTTTTTTTCCACTCAGCATAGTGCCCTTCAGATCCATGCAAGTTATTGCATATGAAAATAGTTGAATCATTTTTACTGATAAATAATATTCCATAGTATTGGGTGTACCATGGTTTGTTTATCTATTCACACATTTAAGAATACTTGAGTTGTTTCCGGTTTTTGACTATTACAAATAAAGCTGCTATGAACATTCATGTACATATTTTTGTGTAAATACAGGTTTACTTATCTCCAGAATAAATATGCAGAAGTGTGATTGCTGTATGGTAGTTGCATTTTTAGTTTTTTAAAGAAGGTGCCAAAATATTTTCCAGGGTGGCTACACCGTTTACATGCTTAAAATGATGTATGAGAAATCCAGTTTCTCCACATCTTTGTCAAGATTTGGTGTTGTCACTGTTTTTGATTTTATCCACTCTGACAGGTGTGAAGTGATATCTCATTGTGGTTTTAACTTGCATTTCCTTAGTGGCTAGTGATATTGACCAAGTATCTCTTCATGTTTTTTACCCATTTTTCTAATTGAAATTTTTGGTGTATATTTTACTGTTGGGTTTGAGAGTTCTTTATTTATTCTAGATACAAGTCCTTTCTCAGATTTGTGACTTGCAAATATTGTCTCCAGTATGTGGCTTGTCTTCATTTTCTTAAGTGGTGAAAAATTTTTGTTTTGTTGAGGTAGTTTATCAAAGTTTTTATGGCTCATGCTTTGGGTGTCATATCTAAAAACCCTTCACAAAATCCTAGGTCCTGAATATTTTCTCTTATGTTATCTCCTAAAAGTTTTATAGTTTCATGTTTTATATTTAAGTTTGTGATCCATTTTGAGTTGATTTTCATATAAGATATGAAGTTTAAGTTGAGGTTCATCCTATATTCAAAAACCTCTGAATGTTTCAACTTCTGGGGAATATGGCAGAGTAGGTGGACCCTAGGCTCATTTCAGCCCATGGATACAACTAGATAACACTTTCATAAGAGTAAACAATCCAGAAAATGACCCCAAAACTGGCAGAATAAACTCCATAATTAAATGTACAGAAGAGGCCACATTGAAGAGGGTAGGAAAGGTGAAGACATAGTTGAGAACTAAACAGACTTGCAGGACTGTCTGCAGGAGGGAGGGATGCTTTGGGCATGGAGAGGGGAGAGAAACAGACACCACACCAGGGAGCCCAAACAGGGAAGGCTAATCCCCATAATGTTTGGCTTTGAAAACCAGAGGGGCCAAATTTCATGAGTTCTAATAACCAGTGGGAATTAAAATCTGGAATTAAAAAAAAAATAGCAGGCTTGGTTCTGGTAGAGCTGGTGGGTGAGAGGAAACTGAGTCTCTGCCCATAAAGAGACAGCACAACAAACAGCCTGGGGAGATACAGCATAGAAGCAGCAGTTTGAAAGCTACTTGGGGCTTATAGGAGGGAGAATCATTTACTAATCTCAAAGCACATCAAGGGAGGATAGAAATTTCTAGGGAACTCCTCCAGGAACAAAGGAACTGACAGGCAAAATTTCCTTCTCCTAGACCCCAGTGTAAACACATGACCACCTGCGAGACTTGCTATCTAAATTGTTAGCATTCCCACCCTGCCCCTCCAGGTTGTGCTTCCACCAATTGACCCCTTCCAACAGCTTGGCTCAGTCCAGGTGCTGCAGGACACCTCCCACAGAGGAACTGCTGTATGAAAAGTTTGCTAGCGTTGCCTTCTGGCAACTGCAGGTGCAAAGCCTGGCCTGAAGAAGACCATGGGGGCACAAACCTTGCTAGCACCACTGCCTTGATGCCCTGCTCCCCACTGGAATGTGCTTCAGCAGATCTGTTCTCTCCAATATGCTTTTGGTAAGATCCCATACAGGGAAGTGACACAGGTCTGGCAGTTTGCATGCAGTCCTTACAATTGCCAGGACCACTCCAAAGTGACTCCTGCCCAGAGAGAGTGAAACATAACCACACACAAGAGTCAGATGGATGCACCAGCAGTGGCTTGGAGGAAAACAACTGGTCTGACAGCAGGCACTGCCCAAGAACAAAGGATATTCAAGGGACATACAGGGAAGGTGCCCTGCAGTTTGGTGCTACTGCATCTATGGTAAACACCTGGTCTGATTCAACTCAAGCCCAAGGTAACCCCAGACTGGCCCACTAAAACTATAGGGACCAAACAATCCCCACAAGAAGCAAAGAAAACCATTGCAGATGACTGGACTGAAGGAAAAATGAGCTCAGCCACAATAGCAGGATGGATGCATCACACATAGGAGACACCCATGAAGTGCCAGGTTCTGGTGAACTGGGAGCACTGCATGGCAGGGCGCTATAGGACATCTTCTTCATAAGACCATTACTTTCAAATGCAGGATATGTAGCTGCCTTTCCTAACACACAGAAACAGACATAGATCATTAGACAAAATGAGGAGAAAGAAGAATATGTTCCAAATGAAAGAACAGGATAAAATCACAGCAAGAGACTAAAGCAAAACAGAGACAAGTAATATGCCTGATATATAATTAAAGTAGTGATCATAAAGATACTCATTTGACTTGAGAAGAGAGTGGAGGACATCAGCAAGACCCTTAACAATGTGATTAAAAAACCCAGCCAACCAGAGGTGAAGACCACAATAAATTTAAATAAAAATGCACTAGATGGAATAGATAGACTAGATGAAGCAGAAGAACAAACCAGTGACCTGGAGGACAGAGTAATGGAAAGTAACCAAGTGGAGTAGGTGAGAAAAAAAATTATGGAAAATGAGAATAGACTTAGGGAAATCAGGAACACCATCAAGTGTAATAACATTCACATTATAGGGATACCAGAAGAAAAAGAGAAAGAAAAGGGAACAGAAAATTTATTTGAAGAAATAAGAGCTGAAAACTTCCTGAACCTGGGAAAGGAAACAGAAATCCTGATCCAGGAGGCACAGAGATCCCCCAACAAAATTAACCCAAGGAAGTCCACACTAAGAGACACAGTAATTAAGATGACAAAAAGTAGTGATAAAGAGAGAATTTTAAAAGCAGCAAGAGAAAAGAAAGCAGTATACACAAGGGAAACCCCATTAGGCTATGAGCTGATTTTTCAGCAAAGACTTTGCAGGCCAGAATGGAGTGGCATGATATATTCAAAGTGATGAAAAGGAAAAATCTGTAGCCTAGAATACTCTATCCAGCAAGGTTATCATTCAGAATAGAAGGAGAGATAAAGAGTTTTCCAGAAAAACAAAAATTAAAAGAATTCATGACCACTAAAGAATCACTACAAAGTATGTTAAAGGGGACACTTTGAGTGGGAAAGAAAGACCATAAGAAAGACTAATCAAAGCACAAAAACAGTAAAAAATGGCATATCAGAAAAATCAGTCAAGGGACTCCCAAAATAAAAGAATGTAAGTATGACACCGTATACCTGGAATGTGGGGAGAGGAAGAGTAAAGAATGGGTTAAAATTTAAGCAACCATTAACTTAATATAAACTACTATATAGAGAAGATGTCACATACAAACTGAATGGTAACCAACAGGTATGCAAAAAATAAATTGAAAAGAATCCGAGTATATCACTAACGAAAGCCAGCTAATTGTAAAAGAAGAGAACAAGAGAGGAAAAAACTACAAAAGCAATCATAAAACAAGTACCAAAATGACAATAAATACATACCTATCAATAATTACTTTGAATGTAAATAGATTAATCATTCCGATCAAAAGATATAGGGTGATGTAATGGATAAAAAAAAACCAAGAACCATCTGTATGCTGGCTACAAGAGACTCAGTTCAGACCTAAAGTCACATGCAGATTGAAAAAAAAGAGATGGAGGAGCATTTATCATGAAAATAGATATGAAAAGAAAGCCAGAATAGCAACATTTATATCAGACAAAATAGTCTTTATTTTTTTTCTGTTTTACTTTTTATTTTTTAAAGTTTTTATTCAAATTCCAGTTAGTTAACATATAGCATCATCATTGTTTTCAGGTGTACAATATAGTAATTCAACACTTCCATACCACACCCAGTGCTAATCATGACAAGTGCACTCCTTAATCCCCATCACCTATTTAACCCATCCCTCCACCCATTTCCCTTCTGGTAAACACCAGTTTGTCTTCTATAGTTGAGTCTGTTTCTTGTTTTGCCTCCCTCTCTCTCTACTTTCTTCCATTGGCTTCTTTGTTTTGTTTCTTAAATTCCACATATGAGTGATATCATATAGAATTTGTCTTTCTCTGACTGAATAATCTTTATTTTTTATTTTTTACTTGTTTTGATTTTGAACAAAATAGACTTTAAAAAAAGACTGTAACAAAGAGACAAAAGAGAACACTATATAATCCTTAAGGGGACAATCCAACAAGAACACATAACAATTGTAAATATTTACGTACCTAATATGGGAGGATCCAAATATATCAAGCAGTTAGTAACAAACAAAAGGAAGTAATTGATTGTAATACAATAATAGTAGGGGACTGTAACACCCCTCTTTGATCAATGGACAGATCATCAAAACAGAAAATAAACAAGGAAAGAGTGGCTTTGAATGACACACTGGATCAGATGGATTTAACAGATATAGTAAGACCATTCCATCCTGAAACAGCAGAATTCACATTATTTTCAAGTGCAAATGGAACAATCCCCAGAATAGATCACATATTATACCACAAAACAAGTCACAGCAAATTCAAAAAGATTGAAGTCATTCCATGCATCTTTTCTGGCCACAATACTAGGAAACTAGAAATCAACCACAAGAAAAAATATGGAAAGAAAGCCAATATGAAAAGTTAAATAACATGCTATTGAATAATGAAGGTGTCAAACAAGAAATCAAAGAAGAAATAAAAAATACAAGGAAACAAATGAGAATAAAAACACAACAGTCCAAAGTCTTTGGGAGGCAGCAACCAATTCCAATCCCACAAAGGGTGAAATTATGCTGAGGGAGGGTCACGGTGGGGCTGTGCTGCACTGAGGAGCTGGGTGAGTGAGTTCTGTGGCACATTCAGATGGAACTCAGTGACAGGTGAGCGTGGAATTTCACGTGGACATTCTGGCTTTAGCATTGTGTGTAATGACCAGCACATCTTCTACAATGGCTGCATGGAGGAATGTCATCCTTTGGCATCAGGAACCTCTCTGGTGAGAAATTCCTCACACAAATGCACAGCATCTTCTTTTTGGCAGGCCCTCCCCTGGGTTTGCCACAGACCTGGGTTTCTCCAAGCAGGCCAGGCCAGGTTGAAGTTCAATCATGCACACAAACATCAGGGTTTGCCCATTTAGTCAATGCTATTGTGTAGCACAGCCCAGATTTTTACATAAGAACTAGGTCTCCCTTTCCATGGCTGCTTTTTTTATTTTTATTTTTTGGTGTTGAGGGGGTTCTAAGAGGGAAATTTCTAGCCATGTTGGCCTACCTCAAGAAGCCAGAAAAATCTCAAACAACCTAAACTTACATATAGAGGAACTAGAAAAATAAGAACAAACAAAATCCAAAACCAGGAAAAGGAAGAAAATAATAAAGATTAGGGCAGAAATAAATGAAATTGAAACAAAAAAAAATAATAGAACTGATCAATGAAACCAGGAGCTGATTCTTTGAAAAGATGAACAAAAGTGAGAAGGAGGAGCAAGATGGTGGAGGATTAGGAGACTTAAATTTCATCTGGTCCCAGGAATTCAGCTAGATAGGGATCAAACCATTCTGAACACCTATGAACTCAACAGGAGATCGAAGAAAAGAATAGCAGCAACTCTCCGAACAGAAAAGCAACTGCCTTCTGGAAGGTAGGACGTGCAGAGAAGTGAATCCGAGGTGATATTCTGGAAGACAGATGGCGGGGGAGGGGGCCTCCGTCAGCCACTACTGGCAAGTGATAGAGCAGCAGAGCACAAAATCAGAAATTTTAGAAGTCAGCTCTGCTGAGGGACATTGCTCCAGTGGCTAAGCGGGGGTGGGGGTGGGGTGGGGGTGGGGGGTGGAACCCTCACTGGGACAGTGTGGTCTCAGGACCCTCGGGGTCACAGAAAGAGCAGGGGTGCCTGAGTGTGGCAGAGCTCCCAGGTATTGGAGCAGGGATGCCAACTGTACAGACGGAGCCGAGGAGTGGGCTCTCAGCTCGGGGTTGCCATAAACCATGATCCACGGCACAGTCAGGCCACTGCTCTTCCAGCAGGGACAACAAGTGGCAGATCTGGGGAGACTCCCCTTCTTCCCCCGGGAGGAGTGGTGTAGGAATGCACTGCAGGAATCTGCTGGGTTTGGAGACTCCACACGGGGTTCTGTGTCAGAGATAGAAATGCTCGGTCACAGGTTCAGTGTGCAGAGTGTGGCCAGAGACTGGGGAGATGGGAGTGATTGACTGCTTTTCACTGGGGGCTCACTGAGAAGTGGAGCCCCAAGGTCTCGTCTCTTCCGGGACAGAGATTAGGAGGCTGCCATTTTCACTCTCGTCCTCCAAAGCTGTGAGGAAAGCTTGCAGGGAACAAAACTCCTGAGAGTAAACCTGAGCAGATTACTTACCCCGGCCCTGGGAAGGGTGGGGCAAATCCACCTCTGGCAAAGACATTTGAGAACCATGGCAACGGGCCCCTCCCCCAGAAGATCAGCAAGAACAGCCAACCAAGACCAAGTTTACCGATCAATGAGAACAACAGAACTCCAGCACTATAGGAGAATACAGCACATACAATTCATGGCCTTTCCCCCCTTGATTCTTTAGTCTTTCGAAGTTATTTTTTAAAATTTTCTTTACTTTTTTCCTTTTCTATTTTTTAATTTTTCTTTTTCCCTTTTTCAACCAAAATCTTATCAATCTCTTTCTAAAAAATCTTTTTTATTTTAATTTTTAGAGTCATATTCTATCCCTTCATAGTAGTTAACCTTATTTTTGGGATATATATATATATATATACATATATATATATATATAAATAATTTTCCTCTTTACAGTCATATTTGATCCCTTCATCATATTTACCCTTACTTTTGTACATATATGAGTTTTTCTTTCTTTAAAATTTTGGGAGGCACTTGCTTCTAACAGACCAAAATATGCCCAAAATCAAGTGTGTGGCACTGATCGATTCACCAGCCTGATCATATTTGATCATATTCTTTTTTTTTTAATCTTTTTCTTTTTTCTTTTGTTCCCTTTCTTTTCCCCCAGTTTCAGGTCTCTTCTGATTTGTTTAGTGTATATTTTTCTGGGGTTGTTTTTACACTATTAACATTTTGTTCTCTCATTCATCTATTCTCCTCTGGACAAAATGACAAGAAGGAAAAAATCACCTCAAAAAAAAGAACAAGAGGCATTACCGACTGCCAGGGACCTAATCAATACAGACATTAGTAAGATGTCAGAACTAGAGTTCAGAATGACGATTATAAAGATACTAGCTGGGCTTGAAAAAAGCATGGAAGATATTAGAGAAACCCTTTCTGAAGAAATAGAAGAACTAAAATCTAACCAGGTTGAAATAAAAAAGGCTATTAATGAGGTGCAATAAAAAATGGAGGCTCTAACTGCTAGGATAAATGAGGCAGAAGAGAGAATTAGTAATAAAGAAGACCAAATGATGAAAAATAAAGAAGCTGAGAAAAAGAGAGATAAACAACTACTGGATCACGAGGGCAGAATTCGAGAGATAAGTGATACCATAAGATGAAACAATATTAGAGTAATTGGGATTCCAGAAGAAGAAGAAAGAGAGAGGGGGGCAGAAGGATTATTGGAGCAAATTATAGCAGAGAACTTCCCTAATTTGGGGAAGGAAAGAGGCATCAAAATCCAGGAGGCACGGAAGCCCTCTCAAAATCAATAAAAATAGGTCAACACCCTGACATCTAATATTAAAACTTACGGGTCTCAGAGACAAAGAGAAAATCCTGAAAGCAGCTTGGGAGAAGAGATTTGTAACCTACAATGGTAGAAACATTAGATTGGTGAAAGACCTATCCACAGAGATCTGGCAGGCCAGAAAGGACTGGCATGATATATTCAGAGCACTAACTGAGAAAAATATGCAGCCAAGAATACTATATCCAGCTAGGCTGTCCTTGAAAATAGAAGGAGAGATAAAAAGCTTCCAAGACAAAAAAAAACTAAAAGAATTTGCAAACACAAAACCAGCCCTACAAGAAATATTGAAAGGGAAGCTCTAAGCAAAGAGAGAGCCTAAAAGTAACATAGGCCAGAAAGGAACACAGACAATATACAGTAATGGTCACCTTACAGGCAATAAAATGGCACTAAATCAACATCTTTCAATAGTTACCCTGAATGTAAATGGATTAAATGCCCCAATCAAAAGACACAAAGGAGCAGATTGGATAAAAAAACAAGACCCATCGATATGCTGTCTGCAAGAGACTCATTTTTGAGCCAAAGACACCCCCAGAATGAAAGTGAGGGAATGGAAAAAACATTTACCATGCTAATGGACACCAAAAGAAAGCTGGGGTGGCAATCTTTATATCAGACAAATTAGATTTTAAACCAAAGACTATAATAAGAGATGAGGAAGGACACTATATCCTACTTAAAGGGTCTATCCAACAAGATCTAACAATTGTAAATATCTATGCCCCTAACATGGAAGAAGCCAATTATATAAGCCAATTAATAACAAAATCAAAGAAACACATTGACAACAATACAATAATAGTAGGGGACTTTAACACCCCCTCACTGAAATGGACAGATCATCTAAGCAAAAGATCAACAGGGAAATAAAGACTTTAAATGACACACTGGACCAAATGGACTTCACAGATCTATTCAGAACATTCCATCTCAAAGCAACAGAATACATATTCTTTTCTAGTGCCCATGGAACATTCT
>NC_138385.1:54464894-54484079 GCF_054177405.1 Leptonychotes weddellii
TTGAAAGCTCAGAAATAGACCCTCAACTCTATGGTCAACTCATCTTTGACAAAGCAGGAAAGAATGTCCAATGGAAAAAAGACAGTCTCTTCAACAAATGGTGTTGGGAAAATTGGACAGCCACATGCAGAAGAATGAAACTGGACCATTTCCTTACACCACACACAAAAATAGACTCCAAATGGTTGAAAGACCTAAATGTGAGATAGGAGTCTATCAAAATCCTAAAGGAGAACACAGGCAGCAACCTCTTCGACCTCATCCGCAGCAACTTCTCCCTAGAAACATTGCCAAAGGCAAGGGAAGCAAGGGCAAAAATGAACTATTGGGACTTCATCAAGATAAAAAGCTTTTACACAGTAAAAGAAACAGTCAACAAAACCAAAAGACAACCAACAGGATGGGAGAAGATATTTGCAAATGATGTATCAGATAAGGGCCTAGTAACCAAAATCTATAAAGAACTTATGAAACTCAACACCCAAAGAACAAATGATCCAATCAAGAAATGGGCAGAAGACATGAACAGACGTTTTTCCAAAGAAGACATCCAAATGGCCAACAGACACATGAAAAGGCGCTCAACATCACTCGGCATCAGGAAAATCCAAATCAAAACCTCAATGAGATACCACCTCACACCAGTCAGAATGGCTAAAATTAACACGTCAGGAAATGATAGATGTTGGCAAGGATGCAGAGAAAGTGGAACCCTCCTACACTGTTGGTGGGAATGCAAGCTGGTGCATCCACTCTGGAAAACAGTATGAAGGTTCCTCAAAAAGTTGAAAATAGAGCTACCATATGACCCAGCAATTGCACTACTGGGCATTTACCCCAAAGATACAAAAGTAGGGATCCAAACGGGTATGTGCACCCCGATGTTTATCGCAGCAATGTCCACAGCAGCCAAACTATGGAAAGAGCGAAGATGTCCATCGACAGATGAATGGATAAAGAAGAGGTGGTATATATATACAATGGAATATTATGCAGCCATCAAAAAGAATGAAATCTTGCCATTTGCAACAACATGGATGGAACTGGAAGGTATTATGCTGAGCGAAATAAATCAATCAGAGAAAGACATGTGTCATATGATCTCACTGATATCAGGAATTCTTAATCTCGAAACAAACTGAGGGTTGCTGGAGTGGTGGGTGTGGGAGGGATGGGGTGGCTGGGTGATAGACATTGGGGAGTGTATGTGCTATGGTGAACACTGTGAACTGTCTGAGATTGTTGAATCGCAGACCTGTACCTTTGAAACAGATAATACATTATATGTTAAAAAAAATGAAGAAGAAGATAGAAGGAAGGGAAAAATGAAGGGGGGGAAATCAGAGGGGGAGACAAACCATGAGAGACTACGGACTCTGAGAAAGAAACTGAGGGTTCTAGAGGGGAGGGGGTGGGGGGATGGGTTAGCCTGGTGATGGGTATTAAAAAGGGCACATACTGAATTCAGTACTGGGTGTTATACGCAAACAATGAATCATGGAACACTACATCAAAAACTAATGATGTAATGTATGGTGGTTATCATAACAATAAAATAAAAAAGGATGAACAAAAGTGATAAAACTTTAGTAGACTCATCAAACAGAGCAGTCTCAAATAAAATCAGAAATGAAAGGGGAGAAATAATAACCAACACCACAGAAATAAAAACAATTGTTAAATAATGTTACGAAAATTATTAACCAACAAATTGGACAACCTAGAAGAAATGGATAAATTCCTAGAAACATATAAATTCCTAAAACTGAAACAGGAAGAAATAGAAAATTTGAACAGACTGATTACCAGCAATGAAACTGAATCAGAATAAAAAAACTCATAACAAACAAAAGTCTAGGACCAGGTGGCTTCATTGTTGAATTCTATGAAGCATTTATTATTTTTATTTTTTATTTTTGAAATATTTAGAGTTAATACCTATTCTCAAACTATTTCTAAAAGATAGAAGATGAGGGCAATTTCCCAATTCATTCTCTGAGGTCAGGATTACCCTGATACCCAAACCCGATAAAGGCACCACAAAAAAGAAATCTCCAGGCCAATATCTCTGATAAACATACATGCAAAAATCCTCAACAAAATATTAGCAAACTGAATCCAACAAATACATTAAAAGAATCATTCACTACAGTCAAGTGGGATTTATTCCTGGGATGAAAGTTTGGTTCAATCAATCAACATGATACATTACATCAATGAGAGAAAGGATAAAAACCATATGATCACTTCAATAGATGCAGAAAAATAATTTGACAAAGTACAACATCGATTCATGGTAAAAATCCTCAACAAAGTAGGTTTAGGAAGATATTTCAACATACTAAAGGCTGTACATGGGAAACTTCATACTCAGTGGTGAAAAAGTGCTTCTCCCTAAGATCAGGAATAAGACAAGAATGTCCACTCTCACCACTTTTATTCACATAGTACAGAAAATCCTAGCCACAGCATTTATGCAAGGAAAAGGAATAAAATGAATCCAACTTGGAAGAAAGAAGCAAAACTTTCACTATTTGCAGATGACATGATACTCTATATAGACAACCCTGAGGACTCCACTAAAGAACTACTAGAATTGATAAATGAACTAAGTAAAATTACAGGATAAAAACCAGTATACACAAATCAATTGTGTTTCTATACAGTAATAATGAAGGAGCAGAAAGAGAAATTAAGAAAACAATCCCATTTACAATTGTACAAAAATAATAAAATACCTAGGAATAAACTTACCCAAGAAGGTAAAAGACCTGTATTCTGAAAACTATAAAACATTGATGAAAGAAATTTAAGATGACACACAGAAAGAGAAAGACATTCCATGCTCATGGATTGGATGGAAAATTTGTTCAAATGTGCATACTACCCAAAGCAATGTACAGATTTAATGCAATCCCTATAAAAATACCAACAGTATTTTTCACAGAGCTAAAACACACAATCCTAACACATGTATGAAACCATGAAAGATCCTAAATAACCAAAAAATCTTGAAGAAGAAAAAGAAAGCTGGAGAAATCACAATTCTAGATTTCAAGTTATATTACAAACCTGTAGTAAGAAAACAGTATGGTACTGGCACAAAAGTAGACCCATGAAACAGTGCAACAAGATAGAAATACCAGAAACAAACCCATAATTATATTGTCAATTAATCTTTGTCAAAAGAGGTAAAAATATGCAATGGGGAAAACACAGTCTCTTCAACAGTGTTGGGAAAACTGAAGAGCTACCTGCGAAAGGATGAAACTGGATCACTTTTTTTATACCATACACAAAAATGAACTCTAAATAAATAAATAAAAGATAAAAAAAATGAACTCAAAATGGATGAATGACCTAAATGTGTGAACTGAAACCATAAAAATCCTAAAAGAGAGAACAGGCAGTAATTTCTCTGACATCAGTCATAACATTTTTCTAGATATATCTCCTGAGGCAAGGAAATAAAAGCAAAAATAAACTATTGGGACTATATCAAAATAAAAGCCTTTTTCACAGTGAAGGAAACAATAAAAAAACCTAAAAGACAATCTACTGAGTGGGAGGTGATACTTTCAAATTTCATATCCAATAAAGGGCTAGTATCCAAAATAGATCAAGAAGTGATACAACTCAACACCCAAAACCAAATAATCCAATGAAAAATGAGCAGAATACATAAACAGACATTTCTGCCAAAAAGATATAAAAATGGCCAACAGACGTATGAAAAGATGATGAACATCAATCAGAATTAGGGAAATGCCAATAAAAACTACAATGAGATATTACCTTATACCTGTCAGAATGGCTGAAATTAAAAATACAAGAATCAACAAGTGTTTGCAAGGATGTGGAGAAAAAAGGAACCCTCCTGCAGTGTGGGTGGGAATGCAAACTGGGGCAGTCACTGTGGAAGGCAGTATGTAGGTTCCACAGAAAATTAAAAAAAAATAGAATGAACCTATGATTCAGCAATTGTACTACTGGATATTTAACCCCCAAATTATAAAAAAACAAACAAACAAAGGAATACATGCACCACTATGTTTATAACAACATTACTTACAAAAGCCAAATTATGGAAGCAGCCCAAGGGTCCACCAATAGATGAATGGATAAAGAAGAGGTGATACATATATATGTATACATACATATGCACGTATGCATATGGAATAGTACTCAGGCATAAAAAAGAATGAAATCTTGCCATTTGCAACAACATGGATGGAGATAGAGAGTATAATGCCAAGTGAAATAAGCCAGTCAGAGAAAGACAAATAGCATTTGATTTCACTCATATGTGGAATTAAAGAAACAAACAAACAAAAATGAACAAAGGAAAAAAAAAGAGATACAAACCAAGAAACAGACTCTTAACTATAGAGAACAAACTGATGATTACCAGAGGGGAGGTGGGTGGGGGATGGATGAAATAGGTGATGGGAATTAAAGAGTACACTTATCATGATGAGCTCTGAGTAATATATAGAATTGTTGAATCACTATATTGTAAACCTGAAACTAATGTAACACTGTTAAGTATGCTGGAATTAAAATAAATACTTAATAAAAATGAAACACCCCCCCCCACATTTCCAATGCAATACAAAAAACGAAAAAGCAAAAAACCTCTGAATGTTTCCCTTGACCTTGAGGATAGTCTAAGTTCTTTACTCTGGCATTCCAGGTCCTCTATAATCAGGGCGCAGCTCACCATTTCTTCTCTTTTCCTTTGTTTTCCTACCTTAGGCACTATGGCATGTTCTCTATGGCTCAGTTTTCTCATTTGTAAAATGGGGATACTAATAGTACTTACTTTTTATTGTTGTTCTGAAATAAAAATTGAGTTAATTGATTTAAGTAGCATAGTGCCTTGAAAATAGTGCTCAGCAAGTGCTAGTTCTTAACAATTATTACACAAAATATTTACTTTACACGAGTTTTTCAACTGTCAGCTCATTACCTCATTTTCTCCTTTTCAGAAATTATTATCTTCATCTTGCAAATTCCAACCTGTACTTGTGGTTGCCTTTGGATGGTATGGCAGTAAAGATTGACTGGAAAGGGGATAAAATGCCTAAAAACTAGTTAGGCTAAAATGAAAAATGCAATAAACAATGATTTGAAACCAACTGGATGTGACGACCAGAAGGATGGAAGGATCAAAGGAATGATTAAGTGATATACAAGATAAAACTATGGAAAGTAACAAAGCTGAAAAGAAGAGGGAAAGAAAAATATTAGATCAAGAATGTAGACTTAGGGAACTCAGCGACTCCATAAAGCATAATAGTATTTGTATCATAGGAATCCCAGAAGAAGAGAGGGAAAGGGGGCAGAAGGTTTATTTGAGGAAATTGTAGCTGAAAACTAATTGGGAAAGGAAACACACATCCAAATCCAGGAGACACAGAGATGGATTAAAAAGCAAAACTTATCTATATGCTGCCTACATGAGACTCATTTTAGACCTATAGACACCTGCAGATTGAAAGCAAGGGGATGGAGAACCATCTATCATGCTAATGGATGTCAAAAGAAAGCCAGAATAGCCATACTTATATTGGACAAACAAGATTTTAAACCAAAGACTGCAACAAAAGATGAAGAAGGGCACTATATCATAACAAAGGGGTCTATCCCACAAGAAGATCTAACAATTAAATATTTATGCCCCCAACTTGGGAGCACCCAAATATATGAAACAACTAATAACAAACATAAAAGAACTTACTGATAATAATACAATAACAGTAGGGGACTTTAACACCATATTTATAGCAATGGATTGATCATCTAAGCAGAAGATCAACAAGGAAACAATGGCTTTGAATGACACCCTGGACTAGATGGACTTAACAGATATATTCAGAACATTTCATTCTAAAGCAGAATGCACATTCTTTTCAAGTGAATATGGGACATTCTCCAGAACGGATCACATACTAGGTCACAAAGCAGGCTTCAACGAGTACAAGACTGAGGTCATGCCATGCATCTATTCTGACCACAATGCTATGAAACTTGAAGTCAAGCACAAGAAAAAATTTTGGAAGACCACAAATACATGGAGGGTAATGAATATCTACTAAGGAGTGAATGGGTTAACCAGGAAATTAAAGAAGCAATAAAGAAATACATACAAGCAAATGATAATGAAAACACAATGGTCCAAAATCTTTGGGATGCAGCAAAAGTGGTAGTAAGAAAGAAGTATTTAACAATACAGGCCTACCTCAAGAAGCAAGAAAAATCTCAATTATGCAACCTAACCTTACACCTAAAGGAACTAGAAAAAGAACAACAAATGAAGCATAAGCCAGCAGAAGGGAAATAATAAACATCAGAGTAGAAATAAATGATATAGGAACAAACGAACAAACAAATAGTAGAAAAAAAAATCAATGAATCCAGGAGCTGGTTTTTGAAAGAATGAATAAAATTGATAACGCCCTAGACAGACTTATCAAAAAGAAAAGAGAAAGGATACAAATAAATAAAATCACAAACGGGAGAGGAGAGATCGCAACCAACACCACAGAAATACAATTATAAAAGAACATTATGAAAAATTATATGCCAAAAAATTAGGCAATCTGGAAGAAATAGATAAATTCCTAGAAACATACAAACTACCAAAGCTGAAACAGGAAGAAATAGAAAATTTGAATAGGCCCATAACCAGCAAAGAAATTGAATATGTAATAAAAAAATCTCCCAAAAAACAAAAGTCCAGGGCCAGATGGTTTCCCAGGGGAATTCTACCAGACATTTAAAGTAGAGTTAATACTTATTCTTCCTAAACTGTTCAAAAAAATAGAAATGGAAGTAAAACTTCCAAACTCCTTCTATAAAAGCAGAACTACCTTGATTCCAAAACCAAAGACCCCACTAAAAAAGAGAACCACAGGCTAGTATCCCTGATGAACATGGATGCAAAAATTCTCAACAAGATACTAGCAAATTGAATCCAATGGTACAGTAAAAGAATTATTCCAATGACCTCACAATCAAGTGGGATTTATTCCTGGGCTGCAGGGGTGGGTCCATATTGGCAAATCAATCAACGTGATACACTGCATTAATAAAAGAAATGATAAGAGCCATATGATCCTTTCAGTAGATGCAGAAATAGCATTTAACAAATTACAGCATATATTCATAATAAAACCCTCCACAGGGTGCAGAGTTAAGATGGCGGAATAGTGGGGGGACCCTGAGCTTACCACGTCCCTTGAACACAGCTAGATCAACATCTAACTATTTTGAACAACTAGGAGTATGATCTGAGGATTAAGAAAATAATCTGCACAGTTGGAGGGAGAGAACATGGCAGATGTGAGGTTTGGAGCCATGATTTGGGGGAGAGTTCAGCCATGCAGCAATGAAGGGGAGGGAGCCCTTTTTAAGGAGTGAAGTCAGGGAGAGGGAGAGAGTGGGGAGAGCACAGAGGGTAGGGATTGCACAATAAGATGTGGTGAGGAGATTCCCTGGGTCATACTGGGAAAGATCGTTCCCCTTGCTGGAGTATAGTTGGAAGAGTGTATTTTGCCTTTCCAAGGAAAAAAGGCCAGCTAGGAGCCATTGAGTGGTACTCAAGAGTAGGGTCAGAGGTGTGCATAGAGGGCAGAAAACCTCTTAACAGCTTTTCGCTGAAAGCCATAATAGACTTAAACCTCTGTGTTTACGCCAAGTGGCTGCTTTTCTGGGACAGAACTGACCAGAGAGCAGAGACACAGGCAAACTGCAAGTAACCTGGCCACTGATTTTCACTGTCTGCCACAATTCAAGCATCTGTGTGACTACTTTTCTGGGACAGAACAGAGTAGGGGACTGAGTCGTGAGCAGATAGCTGATAACCTGGTTTCACGGAGTGTTATAATAAACTCTAGGGGCGCCTGGGTGGCTCAGTTGTTAGGCGTCTGCCTTCAGCTCAGGTCATGATCCCAGGGTCCTGGGATCGAGCCCCAATCGGGCTCCCTGCTCCGCGGGAAGCCTGCTTCTCCCTCTCCCACTCCCCCTGCTTGTGTTTCCTCTCTCGCTATGTCTGTGTCAAATAAATAAAATCTTTAAAAAAGAAAACTATTTATAATAAACTCTAGTCTCCATGCACAAGGTGTGCAACTGGTTTTCTGGGGCAGGAGGGTGCTGGTGCGACTCGGAGCTCTCCTCTGGGGGAGGGAAGTATGTTCACACCTTGCCAGGCCTTTTAAAACTTGAAGTTTTGAGGGGCGCCTGGGTGGCTCAGTTGGTTAAGCATCTGCCTTCAGCTCAGATCATGATCTCAGGGTCTTGGGATCGAGCCCCATGTCTGGCTCCTTGCTTGGTAGGGAGTCTGCTTCTCGCTCTTGATCTGCCAGTCCCTGCTGCTTGTGCTCTCACTCTCTTGGGCTCTCTCTCTCTCAAATGAATAAATAAGATCTTAAAAAAAAAAAAAAACTTGGAGTTTTGAATCCCAGCCACCCATCAGAGTTCAAATACAGGAAATCTGTGGCACCGGGTGTGCCAAGGGCCTGGGAATAGACAGGTGAGGGGCAGGGAACTGAAAAACGCCCAGGACATAGGAGATTGTTCACTTTTTGTGAGGACCTCCTGAACAGAGCGGGCCAACAGTTCCCCCCCCTCCCAGGGACAAGAGGGAGGGTGATGCCATATTCTTCCTCCTCCACCACCCCTCCTTTCCCCCACCCACCAGCACAATAGGACTTCAGAGAGAAACACAGTGCCTCCAGTGCAGGATGGTGTCCCCTACACTAACCCCCAACCCCCTGGACCTGGCAAGAGCATCTATAAAAAGGCAAGTCAGCTTGTGAGCCAGCCCAGCAGGTCTCACCCTCAGAAGATCAACAAAGATCCCCCCCATGTACCAAGTCTACTGATTAAAGAATGTTCTAAAATATCAGCTTCTGGTGCAAATAAGACAAGACTTGCTTCTTTTTTCTTCTTTTACTAATTTAAAAAAATTTTCATTTTTAAATTTTTTATTTCTTAGCTTTTACTTTTTATATTTTGTTATATATATATATATATATATATATATATATATATATGTATTCTTTCCCCCCCTTTTTTTAAGGTATTAGGCTTATAATTTTTTATTTGTTGGCTTGTTTGTTTGTTTCCTTCTATTATTTTTCTGATCAGGCTTCTTATTTTTTTTTTCTCTTTTCTCCTTTCCTTACTTTGTTTTCCTTCTTTCTTGTTTTTTGGAATCAGGCTTATAGTTTTTGTTGTCTGTTTGTTTGCATTTTTGTTACTTCTCTTTTTCTCTTGTTTTGGATCAGTTTTTTTCTTTTCTTTTTTTCTCCTCCAGGCTTATCTTAACAAACAAATCAAAGCACACTTAGTTAAATACCTTGCTACAAGCAAGGAGGAACTCTGTAGAGGACAGACCAGTGAGAAAGAGCAGCCAAAATTCAACAGCAGAGTGTACACAAGATACACCAGAAACACTTCCTGAAGTTGTTGTTGTTATTGCTGTTTTTTTTTTTCTTTTTATTTCTTCCTTTCTTTTCAGGAAAAATGACAGGATAGAGAAATTCACCCCCAAAGAAGAACAGGAAGTAGTACTACCAGGGATTTAGTCAATATGGATATAAGTAAGATGTCTGAACTAGAGCTTAAAACAATTATAAACTTACTGGCTGGGCTTGAAAAAAGCATAGAAGACACTAGAGAATACCTTAATGTAGAGATAAAAGAACTAAAATCTAGTCAGGCCAAAATTAAAAATGCTATTATAGAGATGCAGTCCCAAATGGAGACCATAGAAATGAAGTTGTATGAAACAGAAGAGAGAATCAGTGATATAGAAGATAAAATGATGGAATAAAGGAAGGTGAAAAGAAGAGGGAAAGAAAACCAATAGATAATGAAGGTAGACTGAGGGAACTCAGCATTTCCCTAAATCACTGGACTCCAAATTATAGGAGCCCCAGAAGATGAGGAGTGGAAGAAAGGGGCAGAAGGCTTATTTGAACAAATTATAGCTGAGAACTTCCCTAATCTGGGGAAGGAAACAGACATTCAAGTCCAAGGGTCACAGAGTACTCCCCTCAAAATCAACAAAAATAGATCAACTCCTCGACAAATTATAGTGAAGATTGCAAATTACAAAGATAAAGAGAAAATCATGAAAGCAGCTCGGAACAGAGGCCCTTAACCCACAAGGGTAGACATATAAGTTTAGCAGCAGACCAGTTCACAGAGACCTGGCAGGCAAGAAGGACTGGCATGATATATTCAGCATGCTAAATGGGAAAAATTAGGCAGCCCAGAATACTTCACCCAGCAAGGCTGTCATTCAGAATAGAAGAAAAGTAAAAGAGTTCCTAGGAGAAAAACAAAACAAAACAAAACAAAAACAAAACTAAAGGCATTTGTGAACAATAAACCAGCCCTGCAAGAAATATTAAAGGGAGTCCTTTGAGTGGAGAGAGGGCCCAAATGTAAGAAATACCCGAAAGGAACAGAGACAATCTAAAGGAACGGCAACTACATACAATGGCACTACATTCATATCTTTCAATAATTACTCTGAGTGTAAATGGACTAAATGCTCCAATCAAAAGACATAGAGTTTCAGAATGACAAAAAAAAAAAAAAAGACCCATTGATATGCTGCTTACAAGAGACTCACTTTAGACCCAAGACACCTCCAGATTGAAAGTGAGAGGGTGGAGAACCATTTACTATAATGCACATCAAAAGAAGGCTGGAGAAGCCATCCTTATAACAACCAACCTAGATTTTGAGCCAAAGACTGTGTAAGAGATGAAGGATACTGTATCAAAATAAAGGGGTCTATCAAACAAGAGTATCTAACGATTATAAACATTTATGTCCCTAACTTGGAAGCACCCAAATACATAAACCAATTAATAACAAATGTAAAGAAACTCATTGATAATAAGATAATAGTAGGGGAAATTAACACCACACTCACAGCAATGGACAGATCATCTAGGCAGAAGATCAATAAGAACACAAGGGCTTTGAATGATAAACTGGACAACATGGACATCACAGATATATTCAGAGCATTTTATCCTAAAGAAGCAGAAAACACATTCTTTTCAACTGCACAGGGAACATACTCCAGAAAAGATCACATCTGGGTCAGGAATCAGGACTCAAAAGTATAAAAAGACTGAGATCATATGATGCATATTTTCAGACCACAAAACTATGAAACTTGAAGTCAACCACAAGAAGAAATTTGGAAGGACTGAAAATACATGGAGGCTAAAGAATATCTCACTAAAGAATGAATGGGTCAACCAGGAAATCAAAGAATTAAAAAACAAGTGGAAGCAAATGAAAATGAAAACATGACAGTTCAAAACCTTTGGATGCAGCAAAGGAAGTCCTAAGAGGGAAGTATATAGCAATATAGGCCTTCCTCAAGAAACAAGAAATGTCTCAAATATACAACCTAACTTTACACCTAAGGGAGTTGGAAAAAGAAGAGCAAATAAAGCCTAAATGTAGCAAGAGAAGTGAAATAATGAAGATTAGAGCAATAATCAATGATATAGAAATCAAGAAAACAGTAGAACAGATCAATGAAACTAGGAATTGGTTCTTTGAAAGAATTAATAAGATTGATAAACCCCTAGCCAGACTTCTCAAAAGGAAAAGAGAAAGGACCCAAATAATTAAAATCATCAGTGAAAGAGGAGAGATCACAACCAACACTGAAGAAATACAAACAATTATAAGAGAATATTTTGAGCAATTATATGCCAACAAATTAGGCAATCTGGAAGAAATGGATGCATTCTTAAAAACATATAAGCTCCCAAAACTGGAACAGGAAGAAATAGAAAACTTGAGCAGACCAATAACCAGCAAAGAAATTGAATCAGTAATCAAATATCTCCCCCAAAACAAGGGCCTAGTACCAGATGGCTTCCCAGGGGAATTCTACCAAACAGTTAAAGAAGAATTAATACCTATTTTTCTGAGTCTGTTCCAAAAAGTAGAAATTGAAGGAAAACTTCCAAACTCATTCTATGGGGCCAGCATTACCTCAGTCCCAAAATGGGAAAAAGGCCCCACTAAAAAGAATTACAGACCAATATCCCTGATGAACATGGATGCAAAAATTCTCACCAAAATACTAGCTAATAGGATCCAACAGTACATTAAAAGAATTATTCACCACGACCCAGTGGGTTTTATTCCTGGGCTACAGAGGTGGTTCAAGGTCCATAAATATAACAATGTGATAAACCACATTAATAAAAGAAAGGACAAGAAACATAAGATCCTATCAATAAATGCAGAAAAAGCATTTGACAAAATACAGCATCTTTTCTTGATAAAAGCCCTCAGCCACATAGGGCTAGAAGGAACATAGCTAAACATCATAAAGGCTACAATCAAAAGACCTACAGTGAATATCATTCTCAATGGGGAAAAACTGAGAGCTTTTCCTCTAAAGTCAGGAACTCGACAGGGATGTCCACTCTCACCACTGTTGTTCAACATATTACTGGAAGTCCTAGCCTCAGCAGCCAGACAACAAAAAGAAAGAAAAGGCATCCAAATTGGTGAAAAAGTCAAACTTTCACTTTCACAGATGACATGATACTCTATGTAGAAAACCCAAAAGACTACGAAAAAATTGCTACAACTGATACAGGAATTCAGCAAAGTCACAGGATATAAAATTGAAGCACAGAAGTCTTGCATTTCTATACACTAACAATGAAGCAGCAGAAAGAGAAATCAAGGAATTGTTCCCATTTAAAATTGCACCACAAATCATAAGATACCTAGGAATAAACCTAAGCAAAGAAGTAAAGGAACTGAAGGACTGAAAACTATAAAACACTTATGAAAGAAAATGAAGAAGACACCAAGAGATGGAAAAACATCCCATGCTCATGGATTGGAGGAACAAATATTGTTAAAATGTCTATGCTACCCAAAGCAATCTACACATTCAATGCAATCCCTATCAAAATACCACCAGCATTTTTCACAGAGGTGGAACAAATAATCCTAAAATTTGTACAGAACCAGAAAAGACCCCAAATAGCCAAAGGAATGTTGAAAAAGAAATTCAAAACCGGAGGCATCACAATTCTGGACTTCAAGCTATATTACAAAGTTGTAATCATCAAGACAGTATGGTACTGGCACTAAAGCAGACACATAGATTGATGGACCTCAGCTCTATGGTCAATGAATCTTCAACAAAGCAGGAACGAATATCCAATGGAAAAAAGACAGTCTTTTCCACAAATGGTGTTGGGAAAATTGAACAGCCACATGCAGAAGAATGAAACTGGACCACTTTTTTACACCATACAGAAACAAAAGCGAAAATGAACTATTGGGTCTTCATCAAGATAAAAAGCTTTCGCACAGCAAAGGATATAGTCAACAAAACGAAAAGGCAACCTACGGAATGAGAGAAGATATTTGCAAATGTCTTAACAGATAAAAGGTTAGTATCCAAAATCTATAAAGAACTTATCAAACTCAACACCCCAAAAACAAAAAATTCAGTCAAGAAATGGGCAGAAGACATGAAGAGACATTTCTCCAAAGAAGACATACAAGTGGCTAACAGACACATGAAAAAAATTCTCAAAATAACTTGGCATTTGGGAAATACAAATCAAAACTACAATGAGATACCACTTCATGCCAGTCAAAATGACTAAAATTAACAACTCAGGAAAAGACAGATGTTGGCAAGGATGCAGAGGAAGGGGAATGCTCTTATATAGTTGGTGGATAAAAGCTGGTGCAGCCACTCTGGAAAAGAGTATGGAGCTTCCTCAAAAAGTTAAAAATAGAACTACCCTATGACCCAGCAATTGCACTACTAGGTATTTATCCAAAGGATACAAACATAGTGATTCGAAGGGGCACATGCACCCCAAGGTTTATAGCAGCAATGTCCACAATAGCCAAAATATGGAAAGAGCTCAGTGTCCATTGACAGATGAATGGATAGTCAATTATCATATGGTTTCACTTATTTGTGGAACATAAGGAATAGCATGGAGGACATTAGGAGAAGGAAAGGAAAAATGAAGGGGGGAATTGGAGAGGGAGATGAACCATGAGAGACTATGGACTCCGAGAAACAAACTGAGGGTTTTAGAGTGGAAGGGGGTGGTGGGATGGGTTAACCTGGTGATGGGTATTAAGGAGGGCATGTACTGCATGGAGCACTGGGTGTTATATGAAAACAATGAATCGTGGATCACTACATCAAAAACTAATGATGTATTGTGTGGTAACTAACGTAACATAATAAAATTAAATTAAATTTAAAAATACAATCTAGTTTGATATAAGGATGGCTACTCCAGGTTTGTTCTGATGTCCATTAGCATGATAATGGTTTCCACCCCCTCACTTTCAATCTGTCATTGTCTTTGGGTCTAAAATGATTCTCTTGTAAGCAGCATATTGATGGGTCTTATTTTTTTAAATCCATTCTGATGCTCTATGTCTTTTGATTGGAGCATTTAGTCTTTTTATATTTAGAGTAATTATTGAAAGATATGAACTTAGTGCCATTGTATTACCTATAAATTTACTGTTCCTTTAGATTGTCTCTGTTCTTTTCTGGTGTTTGTTACTTTTGGGTTCTTTCCACTTAAAGGATTCCCTTTAATATTTCTTACAGGGCTGGTTTAGTGTTCACCAATTCCTTTCGTTTTTCTTTGTCTTGGAATCTGTTTATCTCTCTTTCTATTCTGAATGACAGCCTTATTGGATAAAGTGTTCTTGGCTGCATATTTTTCCCATTTGGCATGTTGAATATATCATCTCAGTCCTTCCTGGCCTGCCAGGTCTCTGTGGATAGGTCTGTTGCCAACCTTATGTTTCTACCCTTTTGGGTTAAGGACCTCTTGTCCCAAGCTGCTTTCAGGATTTTCTCTTTATCTTTGTAATTTGCAAGCTTCACTATAATATGTCTACATGTTGAACTGTTTTTGTTGTTTTTTTTAGGGAGGTCTCTGTGACTCTTGTACTTGAATGCCTGTTTCCTTCCCCAGATTAGGGAAGTTCACATCTATAATTTGTTCAAATAAGCCTTCTGCCACTTTCTCCTGCTCTTCATCTTCTTGGACTCCTATAATACGGATATTGTTTTGCTTTATGGAATCACTGAGTTCCTCAAGTCTACCTTTGTGATCTAATAGTTTCCTTTCCCTCTTCTTTCCATCTTCATTACTTTCCATCATTTTAGCTTCTATATCACTGATTCTCTCTTCTACTTCATTCATGGTCATATTTATGGCCTCCACTTGGTACTGCATCTCAGTATTAACATTTTTAATTTTGGCCTGACTAGACTTTAGTTATTTTATCTCTACAGTAAGGGATTCTCTTGTGTCTTCTGTGCTTTTTTCAATCCCAATTAGTATGCTTATAATTGTTGCTGTAAATTCTAGTTCAGACATCTTACTTATACCCATGTTGATTAAATCCCTGGCTGTGAGTACTACCTCTTGTTCTTTCTTTTTGGGTGAATTTCTCCTTTTTGTCATTTTGGCCTGGATGAAATGAAGAACAAAAAAGAAGAAAACAACAAAAACAACAATAACAACAACAAAAAACATCCTGAAAAAAAACTAGATCCTGTGTGTGTTTTGGTCTACTTGTTAAAAGAAACTAGATCCCAAAATAGAAAGAAAGAAAAAAATGTATAAAAAAATAAAATAAAAGGAAAGAAAATATAAAAAAATGTAATATATATAAAAAATAAAAATGAAAAAAATTTTAAAAATTGAAAAAATAAGAAAATAACTTAAAAAATAATAAAAGAATAAAGAATAAAAATAGAAAGAGTGCTATATACTGTTTTCCCCTAGAGCTGAAGCTGTTCAAGCCCTCTATGATCAGTAAAGTTGGTGCGAGCAAGTTGTTTGTGCTGGTCTTCTGGGGGATCGGCCTGCTGTGCTGATTCTCACGTGGACTTGCCCTATTGGAAATGTACCTCCAGTGTGCAGGGAGGCAGGGTTGGTGTAAGGGGCTCTGGACTCCACTAGGTGGCGCTCCTTTGCTCCCTGAAGGCTTTCAGCATTGATGGGCAGGATGAATATGTCAGTGATCTGCTCTCTAGGCCCAGAGCTGAAAATTCTCACCCCCTACTCGTCAGTGTGCTCTCGCAGAAGAGTAATCAACCACTCTTGTCTCCCTGGTTTCCATCAGAAATCTGTGTTCACCCTGCCTGTGTCTGAGCATTTTTATTTCAGGCCCATAACTGAATTTCAAAACTCCAAATTTTAGGGGCTCCCATGGCACAGACCCATGCTGTTCCCCCTAGGGAGGGTATCACCATGCTTTTGCCTTTTGCTGGACCTGTTCTAGAAAAGGTTCAGTGGTTCGCAGTTTATGACAATACAGAGCAGAAAGGTGGCACCAACACTCGCTGTTCTCAGCCGGCTTCCTCACTCTTATGCCTGGAAACCATGTCAAACTTAGTCACCACATGTTCTTCTTGTGACCCAGGGGATCCTCAGGTTACAGTGTCATACCTGGGATCCTGCCCTGCTTCGCCACCTGAACACTTGAGTCAGGGCACTTTCCTGACTATAGCAGACTTCTAAAAGTTCCAATTTTGCACTCCACTGCTTATAATACTATGCAGTAGTCTCTTTAAGCACCCTATCCTCAGCTATATCATACCTGATTTAAGTCTTTGCACCTCCTACCTTTCAAATGGTGGTAGCTTTTCTACTTGTAGACTTGCTGCATTTGTTTTCTCAGACCTCCAGTTGTTCAGAATGATTTGATAACTATTTAGTTGTATTTGAAGGATGAGACAAACTTATGGTCCCCCTATTCCTTTGCCATCTCAACTTCCAGGAGCCATCTTTCAACTCAGTACCATACTGTTTTGATTACTACAGCTTTTTAATATAACCTGAAGTCTGCAATTGTGATCCAGTTTTGTTTCTCTTTTTCATGATTGCTTTGGCTATTCAGGCTCTTTTATGTTTCCATACAAATTTTAGGATTGTTTGTTCCAGTTCTGTGTAAAAGGTTATTGGTATTATCAAAATAAAGATAGCATTAAATGTGTAAATTTTCCATTTCTGTGTATCATCTTGAATTTCTTTCATCAATGTTTTATAGTTTTCAGAGTAAAATTCTTTCACCTTCTTGGTTAAGTTTATTGGTAGGTATTTATTTTAATATTATTCATCCAGTTATAAATGGGATTGTTTTTTAAATTTCTCTTTCTGCTGCTTCATTATTACTATATAGAAATGCAATTGGTTTTGCACATTGATATTTGTATCCTGGAATTTTATTGAATTCATTTATTAGTTCTAGTAGGTTTTTTTTTTTTTGGTGGAGTTTTTTGGTTTTCTATATAAGGTTTCATGTAATCTGCAAATAGTGAAAGTTTTGTTTCTTACTAACAGTTTGGATGCCTTTTATTTCTTTGTGTTGTCAAATTGCTGTGTCTAGGACTTCCAGTATTAAGTTGAATACAATTGGTGAGAGTAGACTTCCTTGTGTTGTTCCTGATCTTAGGGGGAAACCTTTCAGTTTTTCACCATTGAGCATGAAGTTAGTTGTGTGTTTTTCATATAAAGCCTTTATTACATTGAGGTATCTACCTTCTGATCCTATGTTGTTAAGGGTTTTTATCATGGAAGGATACTTTACTTTGTGAAATGCTTTTTCTTCATCTATTGAAATGACTGTATGTTTTTCATCTTTTCTCTTTTTGATGTGACATACTACATTGATTGTTTTGCAAATATCAAACCACTCTTGCATCCCAGGAATAAATCCCACTTGATCATGGTATATAATTTTTTTAAATGTATTGTTGGAATCAGTTTGGTAGTATCTTGTTGAGGATTTTTGCATGTATGTTCATCAGAGAGATTGGCTTGCTCTCCTGACTTGTGCTCTCTCTCTCTGAAATAAAATATTTGATAAAAAAAATAGATAAATAGATATTTGGAAGAATTCACCTGTGAAGCAAATCTGGCCCTAGACTTTTGTTTGTTGGGAGATTTTTTTTAAAAAGATTTTATTTATTTGCCAGAGAGAGAGATAGAGAGAGCACACAAGCAGGGGGAGCAGCAGTCAGAGGGAGAAGCATGCTCCCCACTGAGCAAGGACCCCAATGTGGGACTCCATCCCAGGACCCTGGGATCACGACATGAGCCAAAGGCAGACGCATAACCAAATGAGCCACCCAGGTGTCCCTGCTGGGACATTTTTGATTAGTGATTCAATTTTTTTTTGCAGTTTTATTTTTATTTTTATTTTTTAATTTATTTTTAATTATTATTTTTAAAAATTTTATTATGTTATGTTAGTCACCATACAATACATCATTAGTTTTTGATGTAGTGGTCCACAATCCATTGTTTTCATATAACACCCAGTGCTCCATGGAATACGTGCCCTCCTTAATACCCATCACTGGGCTAACCCATCCCCCCACCCTCTTCCCCACTAAAACCCTGTTTCTCAGAGTCCATAGTCTCTCATGGTTCATCTCTGCCTCCGATTTCCCTCCCTTCATTTTTCCCTACCTTCTCCTAATGTCCTCCATGCTATTCCTTACGTTCCACAAATAAGTGAAACCATATGATAATTGACTTTCTCTGCTTGACTTATTTCACATAGCATAATCTCCTCCAGTCCCATCCATGTTGATGTAAAAGTTGGGTATTCATCCTTTCTGATGGCTGAGTAATATTCCATTGAATATATGGACCACATCTTCTTTCTCCATTCATCTGTTGAAGGGCATCTCAGCTCTTTCCACAGTTTGGCTATTGCTGCTATGAACATTGGGGTGCATATGGCCCTTCTACTCACTACATCTGTGTCTCTGGGGTAAATACCCAGGAGTGCAATTGCTGGGTCATAGGGTAGCTCTATTTTTAAATTTTGAGGCACCTCCACACTGTTTTCCAAAGTGGCTGTACCAACTTGCATTCCCACCAACAGTGTAAGAGGGTTCCCCTTTCTCCACAACCTCTCCAACATGTGTTGTTTCTTGCCCGGTCCATTTTTGCCATTCTAACTGGTGTAAGGAGGTATCTCAATGTGGTTTTGATTTGAATTTCTCTGATGGCTAATGATGATGAACATTTTTTCATGTGTCTGTTAGCCATTTGTATGTCTTCTTCAGAAAAGTGTCTTTTCATATCTTCTGCTCATTTTTTGACT
>NC_138385.1:54484579-54514339 GCF_054177405.1 Leptonychotes weddellii
ATGGAAAGAGCCAAGATGTCCATCATCAGTTGAATGGATAAAGAAGATGTGGTATATATATATATATATATATATATATATACAATGGAACATTATGCATCCATCAAAAAAAAACCCACAAACAACAACACATGAAATCTTGCCATTTGCAACAACACGGATGGAACTAGAGGGTATTATGCTAAGTGAAACAAGTCAATCAGAGAAAGACATGTATCATGTGATCTCACTGATATGAGGAATTCTTAATCTCAGGAAACAAACTGAGGGTTGCTGGAATGGTTGGGGGTGGGAGTGATGGGGTAGCTGGGTGATGGACATTGGGGAGGGTATGTGCTATGGTGAGTGCTGTGAATTGTGTAAGACTGACGAATCATAGACCTGTCCCTCTGAAACAAATAATACATTATATGTTAAAAAAAAGAGAAGATAGTAGGAAAGGAAAAATGAAGAGGGGGAAATCAGAGGGGGAGATGAACCATGATAGACTATGGACTCTGAGAAACAAACTGAGGGTTCTAGAGGGGAGGGTGGTGGGGGGATCAGTTAGCCTGGTGATGGGTATTAAAAAGGGCATGTATTGAATGGAGCACTGAGTGTTATATGAAAATAATGAATCATGGAACACTGCATCAAAAACTAATGATGTAAAATATGGTGTTTAGCATAACATAATGAAATAAAAAAATGTTTGTTAGAATTCACTAGTGAAGCCATGGTGTCCTGGGCTTTTCTTTGTTGGGATGTTTTTGATTACTGATTCAATCTCCATACTAGTTATAGGTCTGTTCAGAGTTTCTATCTGTTCATGATTTAATCCTGGTAGATTATACTTTTCTAGGAATTTGTCCATTCGTGTAGTTTATTCCGTCTATTGGTATGTAATTGTTCATAGTGGCCTTATGCTTCTTTGCATTTCTGTGGCACCAGTTGTAATATTTATTTTTTCTTGTTATATTTATTTAAGTTTTTTGGTTTTTTCTTAGTTAGCTGAAGATTTATCCATTTCCTTTGTCTTCAAAAACTACTTTTTAATTTCAATGGCATTTCCTATTATCTTTTTTTTCTATTGTTTTTTTATTTTATTTGTTTCTGCTCTAATGTTTATTACTTCCTTCCTTTTACTAACTTTGGCCTTAGTTTGTTCTTCTTTTTCTAGCTCATTGGGATGTAAAATATTGTTTATTTGGGATTTTTCTTTTTTTAACATATAATTTTTCTTAGTACTGCCTTGGCAGCATCCCATAATTTTCATATGTTATGGTTTATTTTCATTTGTCTTAAGATATTTTACAATTGCCTTTTGATATCTTCTTTGACCCAATAATTGTTCAAGATTGTGTTGTTTAGTTTTCACATATTTGTGAATTTTAAATTTTACTTCTTAAAAAAATTATTCTAGTTTTATTGAGATGTAATTGACATACAACACTAAGTTTAAGGGGTACAGTATAATGCCTGGACTTTCATATATTGTGAAATGATTACCACAATAAGTTTAGTTAATGTCCATTATTTCATATAGATGCAAAAAATAAGAAAAAATGTTTTTATCCTTGTGATGAGAACTCTTAGAATCTACTCTCTTAACAACTCTCAAATATACTGTATATCAGTGTTAACTATGGGCATCATGTTGTACATTACATCCCCTGTACTAATTTCTATTATGCCTGGCAGTTTGTATTTTTTGGTCACCTTAATCCAATTCTCCCACTCCCTACACCCCACCTCTGGTAACCACCAATCTTATCATTTTTTTATGACTTAAAAAAATATTCTACATATAAGAGATGATACACTCTTTGTCTTTTTCTGTCTGTCTTACTTAGCAAAATGTTCCAAGGTCCACCCATGTTGTTACCACTGTCAGGATTTCCTTCCTTTTTATGGATAAATAATATTCTATTGTATATATATACCAAAACTTCTTTATCCATTCTTCTGTCAACAGGAATTTATTTTGTTTACATGTCTTGGCTCTTGTAAATAATGCTATGGACATGGAGATGCAGATATGTCTTTGACAAGGTGTTTTTGTTTGTTTGTTTCCTTTGGCTAAATATCCAAAAGTGGAATTGCTGGATCCTATAGTAGTTCTATTTTTAATTTTTTTTTTAATTTTATTTATTTGAGAGAGAGGATGAGAGGAGAGAGCACATGAGGGGGGGAGGGTCAGAGGGAGAAGCAGACTCCCTGCTGAGCAGGGAGCCCGATGCGGGACTCGATCCTGGGACTCCAGGATCATGACCTGAGCCGAAGGCAGTCGCTTAACCAACTGAGCCACCCAGGCGCCCTCTATTTTTAATTTTTTGAGGAGCCTCCATACTGTTATTCATATTGGTTGCACCAATTTATAAGCCCACGAACATTGCACAAGGTTCCCTTTTCTCTACATTCCTGCCAGTATTTGTTATCTCTTGTCTTTTTAATGCTAGCCATTCTACCAGGTGTGAGGTGGTATCTAATTGTGGTTTTGGTTTTCATTTCACTTATGATTCATGATGTTGTATACCTTTACATGTAACTGTTGGCCATTTGCATATCTTCTTAGGAAAAATGTCCAAGCAGGTCTTTTTCCCATTTAAAAATTGGATTATATATATTTTTACTACTGAGTTGTATGAGTTCTTTATATATATTGAATATTAAACCCTTATCCTATATACGTTTTGCAAATATTTCTTCCCATTCCATACATTGTTTTTTCATTTTGTTAATCTTTTCTTCTGCTGTGAAGAAGCATTTTAGTTTCTTGTAGCCCAAGACTGATGTCAGTGAGACTTTTTCCTGTGTTTAGGATTTTTATGGTTTTCATCATTACATTTAATTCTGTAACTCATTTTAAGTTCATTATTTTGAGTGGTGTAACATAGTGGTTTAGTTTCATTCTTTAACATGTGAAGATCCAATTGTCCCAGCACCATTTTTTAAAGAAATTGCCTTTTTCTCTATGCATTAGTCTTTGTTTCCTTGTCAAAAATTAGTTGATTATATAGACATGGGTTTATTTCTGGTTTCTTAGTTGTTTTCCATTGGTTTATGTATCTATTTTTATGCCAGTATCAAGCTGTTTTGATCACTATAGCTTTACAATATAACCTGAATTAGAAGTGTGATGCTTAGTGTTTTGTTCTTCTTTCTCAGGATTCCTTTGGTTGTTTAGGGTCTTTGTGGTTCCACATAAACATTAGGAATTTTTCTACTTCTGTAAGAAATGCCACTGGAATCTTGATAAGGATTGCATTGAATTTATCCATGGCTTTGGAGAGTATGGATAATTTAATAATATTAATTATTTCAATCCATGAACATGGATGCCTTTCTATTTATTTGTGACTTCTTTGATTTCTTTCATCAATGTCTTACAGATTTCCATATACAGATCTTTTACATCCTTGGTTAAATTTATTTCTGAATATTTTATTGTTTTTGGTGCTCTTGTAAATAGGATCATTTTCTTTCTTTTATAGGTAATTCATGGTTAATGTATAAAAAAATACTACTGATTTTTGTATGTTAATTTTGTATCCTGCAACTTTTTTTTTTAAAGATTTTATTTATTTATTTGACAGAGAGAAACACAGCGAGAGAGGGAACACAAGCAGGGGGAGTGGGAGAGGGAGAAGCAGGCTTCCTGCCGAGCAGGGAGCCCGATGTGGGACTCGATCCCAGGATCCTGGGACCATGGCCTGAGCTGAAGGCAGATGCTTAACAACTGAGCCACCCAGGCGCCCCTATCCTGCAACTTTTTTGAACTCATTGATTAGATCAAACAAATTTTTTGGCAGTCTTTAGGATTTTCTCTCTATAAAATGTCATCTGCAAATAGAAAAAAATATGACTTCTTCCTTTCCAATTTTAATGCCTTTTATTTCTTCTTTCCTGATTGTTTTGGCTAGGAATTCCAGAACTTTGTTTAACAGGAGTGGTGTGAGTGGGAAATTTGTCTTGTTCTTAATCTTAGAGGAAAATCTTTTAATGTTTCACCATTAAGTATGATGTTAGTTGTGGGCTTGTCATATATGGCCTTTGTAAAGGTAACGTATGTTTCTTCTATAACTAATTTATGAAGACTTTCTACCATGGGTGGCCATAGGTGCCCATTGCCACTGCTGTCCCAGGGATGAGCTGCACCCAGGTGTCCAGGACAATGCATGCATGAGTGTGTTGGTCTGCATGGGTGACTGCCATCCCTGCCCTGAGCCTCTTGCTTGTTCCCCCAGGCCACGGTGCAAGTTTACCTCTTGCCACTGTGTGTTGAGAATCAGGAGGACAATGAAGAAGATAAACTTTCGGAGTTCCAGCATCAAATCACTCAGCCAGGAGATGAAATGCACCATCCAGCTGCTGGATGACTTGGAAATCTCCTGCCACGTCCAGTGTGCTTCTTACAAAAGACAGTAAAAGGGAGGAGGCAAGATGGTGGAAGGGTAGGGAACCCCATTTCAACTGGTCCCCTGAATTTAGCTGCATATCTATCAAACCATTTTGAACACCCACAAAATCAGCCTGAGATGTAAAAATATATATCTGGATCTCTACAAGCAGAAAAGTGACTGCTTCTTGCAAGGTAGGACATGAGGCGTCATGAATCTGTGGGGAGATATCAGAAGATAAACAGAAGAGGGAGGGAGCCTCCATAAGCTGGCTCCTGGAAAGTGATATAACACTGGAGTGGAAAATTGGAACCCTTAGATATCTGCTCTAGTGAGAGACATCCCTCTCTGAAAGGGGCTCTGGAAATGAAAAGGCAGACTTCTAAGTGGGGCATTGTGGTCTTGGAATCCGAGGAGTTACAGAGTGATCAGGGGTGCCTGAACCAACAGAGTGCCCAAGCAGTGGAGCTGGGAAGCAGGTTATGGTCAGTGAGCCTAGGAGGGGACTCTCAGCTCGGGTTGCCATAAACCTTGAGCCAGGCCAGTAGGTAATCACTCTTTTACTGAGTAGCCTGTAAAGGACTGGAACCTGGGATGAAACAGCTGTTCCTAGGACTGGGCAAAAACTCCCAGGGTTGTAGTGGCCCAGAATGGACATTAGAGCAGTACCCAGACATGATCCAGGAGCTTTGGGTGAGTGCCAGCCCACAGCCGCTTGTGGTTTTAGAGTCATAACGGGCAGTGGCACTCCCAGGCCCCTGGCCCTACTTCTGAGAGAGTTGCAGTGGGTGCACACCACAGGAGGCTACAGTTTTTGGTGCATACAGAAGTGGAGACTGTCCCACAGGGTTTATTTAAGGGGGCAGTCTGAGATCTTTCTGCTCTGGGCCAAAGGTTTGGGCATGGTCATTTTTGCTCTGATCCTCTGAAGAGGTGCAGAAAGTCTCCAGGGAACAAAAGCCACACAGAGGACCAGTTTCCACTGAGCCCATCCCCCTGACTGACAAGGTGTGGGACAAATCCACCTAGGCAGGGATACCTGAGAAACAGCTTGGCAGGCCCCTCCCCCAGAAGACAGACTGGAAATGCAGGTGGAAGACAAGCCTATGGATCTCACAAGACTGTAAAATTCCAACACCAGGGGAAAATAGTATATTGAACTCCAGGTGTTGCCTCACGGCTCTATTTTTCAGATAAAATTCTCCTTTCCTTCTTTTTTTCTTTTTCTTATGCTTTTTCTCTATTTTTCTTTTTACCTTCATCCCATCTCAACTAGATGCTTATGCCAAGTTATATTACATTGTCGCTTTTTAAATTTTATTTTATTCTTCTATTTCATTTTGGCTCCGTTTCTTTTTCTGTGGTGGCTTCTGACCACTCCAGATTTTTCTAGGGTGCATCTTGCATGGGTCATGGTTGATATTTTGAACTCTGTTCATTTGCCCACTCATCATTCTCTGGGCAGAATGAATAGAAGGAGGAATTCACACAAAAAAGAACCAGAGGCAGTGTTCTCTGTCACAGAGCTAATTGGTATGGATATAAGTAAGATGTCAGAGATGTAATTCAGTATAGCAATCATAAAGTCAATAGCTAGGTTTGAAAAAAACAAGTGACAATATAGAATCTCTAAGGGCAGAAATGAGTTCTAATCAGGCCAAAATTAAAAATGCTGTGAATGAGATGCAGTCTAAACTGGATACTCTAACAGCTAGGGTCAAAGAGGCAGAAGAGAGAATAAGTGCTCTAGAAGATAAGCTGATGGAAAATAAGGAAGTTAAGGAAAACAGAGATAGACAACTAATAGCCCATGAAAAAAGTCTTGTAGAGAAGAATGACACTATGAAACTTT
Source organism: Leptonychotes weddellii (assembly GCF_054177405.1). Taxonomy (NCBI): domain Eukaryota; kingdom Metazoa; phylum Chordata; class Mammalia; order Carnivora; family Phocidae; genus Leptonychotes; species Leptonychotes weddellii. The sequence goes on from NC_138385.1 coordinate 54,490,811, forward strand.
CCAATGTCAGAATTATTGGGATCTCCAAGAGGGTGGAGAGAAAGAGAGTGCTAGAAGGTATATTTGAGCAAATCCCAGCAGAGAACTTCCCTAATCTGGGGAAGGAAATGAGCATTCATATCCAAGAGGCAAAGATGACCACTCCCAAAATCAATAAAAATAGATCAACACCCTGACATATAATAGTGAAGCTTGTAAATCTTAGAGAAAAAGAATCTATCCTGAGAGCAGCTAGGGAGAGGAAGTTCCTTATATATGGAGGGAGGAACATCAGAATAACATCAGACCTATCCAGAGAAACCTGGCAGGCCAGAAAGACCTGGCAAGTCTAAATGAGAAGAAAATGCAGCCAAGAATACTTTATCCAGCAAGGCTGTCATTCAGAACGAATGGAGAGATAAAGAGCTTCCAGGCCAGGGAGAAACTAAAGGAATATGTGACCACCAAGCCAACCCTGCAAGAAATATTAATGGGGATTCTGTAAGCAAAGACAGTTACAAAAACCAGAAAGAAACAGAGACAATCTACAGAAACAGGGACATTACAGTAAATACAATGCCACTAAATTAATTTCTTTCAATAATTATTCTGAATGTAAATGGGCTGAATGCTCCAGTCAATAGACACAGGGTATCAGATTGGATATAAAAACATTACCCATTCATATGTTGTCCATATGTTCCAGTCAAAGGACACGGGGTATCAGATTGGATAAAAAAAGCATTACCCAACCATATGCTGATTAGAGACTCATTTCATACCTGAAGGCACCTCCAAATTGAAAGTGAGGGGATGGAAAACTATTTATCATGCTAATGGACCACAAAAGAAAGTTTGGGTGCCAATTCTCATATCAGACAAATTAGATTTTAAACCAAAGACTGCAGAAAGAAATGTAGATGGACACTCTATCATACTTAAAGGGTCTATCGAACAAGAAGATCTAACAATGGTAAATATCTATGCCTTCAATGTGGGAGCAGCCAATTATATAAACCAATTAATAACCAAAATAAAGAAACGTATAATAATAATAATACATAAATAGGAAACTTCAGGACTCCACTCACAGCAATGGACAGATCATCTAAGCAGAAGATCAACAAAGAAACAAGAGCTTTGAATGACACATCAGACCAGATGGACTTCGTAGATATATACAGAACATTCCATCCTAAAACAACAGAATACACATTCTTCTTGAGTGCACATGGAACTTTCTCCAGAATAGACCACATACTGGGTCACAAGTCAGGTCTCAACTGATACCAAAAGACTGAGATTATTCCCTGCATATTTTCAGGCCACAATGCTTTGAAACTGGAACTCAACCACAAGAAGAAATTTGGAAGGAACTCAAAAACTTGGAAGTTAAAGAGCATCCTGTTAAAAAATGAATGGGTCAACAAGGAAATTAAAATACTTAAACAATTCATGCAAACCAATGAAAATGAAAACACATTGGTTCAAAACCTAGGATACTTCAAAGGCAGTTCTAAGAGGGAAAGACATAGCCATCCAAGCCTCTCTCAAAAAAATTAGAAAGATCCCAAATACATAAGCTAACCTTACACCTAAAGGATCTGGAGAAAGAACAGCAAATAAAGTCTAAATCAAGTAGGAGAAGAGAAGTAATAAAGATTAGAGAAAAAATCAATGAGATAGAAACTAGAAGAAGAGTAGAACAGATCAACAAAACTAGAAGCTGGTTCTTTGAAAGAATTAATAAGATCAATAAACCTCTGGCCAAATGTATCTAAAACAAAAGAGAAAAGACCCAAATTAATAAAATCATGAATGAATGGGGAGAGATCATGACTAATACCAAGGAAATAGAGACTGTTATTAGGACTTGTTACTAGCAGCTATATGCCAACAGATTAGGTAATCTGGAAGAAATGGATGCATTCCTAGAAACTTATAAACTACCAAGACTGAAACAGGAAGAAATAGACAATCTGAACAGTATAATACCCAGCAAGGAAATTGAAGCAGTAATCAAAAACTTCCCAAAAAACAAGCCAGGGCCACATGGCTTACCAGGGGAATTCTAACAAACATTTAAAGAAGAAATAATCCCTATTCTACTGAAGGTGTTTCAAAAAATAGAAATGGAAGGAACACTTCCAAACTCGTTCTATGAGGCCAGTATTACCTTGATCCCCAAACCAGACAAAGACCCCATCAAAAAGGAGAATTACAGACCAATATCCCTGATGAGCATGGATGCCAAAATACTCAATAAATTCCTAGCCAATAGGATCCAATAGTACATTAAAAGGCTTATTCACCACGACCTGGTGGGATTTATTCCTGGGATGCAAGGGTGGTTCAACATTTGTAAATCAATCAGTGTGATGGAGCACATTAATAGAAGAAGAGACAAGAACCATATGGTCCTCTCAATTGATGCAGAAAAAGCATTTGACAAAATGCCGCATCCTTTCTTTATTAAAATTCTTCAAAGTATAGGGATAGAGGAAATATACCTCAATATAATAAAAGCCATCTATGAAAAGCCCACAGTGAATGTCATTCTAAATGGGGAAAAACTGAGAGCATTTCCCTTCAGGTCAGGAACATGACAGGGATGCCCACTCTCATGACTATTGTTCAACATAGTACTAGAAGTTCTAGCCTCAGCAATCAGACAACAAAAAGAAAAAGCATTCAAGGGGCGCCCGGGTGGTTCAGTCATTAAGCGTCTGCCTTCAGCTCAGGTCATGGTCCAAGGGTCCTGGGATCGAGCCCCACATCGGGCTCCCTGCTCTAAGGGAAGTCTGCTTCTCCTTCTCCCATTCCCCCTGCTTGTGTTCCCTCTGTTGCTATGTCTCTCTTTCTCAAATAAATAAATAAAATCTTTAAAAAAGGCATTCAAATTAGCAAAGAAGAAGTCAAACTCTCGTTATTTGTAGATGACATGATACCTTATGTGGAAAAACCAAATGACTCCACCCCAAAAGTCCTAGAACTCATACAGCAATTCAGCAATGTTGCAGGATACAAAGTCAATGCACAGAAATCAGTTGCATTGCTATATGCTAACAATGTGACTGAAGAAAGAGAAATTAAAGAATCGAGTCCATTTACAATTGCACCAAAAACCATAATAAACCTAGGAATAAGCCTAACCAAAGAGGTAAAGGACTTATACTCTAGAAACTACAGAACACTTATGAACAAAATTGAGGAAGATACCAAGAGATGGAAAAATACCATGCTCACGGATTTGAAGAAAACACATTGTTAAAATGTCTATGCTCCTCAGAGCAATCTACAGATTCAATGTTATCCTTATCAAAATACCATTGACATTTTTCACAGAGCTGGAACAAACAATTGTAAAATTTATATGGAACCAAGAAAAGACCTCGATTGGCCAGGGGAATTTTTTTTTTATTATGTTATGTTAGTCACCATATAATACATCATTAGTTTTTGATGTGGTGATCCACCATCCATTGTTTTCATATAACACCCTGTGCTCCATGCAGTACGTGCCCTCCTTAACACCCATCACCAGGCTAACCCATCCCCCAACACCTCTCTCTAAAACCGTGTTTGTTTCTCAGAGTCCATAGTCTCTCATGGTTCATCTCTCCCTCTGATTCCCCCGCTTCATTTTTCCCTTCCTTCTCCTAATGACATCCATGCTATTTCTTATGTTTCACAAATAAGTGAAACCATATGATAATTGACTTTCTCTGCTTGACTTATTTCACTTAGCATAATCTCCTCCAGTCCCATCCATGTTGATGTAAAAGTTGGGTATTCATCCTTTCTGATGGCTGAGTAATATTCCATTGTATATATGGACCACATCTTCTTTCTCCATTCATCTGTTGAAGGGCATCTCGGCTCTTTCCACAGTTTGGCTATTGCGGACATTGCCGCTATGAACATTGGGGTGCATATGGCCCTTCTTTTCACTACATCTGTGTCTTTGGGGTAAATACTCAGGAGTGCAATTGCTTGGTCATAGGGTAGCTCTATTTTCAAATTTTTGAGGCACCTCCACACTGTTTTCCAAAGTGGCTGTACCAACTTGCATTCCCACCAACAGTGTAAGAGGGTTCCCCTTTCTCCACAACCTCTCCAACATTTGTTGTTTCTTGCCCTGTCCATTTTTGCCATTCTAACTGGTGTAAGGTGGTATCTCAATGTGGTTTTGATTTGGATTTCCCTGATGGCTAAAGATATGAACATTATTTCATGTGTCTGTTAGCCATTTGTATGTCTTCTTCAGAGAAGTGTCTTTTCATGTCTTCTGGCCACAGCAACTTCTTTCAAGATATATCTCCTAAAAGTAGTGAAACAAAAGCAAAAATGAACTTTTGGGACTTCATCAAGATAAAAACTTCTGCACAGCAAAGGAAACAGTCAACAAAACAAACAGGCAACTCACAGAATGGGAAAAGATATTTGCTAATGACACTACAGATAAAGGGCTGATATCCAATATCTATAAAGAACTTCTCAAACTCAACACCCAAAAAACAAATAATCAGGCCAGGGGAGTGTTGAGAAAGAAAACCAAAGCCAGGGGCATCACAATACCTGACTTCAAGCTACATTGCCAAGCTGTGATCATCAAGATAGCATGGTACTGGCACAAAAACAGACACATAGATCAAGGAAACAGAATAGAGAACCTAGAAATGTACTCTCAACTCTACATTCAGCTAATCTTCGACAAAGCAGGAAAGAACATTGAATGGAAAAAAAATACTGTCTCTTCAATAAATGGTGCTGGGAAAATTAGACAGCCACATTCCGAAGAATGAAACTAAACCATTGTCCTACACCATACACAAAGATAAACTCAAAATGGATGAAAGACCTAAACGTGAGAAAGGAATCCATCAAAATCCAATGGGAGAACACAGGCAGTAACCTCTTTGACCTTGGCCGCAGCAAATTCTTGCAAAGCATGTCTCTAAAGGCAAGGGATACAAAAACAAAAATGAACTATTGGGACTTCATCAAGATAAAAATCTTCTGCATGGCAAGGGAAACAGTCAACAAAACTAAAAGGCAACCTATGGAATGGGAGAAGATATTTGCAAATGACATATCAGAGAAGGGGCTGGTATCCAAGATCTATAAAGAACATCTCAGACTCAACACCCAAAAAACAAATAATCCAGTCAAGAAATGGGCAAAAGACATGAACAGACACTTCTCCAAAGAAGACATACAAATGGCTAATAGACATATCACTAGCCATCAGGGAAATACAAATCAAAACCACAATGAAATACCACCTTACACCAGTCAGAATGGCTAAAATTAACAAGACAGGGAACAAGAAATATTGGCGAGGCTGTGGAAAAATGGGAACCCTCTTACACTGTTGGTGGGAATGCAAGCTGGTATAGCCACTCTGGAAAACAGTATGGATGTTTGTAAGAAGATAAAAATAAGACTACCCTATGACCCAGCAATTGCACTGCTAGGTATTTACCCCAAAGATACAGATGTTGTGAAAAGAAGGGGCACCTGCATCCCAGTGTTCATAGCAGCAATGTCCACAATAGCCAAACTGTGGAAGAAGCTGAGATGCCCTTCAACAGATGAATGGATAAAGAAGATGTGGTTCATATATACAATAGAATATTACTCAGCCATCAGAAAGGATGAATACCCACCATTTGCACTGACATGGATGGAACAGGAGGGGATTATACTAAGTGAAATATGTCAATCAGAGAAAGACAATTATCATATGGTTTCACTTATATGTGGAACATAAGGAATTGCATGGAGGAGCATATAGGAAGGGAGGGAAAACTGAATGCAAAGAAATCAGAGAGGGAGAAAAACCATGAGAGCCTGTGAACTCTGGGAAATGAACTTAGGTTTACAGAAGGGAGGTGGGTGGGGAGATGGGGTAACCGGGTGATGGGTATTAAGGAGGGCATGTGTTGTGATGAGCAGTGGGTGTTATATGCAACTAATCAATCGTTTAACACTATATCAGAAACTAATGATGTACTATATGTTGGCTAACTGAACATAAAAAAAAAGAGTTTCTACCATGAAAGAAGTTGAATTTTGTCAAATACTTTTTTTGCATCTATTGAGATGATCATATATTTTTTTCCTTTCATTCTCTTGAATGATGAAATGTGATGTATCACATTTATTGATTTGCCTAAGTTGAACCATCCTTACATCTTAGAGTTAAATCCCACTTGATCATGGTTACTGAACCTTTTTATTAAACTTTTTAAAAAAGATTTTTTTGAGAGAGGGAGAGAGAGAGACTGTGTACAAGTGGAGGGATAGGCAAAGAGAGAGGTAGACTAACAGACTCCCTGCTAGAGCAGGGAGCCTGACTTGGGTCTCGATCCCAGGACCCCAAGATAATGACCTGAGCTGAAACCAAGGGTCAGATGCTCAACAAACTGAGCCACCTGGGAGCCCATGAGTGAAACTTGTAATGTGCTGCTGAAGTTGGATTTGCTGGCATTTTTTGAGAATTTTTGCATCTATATTCATCAGAGATATTTTCCTGTAGCTTTATTTTCCTACAGTGGCTTTTCCTTGTTTGGTATCAGGGTGATGCTGGCTTTGTAAAATGAATTTGAGAGTGATTTCCCCTCTTCCATTTTTTTTGATGAATCTGAGAATGATTAGCATTAATTCTTCTTTAAATGTTTGGTATAATTCACCAGTGTAGTCATCTTGTCCTAGGATGTTTTTTTGGGAGATGTATGATTACTGATTCAATCTTTTTACTAGTAATTTATCTGTTTAGATTTTCTATTTATTCCTTTTTTTAATTGGTAACTTTTATGTGTCTAAGGATTTTTCAATTTCTTCTACATTATTCAGTTTGTAGGTGTGTAGTTGTTCATAGTAGCTTCTTATAATCCTTTGTATTTCTCTGGTTTTGGTTGTAATTTGTTTTCTTTAATTTGTAATTTTGTTGATTTGGGTCCTCTTTTTTCCTTAGAGGTTTGTTAATTTTGTTCCTATTTTCAAAGATCCAACTCTTAGTTTTGTTAATCTTTTCTATTGTTTTGTTATTCTGTATTTCATTCATTTCTGCTTAAATCATTATTATTTTCTTCCTTCTGCTAGTTTTAGGCTCAGTTTGTTCTTTTTCTGGTACCCTTGAGGCATAGGATTAAGTTGTTTATTTGGGATCTTTCTTGTTTCCTAATGGTGGCATTTATTACTATGAACTTCTTTCTCAGATCTGCATTTGTTGCATCACATCACTTTTTGTATATTATGTTTCCATTTTCATTTATCTAAAGATATTTCTTAATTTCTCCTTTAATTTATTTTTTGATCCTTTGGTTGTTCAGAAGAGTGTTGTTTAATTTCCATATCTTCTTGAGTGTTCCAGTTTTCCTCCTGTTACTGATTTCTAGTTTCTAACCATTGCATTTAGAGGAGATAATTGGTATGATTTCAACCATTTTGATTGCTTTTTGGGAACCATTTGCTTGAAATATATTATCCTATCACTTTATACTCAGTTTATGTGTGTCTTTAATGCTAAAGTGTGTTTCTTGTAGGCAGCATATGACTGGATCTTGTTTTTTATCCATTCAGCCACCCCATGTCTTTTGATTAGAGAATTTAATCCATCTATTTTTAAAGTAATGATTGATATGGAAGAACTTACCATTGCCATTTTGAGGACTTACCATTGGCTGTTTTTTAGACCCCTATTTCTTTGCTTTTTGTCCTGTGTTTTTTTCTTGTGTTTGGTATCTTTTGGTATCAGTATACTTTGACAGATTTATCCTATTCTTTTGTGTAATTACTACAGGCTTTCTCCTTGTGGATGCCATGAGGCTTACATAAAATATCTCAAAATTATTTTTAAACATCCTATTTTATAGCATTCCTAAACTTTATACTTTTACTTCTCTTCCCTCTCACATTTTAGATTATTAATGTTATAGTTTATATATTTTTATATTGTATATTCAATAACAGAGTACTGTAGTTAGAGTTAATTTTACTATGTTTGAATTTTATTTTATTTATTTTATTATTTTTTTTATTATGTTATGTTAGTCACCACACTATGTTTGATTTTTAACCTTTAATCTAAAGTTGTCAGTAAATTGAGCCCCATTATTACCATATTACAGAATATAACTTTGTCTATACATTTACAATGCCAGTGAATTTTATGCTACCTTTTAATATTTTTATGATGTCAATTAGCATCATTTTACTTCACTCAAAATCTCCCTTTAGAATTTCTTGTAAGGCAGGTATGTTGGTGACAAACTTCTCAGCTTTTGTTTATTTAGGAAAAGGTTTATCTCATGTTTTTCTGAAGGACAACTTTGCTGGGTATAGATTTTTTCATTGATAGTTTTATTTATTTATTTAGACAGTTTTGTTTTAATATTTTGTGTATATCATCCTATTCTCTCTTGGCCTGAAAAGTTTCTTTTGAGAAATTACCTATAGTCTTATCGTGGTTCCATTGTGTATGACTTATCCCTTTTCTTTTGCTTTCAATATTCTGTCTTTTTTTTTTGGCAGTTTAGTTATGTGTATTGGTGTAGCTCTATTCCTTTTTAATCTATTTGGGATTCTTTGGGCCTCCTGGATCTGTATGTCTATTTCTCTCCCCAGGTTTAGAGGTTTAGAATGCTTTCAGCCATTATTGCTTTAAATATACTTTTAAAAAAAATTTAAATTAAATTTGCCAACATATAGTACATCATTAGCTTCAGATGTAGTGTTCTATCACAACCCAGTGCTCATCGATCACATGCCCTCCTTAATGCCCATCACCCAATTATCCCATCCCCTCCACCTCCCCTCCAGCAACCTTCAGTTTCCTATAGTTAAAAGTCTATCATGGTTTTTCTCCCTCTCTGATGACTTCCCTTTTAGTTTTCCCTCCCTTCCCCTATGATCCTCTATGCTGTTTCTTATATTCCACATATGAGAGAAACCATATGGTAATATCTTTCTCTGATTGACTTATTTTGCTCAGCATAATACCTTCCAGTTCCATCCACGTCAATGTAAATGGTAAGTATTCTTCCTTTCTAATGGCTGAGTAATATTCCATCATATATATGGACCACATCTTTATCCATTCATCTGTTGAAGGACATCTGGTCTCTTTCCACAGTTTGGCTATTGTGGACATTGCTGCTATGAACATTGGGGTGCATGTGCCCCTTCTTTTCACTACATTTGTATCTTTGGGGTAAATAGCCAGTAGTGCAATTGCTGGGTCATAGGGTAGCTCTATTTTTAACTTCTTGAGGCACCTCCATACTGTTTTCCAAAGTGGCTGTACCAGCTTGCATTCCCACCACCAGTATAAGAGGCCTCCACTTTCTACACATCCTCGCCAACATTTGTTGCTTCCTGTCTCGCTAATTTTAGCCATTCTAACTGGTGGTAGGTGGTATCTCGTTGTTCTTTTGAGTTGTATTTCCCTGATGACAAGTGATGTGGAGCATTTTTTCATGTGTCTGTTGGCCATTTGTATGTCTTTGGAGAAATGTCTGTTCCTGACTTCTGCCTATTTCTTGACTGGATTATTTGGGTTTTTTTGAGGTGTTGAGTTTGATAAGTTCTTTCTAAATCTTTAATACTAGCCCCTTATCTGATATGTCATTTGCAAATATCTTCTTCCATTCCATAGGTTGCCTTTTAGTTTTGTTGACTGTATACTTTCTGTCTCTTTCTCTTTCTCTTCTTTTTCTGGAATTCTGGAATAGTGCAGATATTGTTTATTTTGATTGTGTCCTATAATTCCCATAGGCTTTCTTTAGTCTTTTTCAATTTTTTTTTTCCTCTGATTGGATAATTTCAAATGTCCTACCTTCTTGGTCACTGACTCTTTCTTCTGCATGGGCAAATCTGCTTTTGAAGCTCTATTGAATTCTTCAGTCTTTTAGCTGTATTTTTCAGCTCTAAAATTTCTGGGTTTTTTTTCATGGTTTTTATTTATTTGTTAAACTTCTCATTTTGTTCAATCATTGTTTTCTGAATTTTAGTTGTCTGACTGTGTGATCTTATAGCCCACTACACATATGTAAGTGCATTATTCTGGATTCCTTGTCTGAAAGTTCATAGATCTTCATTTCTTCAGGGTGAGTTGGAGGGGTATTTGTTTCCTTTGTTGGTGTCATGTATATTTTATTTTTGTGATCCTTTATTCCTTACATTGGTGTCTGAGTGGCCTTCTCTTCCAGACTTTATAGGTATGCTTTAGCAAAGAAAATTCTCCACTGGTCAGCTCAGTTTGTGATTTTGGATGGGTCCATTGGTAAGTCCTTGTGCAGGTGGGGATTGCTATCAGGGTCCTTTTTTTTTTTTTTTTTGTGAGGTTGATGCCTGAATTGTATTGGGGTGGAGATGTTGATGGCTGAAAATAGTTGAATAGGACTGCTGGCTTGGTTCTCTGCTCAAGTGAGACTCTGGGATGGATGTCATGTTTTCCTGGGTTCTTTGGTCAGGCTTCCTAGATAGTTGGGACTTTGTTCTATACTCAGAGGTAGACAGGGTTATAAATTAGCTTCCTTGTATTGCCAGGGTAGCAGAACAGGCCTCAAAGCTTATACAGCTCATTGTTTTAGTCCTGAATCAGGTAAGACTGCACTGAATTTCCTGGCCAAATCGGGCCATCAGTTTTGCTCTTCAGATGGGGAAAGCCATGGGCTGTGGTCTCTGTTTAAATGTTACTGTAAGGAGGGTTGTTGGATGGGCTACACAGCTTTTAATGTGCTCTGTTTAGGTTCTCTGGTCAAGTGGTTTGGAGACTGTATTAAGTAATGATCAGGGATATGTATTAGTTTCCCTGCATGGGCATAATGGGAGAACCAGCTCCAAGGATAGCAAAGCTCTTTGTTTGTTGTCCTGACTGAAGCTTACCCATGCAAGAAGTTCCCTGGCTAAATAGGGCTAGTGGTTTTGCTCTGCAAATGATCAGCTCTGTCTGCCAGATCCCTGCTTGAACATTGCTATTCTATTCAGCTTCGGGTGTTATGGCCAGTTTTTATGGTGAAGTGGGCCCAGGAACTACACTCAGCAATGGGCAGGGCTATAAATTAGATCCCCTGCCCAGGTGGAGTAGGAGATCCAGCTCTGGGAAGTCTCCTAGGTGTTCTAAGTCAGGCTTTCTGTTTGGAAGGAACTATGAATAACTTCCCTGTTTAGGCAGAGTGGGAAGACCAACTCCAAGCAACCAGCGAGGTGTTCCTGGCCAGGCTTTCTGGTCAAGCAGGCTGGAGGCTACACTCAACAGTGGGCATAGTTTGCTTTCTGCTTTTGATATCTTCTTTCATTGCATTATGATTAGAAAAAATACTTGGTAGTATTTAATCTTAAATTAGTTAAGACTCTTTTTCTGTGACCTATCATGTTATTTTTCCTAGAGAAAGGTGTATGTGCTCTTGAGAAAAATATGTATTCCATTGTTTCCATGTCCATTTGGTCTTTAGTTTTATTCAGATCCTTTGTCTCCTTATTGATCTTTCTGGGTATTCTATCCATTATTGAAAGTGGGGTGTTGGAGTTTCCTATTATTATTGTATTTCTGTGTATTTCTCTCTTCAGTTCTGTCAGTGTTTGCTTTAGGTGTTCTGATTTTTAGTGTGTGCATACATATTTCTAATTGTTATTACTTTCTGATGGATTGACCCTATATCTTCATATAATGTCCTTCTTTTTCTCTTGTGAATGTTTTTCACTTAAGGCAGTTTGTCTGGTATAAGTAGCTCAGACACTCCTGCTCTTTTGGTTATCATTTGCATGGAATATCTTCTTTCATTCTTTTAAATCTATATGTATCTTGGAATTTATGCATTTTTAAAATTATTTAATATTTAAAATGCTAACATTAAACAACACACTACTACACAAACAATGGGCCAAAAAAGAAATCAAATGGCAAATCAAAATATGTCTCAAAGAAAAAGAAAACTCAATATTCCAAAACCTATGGAATGCAGCAAAAGTAGTTGTTAGAGTGAAATTTATGCTATAAATGCTTGTATTATGAAAAACATTCAAACATTCAAATAAACAATGTAACATAAACTACAAGGAACAAGAAAAAGAAGAAACTTAGGTGAAATTTAGTAGAGGAAGGAAATAACAGAGAAATCAGAAACAAATAAAATAGAGAACAGAATAAACAATAACACAACATTGAAAGTAATGAATAGTTTTTCCATAAAATAAACAAAATTGGCCATGCTTCAACTACATTAACTAAGAAAAAAAGAGAGAAGACTCAAAAACCAAAATGAGAAATGGAAGAGAAAACAATACAACAGATACCACAGTTTTTCCATAAAATAAACAAAATTGGCAATGTTTCAACTACATTAACAGATTACTATAAACAATTATATAAGAAGAAATCAGATAACTTAGGAAAAATCCCAGATAATCCCTAAAAATGTACAAGCTATCAAGATTGAAATATGAATCATCAATCCAAGAAATAGGAAATCTCCTTAGACCAATAACAAGAATGAAAGTTGAATTAGGAATCAAAGATCTCCCGGCACAGAAAAGCCCAAGACTACATTTATCATTGGTGAATTCTACCAACATTAAAAAAAATTAATGACAATCTTTATCAAAGATTACAAATAATGGAATAGGGGAAAACATTCAAAATCATTCTGTGGCACCAGTTTTACCCTGATACCAAAGCAGGATAAAAACAATAGAAGAACGAAAAAGTCTAGTTTGTCTGATTTAAGTATTAGCATTCTGACTTTCCATTTGCATGATAAATCCATTTGCATGATAAATGTCTCTCCATCCAATCATTTTCAATCTACAGGTGCCTTTATTTCTAAAATGAGTCTCTTGTAGGCAGCATATATATAGGTCTTGTTTTTTTATCCATTCTGACACCCTGTGTCCTTTGATTGGAGCATTTAGTCCATTTACGTTCAGAGTAATTATTGATAGATATGTATTTATTGCCATTTTATTACTTGTTTTGTCATTGTTTCTGGAGATTTTCTCTGATCCTTTCTTGTCTTTGTCACATTTGTTCTCTCCTTTTAACTCAGAGTCCCCTTTAATATTTCCAGCAGGCCTGTTTAGTGGTCATGATCTCCTTTTGTTTTTGTTTGTCTGGGAAACTCTTTAACTCTCTTATTCTAAATGATAGCTAGATAGAGTATTCTGGGCTGCAGATTTCTCCCATTCAGCACTTTGAATATATCATGCCGGTTTCTTCTTGCTTGCCAAGTTTCTGTTGAGAATGCTCCAGCTAGACTTATGGGTTTTCCCTCATAAGTTAAGGACTTTTGTGTTGCCGCTTTTAAGGTTTTTTCTTTATCACTATATTTTGCAAATTTAATTACATTATGTCCTGGTGTTGGCCTGCTTTTGTTGATTTGATACGAATTCTTTGTGCCTCCTGTATCTGGAAGTCTGTTTCCTTTCCCAGATTAGGGAAGTTCTCTGCTATTGTTTCTTGAAATAATTTTTCTGCCCCCTTTTCTCTCTCTTCTTCTTTTGGGACTCAAATAACACAAATGTTATTATGTTTGATGGAGCCACTGAGTTCCCTAGATCTATTTTTGTTTTGTATAATTCTTTCTCTCTTTTGTTCAGCAACATTGCTTTCCATTATTTTATCTTCTAGGTCATTAATTCATTTGCTGTTTCTTCCAGCCTTCTGTTCATTGCATCAAACCTATTTCCAATCTCATTTATTGCTTACTTCATCTCTGATTGATTCTTTTTTAACTCTTCTATCACTGTGGTAGGGGTCTCCACTGATGTCTTCTATTCTGTTTGCAAGTCCAGTGAACGTCCTTATGATTGTTGCTTTAAATTCTCAATCAGACATGTTACTCCTCTCTGTTTCACTTAGATCTTTGCTGTGGGCTTATGTTGGTCTTTGATTTCAGATAAATTACTGTCTTGGCATTTTGTCTATGTCTCTACCTTCTTCCCTGTGTTAGAAAACCAGTTATGTCTCTTGCTCCTGAAAGTGATGGACTTATGAAGAACTTCAAAGAGTGTCTCTGGTGTGCACTGTGTGTGGTCTGCTGTTGTGTTCTGGCTGCTCTATCCTTCAGGCCAGTCATCTGCAGGAGTTCTCCTTGCCTGCTATGGGCAGTGTTTGTCCCTGGCCTGAATGTGGTAGGTTTTAATGAAGTGTGCTCTGGTCTGCTTCTGAAATGATACGTGACAACACTTCCACTAGAACTGAGGCCTTGCAGAACTCTCTGGGTGGGAGACGTGGTATGGGGCTGGTGTTTGTGCTGGTTTTCTAGGGTAAGGGCCCATTGTGCTGGGACTGAGGTAAGCTTGACTGAGAAAAGAAGGTCCTCCAGAGCACAGTGGGGTGGGGCTTAGTGTAAGCAAGTTGGGCAGCCAGTGTTCATGCAGAAATGCTTCCCTCAGGTGGTTTTGTGTTTATGCTTAGGGTCGGGAAAAGGAAATGGTCCAGCCAGATCCTTTGATCTCAGAGAAGCATTTCTTTGAATGCTTTCTCTAAGGGAAGTATTCTTAGAATAGTGAATAATATCCCCCACTGTGTTCCTCAGGCATTCATCAGCTCATTGTTTCTATGTTATCTGTCTGCATTCTCTCCAGGAGCAAGGCAGTGTTCCCAAGTTCTACTGCAGCCAAAGTTCCTGAGCTTTAAGTCTCCAAGCCCTGCTAGTTGCAAGAACTCAGGAAATTCAGCCCCTCTCATTTTCCAAGCCAGTGGCTTTGGGGAAATGTTCTCCTTGTACATTCCTCTGTGTGGCCCTCTCTCATGTGCCCTTCTCATTGACCACAGCTCCCCCCCTCGATGGTACCCAAGATCTGTTTCTTCCCTAAACAATATCTGCACACTCCCTACCTTCTTCAATTTGTCCTCTTCTCTCCCTTTAGTTGTGGAGTTTGTTCTCTCAGTCTTCAGGTCAATTTCTGGGTCATTTAGGAATATTTTATAATTATCTAGTTGTGATTGTGTGCCAAGATGAGCCTAAGGTCCTCCTCCTTGGCCTCCACCTACTGCTCTTCCTGTATCTTGAAATTTAAAGTGAGTTTATTGTAGCAGCATATTTTGGGGTCTTCTTTATTCCATTCATCCAGAGTATTTCTTTTGATTTGGGGTTTTTTTAAATTTAATTTAATTTTATTATGTTATGCTAGTCACCATACAATACATCATTAGTTTTTTTTTTTTAAGATTTTATTTATTTATTTGAGAGACAGAGAAAGCATGAGGTGAGGAGGGTCAGAGGGAGAAGCAGACTCCTCGCTGAGCAAGGAACCCGATGTGGGACTCGATCCCGGGACTCCAGGATCATGACCTGAGCCGAAGGCAGTCGCTTAACCAACTGAGCCACCCAGGCGCCCCATCATTAGTTTTTGATGTAGTGATCCATGATTCATTGTTTTCATATAACACCCAGTGCTCCATGTAGTACATGCCCTCCTTAATACCCATCACCAGGCTAATCCTTCCCTCACCAACTTCCCCTCTAAAATCCTCAGTTTGTTTCTCAGAGTCCTTAGTCTTTCATGGTTCATCTCTCCCTCCGATTTCCCCCCCTTCATTTCCCCCTACCTTCTCCTAATGTCCTCCATGCTATTCCCTATGTTCCACAAAAAAGTGAAACCACATAATAATTGACGTTCTCTGCTTGACTTATTTCACTTAGCATAAACTCCTCCAGTCCCATCCATGTTGATAAAAAAGTTGGATATTCATCCTTTCTGATGGCTGAGTAATATTCCATTGTATATATGGACCACATCATCTTTCTCCATTCATCTGTTGAAGGGCATCTCGGCTCTTTCCACAGTTTGGCTATTGCGGACATTGCTGCTATGAACATTGGGGGTGCATATGGCCCTTCTTTTCACTGTATCTGTGTCTTTGGGGTAAATACCCAGGAGTGCAATTGCTGGGTCATAGAGTAGCTTTATTTTTAATTTTTTGAGGCACCTCCACACTGTTTCCCAAAGTGGCTGTACCAACTTGCATTCCCACCAACAGTGTAAGAGGGTTCCCCTTTCCCCACAACCTCTCCAACATTTGTTATTTCTTGTCAATTTTTGCTATTCTAACTGGTGTAAGGTGGTGTCTCAATGCGGTTTTGATTTGAATTTCTCTGAAGGCTAATAATGATGAGCATTTTTTCATGTGTCTGTTAGCCATTTGTATGTCATCTTTTAAGAAGTGTCTGTTCATGTCTTCTGCCCATTTTTTGACTTATTTGTTTTATGGGTGTTGAGTTTGAGAAGCTCTTTATAGATCTTGGATATCAGTTCTTTGTCTTTAGTGTCATTTGCAAATATCTTCTCCCATTCTGTGGGTTTCCCTTTTGTTCAGTTGACTATTTCCTTTGCTGTGCAGAGCTTTTTATCTTGATGAAGTCCCAAAAGTTCATTTTTGCTCTTGTTTCACTAGCCTTTGGAGGTGTATCTTGAAAGAAGTTGCTGTGGCCGATGTCAAAGAGGTTATTGCCTATGTTCTCTTCTAGGATTTTGATGGATTCCTGTCTCCCATTGAGGTCTTTCATCCATTTTGAGTTTATCTTTGTGTATGGTGTAAGAGAATGGTCGAGTTTCATTCTTCTGTATATAGCTCTCCAATTTTCCCAGCACCATTTACTGAAGAGATGGTCTTTTTTCCATTGCATAATTTTTTTACTGCTTTATCGAAGATTATTTGGCCACAGAGTTGAGGGTCCATATCTGGGCTCTTTATTCTATTCCATTCATCTATATGTCTGTTTTTGTGCCAGTACCATGCTGTCTTGGTGATCACTGCTTTGTAATATAGCTTGAAATCGGGCAACGTGATGCCCCCAGCTTTGTTTTTCTTTTTCAACATCTCCTTGGCGATTCGGGGTCTTTTCTGATTCCATACAAATTTTAGGATTGTTTGTTCCAGCACTTTGAAAAATGTCATTGGAATTTTGATCGGGATGGCATTGAAGGTATAGATTGCTCTGGATAGCATAAACAATTTAACAATGTTTATTCTTCTGATCCATGAGCACAGAATGGTTTTCCATCTTTTTGTGTCTTCTTCAATTTCTTTCATGAGTGTTCTGTAGTTCCTAGAGTATAGATCCTATACCTCTTTGGTTAGGTTTATTCCGAGGTATCTTATGGTTTTTGGTGCTATTGTAAATGGAATCGTTTCTCTAATTTCTATTCCTACAGTGACATTGTTAGTGTATAAGAAAACAACTGATATCTGTGCATTGATTTTAAAACCTGCCACATTACTGAATTGCTGTATGAGTTCTAGTAATTTGGGAGTGGAGTCTTTTGGGTTTTCCACATAAAGTATCATGTCATCTGTGAAGAGAGAGAGTTTGACTTCTTTGCCACTTTGAATACCTTTTATTTCTTTTTGTTGTCTGATTGCTGTTGCTAGGACTTCTAGTACTATGTTGAACAATAGTGGTGAGAGTGGGCACCCTTGACGTGTTCCTGATCTTAAGAGAAAGGCTCTTAGCTTTTCCCCATTGAGGATGATATTCGCTGTGGGTTTTTCATAGATGGATTTTATGAACTTGAGGAATGTTCTCTCTAACCCTATACTCTGAAGAGTTTTAATCAGGAAAGGATGTTGTATTTTGTCAAATGCCTTTTCTGTATCAATTGAGAGGACCATACGGCTCTTCTCTCTCCTCTTATTAATATATTCTATCACAGTGATTGATTTTAGAATGTTGAGCCACTCTTGCATCCCGGGGATAAATCCCACTTGGTCATGGTAGATGATCCTTTCAACGTATTGTTGGATCCTATTAGCTAGGATTTTGTTGAGGATTTTGGAATCCATATTCATCAGGGATATTGTTCTGAAATTCTCCCTTTTGATGGGGTCTCTGGTTTGGGGATTAAGGTAAGTTTGGCCTCATAGACTGAGTCTGGAAACTTTCCTTCTGTTTCTGTTTTTTGAAACAGTTTCAGGAGAATAGGTATATTTCTTCTTTGAATATTTGGTAGAATTCCCCAGGGAATCCATGAGGCCCTGGACTCTTGTTTTTTGGGAGGTTTTTGATCACTGCTTCCATCTCGTTACTGGTTATTGGACTATTCAGGTTGTCAATTTCTTCCTGTTTCAGTCTTGGCAGTTTATAGGTTTCGAGGAAGGCATCCATTTCTTCCAAGTTGCTAAATTTATATAGTTGTTGATAATAATTTCTAATAATTGTTTCTATTTCCTTGGTGTTAGTTGTGATTTCTTCCTCTTCATTCATAATTTTATTAATTTGGGTCCTTTCTCTTTTTTTTTGGATAAGTCTGGCCAGTGGTTTATCGATCTTATTATTTCTTTCAAAGAACAAGCTTCTAGTTTGGTTGATCTGATCTACTGTGTTTCTGGTTTCTAATTCATTGATCTCTGCTCCAATCTTAATTATTTCTCTTGTAATGCATGGCTTAGGCATCGTTTGTTGCTTTTTCTCTAGTTCTTTAAAGTGTAAAGTTAGTTGGTGAATTCAGGATTTTTCTATTTTTTTGAGTGAGTCTTGGTTGGCTATGTATTTTCCCCTTAGGACCGCCTTTGCAGTATCCCATAGGTTTAGAGTGATGTGTTTTCATTTTCGTTGGTTTCCATGAATTGTTTAAGTTCTTCTTTAATTTCCTGGTTGACCCAAACATTCTTGAGCAGAGTGGTCTTTAGCTTCCAAGTATTTGTATTTCTGCCAAAATTTTTCTTGTGCTTGAGTTCCAGTTTTAAAGCATTATGGTCTGAGAATATGCAGGGAATAATCTCAGTCTTTTGGTATCAATTGAGACCTGATTTGTGACCCAGTATATGGTCTATTCTGGAGAAAGTTCCATGTGTGCTCGAGAAGAATGAGTATTCTGTTGTTTTAGGTGGAATGTTCTGTATATATCTATGAGGTCCATCTGATGCAGTGTGTCCTTTGAAGCTCTTGTTTCTTCATTAATTTTCTGCTTAGATGATCTGTCCATTGCTGAGAGTGGAGTTTTGAGGTCTCCTACAATTAACGTATTGTTATCAATATGACTCTTTATTTTGGTTAACAGTTGGCTTATGTAGATGGCTGCTCCCATGTTGGTGGTGTAGGTATTTACAATTGTTAGATCTTCTTGTTGGATAGACCCTTTAAGAATGATATAGTGCCCTTCTGTGTCTCTTATTACAAACTTTAGTTTAAAATCTAATTTGTCTGATATAAGAATTGCTACCCCAGCTTTCTTTTGAGGTCCGCTGGCATGGAAGATGGATCTCCGTCCCTTCACTTTGAGTCTGGATGTATTTTTAGGTTCAAAATGAGTCTCTTGTAGACAGCATACGGATGGGTCCTGTCTTTTTATCCAATCTGCAACCCTGTGCCATTTTATGGGAGCATTTAGGCTGTTCATGTTGAGAGTGATCATTGAAAGATATGAATTTATTGTCATCATGTTGCCTGTGAAGTCCTTGCTTCTATAGATTGTCTCCGTCAATTTCTGTTGTATATCACTCTTGGGGTCTTTCTCCTTTTATAGACACCCCCCTTAACATTTCTTGCAGGGCTGGGCTTAGTGGTCACATATTCTTTCAGTTTCTGCCAGTCTTTGCATCTCCATCCATTCTAAATGACAGCCTTGCTGGATAAAGTATTCTTGGCTGCATGTTCTTCTCATTTGGTACCCTGAATATTTCTTTTTTTTTTTTTTTTAGATTTATTTATTTATTTATTTATTTATTTGAGACAGAGAGAATGAGAGAGACAGAGAGCACATGAGAGGGGGGAGGGTCAGAGGGAGAAGCAGGCTCCCCGCCGAGCAGGGAGCCCGATGCGGGACTCGATCCCGGGACTCCAGGATCATGACCTGAGCCGAAGGCAGTCGCTCAACCAACTGAGCCACCCAGGCGCCCAACCCTGAATATTTCTTGCCAGCCCTTTCTGGCTTGCCAGGTCTCTTTAGATAAGTTTGATGTTATTCTGATATTCTTCCTTCTGTAGGTAAGGAATCTCTTCCTTTACTGCCCTTAAGATGGTTTCCTTGGTTCTAAGATTTGCGAGTTTTACTATTACATGTTGGGGTGTTAGTCTGTTTTCTTTGATTTGGGGAGGGGTCCTCTCTGCCTCTAGGACACGAATGTTTGTTTCCTTCTCCAGATTAGAGAAGTTCTCAGCTACGATTTGCTCAAATATATCTTCTAGTCCTCTCTCTCTCTCGACCCCCTCAGGGATCCCAATAATTCTGACATCAGAACGTTCCATGGTGTCACTTATTTCTCTGATTCTGTTTTCATGGATTTTGAGTTGTTTCTCCCTGGGTTCCTCTTTATCCTTCTTTTCTATCGATTGGTCTTCCAGGTCACTAATTTGTTCTTCTGCCTCACTTACCCTAGCTGTTAGATTATCTAGATTAGATTGGATCTCATTGATAGCATTTTTAATTCTGCCAGTTCAGCTTTCATTTCTGCCCTTAGAGATTCTATGTTGTCATTAATCAATTCTTCCATTCTAGCTATTATCTTCATAAGTGTTACCCTGAAGTCCATTTCCAACATCTTGGTTATATCTGTATCCATTTGTAAATCTGTGGCAGAAGTCACAGTCTCTGAGTCTTTCTTATTTTGTGGGTTCCTCCTCCTAGTCATTCTGTTGAGGGGTGTTGAGGGAATGTACAGCGTCCAAATTACTGTCAACAACCCAAGCAAATCCACCTCTTTTATGGGTTGCTGACCTCTTGTTCTTCCAGCCTATCTTCTGGTGGATGGGCGTGCTGTGCTGTTACTCATGCAACCTGTTTGGGCAGAGTTGCCCTGCCCCATGTTGGGGGGGATGGGCTCAGTGAAAACCGTTTTTTGGGGGCTTTGGTTCTCTGTTGACTTTCTCTGGCTGCTTTCTGTATCTATTCTGAGAGTCAGCACAGAAGAGATCATTTCCAACCATCTGCCTCAGAGCAGAGAGTTCGCAGTCTGTTCTTCAGTGAGCTCTCTGGACCGCACTATCTCTGTTTCTGTCTGTGTTGCTGAAAATTGCAGCATCCTGGCTTGTAAGCCCCTCAGCTTCCAGGTTCAGGCACGTGTCTGTCCTTTGTGCTTCTAAAACTGCCAGCTGCCCTCAGTTCACACGGGTGGCACTGCTGCTCCAGGTTTCTGTCTGGGGGGCTGCCCTAATGTCCTTTTCCCACTGCTACTGGTCTGCAAATCTGTGCCCCATCCCCAGCATGAGAGGCTTTCACTCACTGGATGTGCAGGATCCTGACGGCTCTCTCCCCCCTTCCGTTTATCTTCCAATATGTGCCCATGGAATCACAGCTCCCTGTTTTATGCCTCAAAACCAACTGCTTATGATATTCTGTTTGTAGAGGTCCAGGTATATCTTCTTATATCTCAGGCTGATTTCATGGGTGTTCAGAGTGGGCCGGGAGATATCCAGCTCAATTCAGGGGACCAGATAGAATAGGGTCCCCTACTCCTCTGCCATTTTTTTATCTCCCTATTTCATTGATTTCTGCTCTAATTTTTATTATTTCTCTTTGTCTGCTGGGTTTAGGCTTTATTTGCTGTTCTTTCTCTAGGTCCTTTAGGTGTAAAGTTAGCTTGTGCATTTGGGATTTTTCTAATTTTTTGAGAGAGGCTTGGATGGCTGTGTACTTCCCTCCAAGGACTGCCTTTGCCATATCCCATAGGTTTTGAACTGATGTGTTTTCATTTTCATTGGTTTGCATGAATTGTTTAAGTTCTTCTTTAATTACCTAGTTGACCCATTCATTCTTTAGCAGGATGCTCTTTAACCTCCAAGTGCTTGAGTTCCTTCCAAATTTCTTCTTGTGGTTGAGTTCCAGTTTCAAAACACTGTGGTCTGAAAATATGCAGGGAATAATCTCAATCTTTTGGTATCAGTTGAGACCTGATTTGTGACCCAGTATGTGATCTTTCTGGAGAATATTCCATGTGCACTTGAGAAGAATGAGTATTCTGTTGTTTTAGGATGGAATGTTCTGTATATATCTATGAAGTCCATGTGGTCTAATGTGTCTTTCAAAGCTCTTGTTTCTTTGTTGATCTTCTGGTTGGATGATCTGTCCAATGCTGAGTGTGGAGTGTTGATGTCCCCTACTATTTATGTATTATTATTAATATGTTTCCTTATTTTGGTTATTAATTGGTTTTTATAATTGGCTGCTCCCATGTTGGGGACATAGATATTTACAATTGTTAGATCTTGTTGGATAGCCCATTAAGTATTATATTGTGTCCCTGTACATCTCTTTTCAGTCTTTGGTTTATAATCTAATTTGTTAGATATGAGGATTGTTATCCCAGCTTTCTTTTGAGGTCCATTAGAGTGGTAGATGGTTCTCCATCCCCTCACTTTCATTCTGGAAGTGTCCTAGGTATATAATGAGTCTCTTGTAGACGGCATATGGATGGGCCATGCTTTTTTATCCAATCTGAAACCCTGTGTCTTTTGATGGGAGTCTTTAGCCTATTTTCATTCAGAGTTACTACTGAAAGAGATGAATGTATTGCCATTGTATTGCCTGTAATGTCCCTGTTTCTGTAGATTGTCTCTGTTTCCTTCTGGTCTATGTGACTCTTGGCTCTCTCTTCACTTTCAGAATCCCCCTTTATATTTCTTGCAAGGCTGGCTTGGTGGTCACATATTCTTTCAGTTTCTGTCTGTTTTGGAAGCTTTTTATCTTTCTTTCCATTCTGAATGACAGCCTTGCTGGATAAAGTATTCTTGGCTGCATGTTCTTCTCATTTAGTACCGTGAATATGTCTTGCTAACCCTTTCTTGTTTGCTAAGTTTCTGTGGATAGGTCTGATTTTATTCTGATATTCTTCCCTCTGTATGTAAAGAATCTCCTCTCCCTAGCTACTCTCAGGATAGTTTCTTGGGTTGTATGATTTGCAAGCTTCACTATTATATGTCTGGGTGTTGATCTATTTTTATTGATTTTAGGAGGGGTCCTCTCTGCTTCTTGGATATGAATGATTGTTTCCTTCCCTAGGTTAGGGAAGTTCTCAGCTGTGATTTGCTCAAATATACCTTCTAGCCCTCTCTTTTTCTCCACCCCCTTGGGGATCCCAATAATTCTGACATTGGTACGTTTCATGACATCATTAATCTCTCCAAGCCTTTTTTCATGGGCTACTAGCTGCCTATCTGTTTTCCTCAACTTCCTTCCTTTCCATCAGCTTATCTTCTAGATCACTTATTCTGTCTTCTGCCTCATTTACCTCGGCTGATAGAACATCCAGTTTAGAGTGCATCTCATTCATAGCATTTTTACCTTTGGCCCAATTAGATCTCATTTCTGCCCTTAGAGATTCTATATTGTCACTTATGCTTTTTTCAAACCTAGCTATTGACTTTATGATTGTTATCCTGAATTCTATATCTGACATCTTACTTATATCCATATTGATCAGCTCTGTGGCAGACAACTCTGTCCCTGGTTATTTTGTTTGAGTTCCTCCTTCTTGTCATTCTGTACAGAGAATGATGGGTGGACAAATGAACAAAGTCCAAAATATCAACCATGACCCAAGCAAGATGAACCCTAGAAAAATCTGGAGTGGTCAGAAGCACCACAGAAAAACAAAGCCATATA
>NC_138385.1:54514439-54533760 GCF_054177405.1 Leptonychotes weddellii
GGGGGGGGGAATTGGAGGGAGAGATGAACCATGAGAGACTATGGACTTTGAGAAACAAACAGGGTTTTAGAGGGGAGGGGGGAGGAGGGATTGGTTAGCCCAGTGATGGGCACTAAGGAGGGCACGTACTGCATGGAGCACTGGGTGCTATATGAAAACAATGGATCGTGGATCGCCACATCAAAAACTAATGATGTATTGTATGGTGACTAACATAACATAATAAAATTAAAAAAAAAAAGAAAAAGAAAAACAAAGCCAAAATGAAACACAGGAATAAAATTTAACAAAAGAAGTGGCAGGGGAAGAGGGACTATGATCTTGCAGTGTGTACATAGCAGGGTGTTTCAGTTGTTCCTGGGCAAATTTTGGTGTGTGTGTTAAAAGACACTACATCTCAAAATTGCAAGGAAAGTAAAACATATATATATATATATATATATATATATATACACACATATATGTATATATATATATATAAAGATAACATTGAATAAAATGAAAAAGACTAAAATGAAGCATGTATGTATAAAAAATACAGGTGTGAAAAAATACCAGTTAAAAAGCAACTATGAAATATAAGTTGGTATAATAAACCTTTAATTGAAATGAGAAAAAGTTAAAAAGAAAAAAAAGAAAAGCATAAGAAAAAGGAAAAAAATGAGAATTTTATCTGGAAAATAAACAAGTCATGAGGCAACACCTGGAGCTCAATATACTATTTTCCCCTTGCGTTGGAATTTTACAGTCTTATGGGATCCATAGTGTTGTCATCCACCTGTTCTTCTAAACTGTCTTCTGGGGGAGAGGCATGCCATGCCATTTTTCAGGTATCCCTGCCTGTGTGGAGTTGTCCCACCCCCTGTCAAGGGGATAGGCTCAGTGGAAACTGGTCCTCTGGGTGGCTTTTTTTCCTGGAGGCTTTCTGCACCTCTTCAGAGGATTAGAACAAAAATGGCCGCACCCAAACCTCTGGCTCATAGTAGAAAGATTGCAGTCTGCCCTCTTTAATAAACCCTCCAGGATAAACAGTCTCCACTTCTGTATGCACTGAAAACTGCAGCCTCTTCTGGTGCACGCCCACTGCAACTCTCTCACAGGTAGTCCCAGGTCCCTGGGAGTGTCACTGCCCTTTTGTGACTCTAAAAATTTGAGCGGCCTTGGGCTCGTACTGTGCACCCGAAGCTCCTGGATCATGTCTGGGTACTGCTCTAATGTCTTTGCTGGGCTGCTACTGTCCTGAAAGCTTTTGCCCAGTTGGTCACAGGTTCCAGACTTTTTCAGGATGCTCAGGAAAGGAGCGATTATTGACCAGCCCATCTCATGGTTTATGGTGATCTGAGAGTCCCCTCCTGGGCTCGCTGACCATAACCTGCTTCACAGCTCCACTGCTCGGGCACTCTACCAGTTCAGGCACTGTCATTCTCTCTGTGACTCCTCGGATTCCAAGACCACAATGCCCTACCTAGAATTCTGCCTTTTCATTTGCAGAGCCCTTTTCAGAGAGGGATGTCTCTCACTAGAGCAGATTTCTAAGGGTTCTGATTTTGTGCTCCGGTGTTATATCACTTTCCAGGTGCCAACTTATGGATGCTTCCTCCCCCTTCTGTTTATCTTCCAATATCTCCTGGAAGATTCATGATTCTTCATGTCCTATCTTGCAGAAAGCAGTCGCTTTTCTGCTTGTAGGGATCCAGATATATGTTCTTACATCTCAGGCTGATTTCATGGGTGTTCAAAATGGTTTGATAGATATCAAGCTAAAGTCAGGGCATCAGTTGAAATGGGGTCCCCTACTCCTCTGACATCCTGCCTCCCTCCAAATCTCTGCTTTTATATAGGTTTATTACTCTCCCTTTCTTTGTTAATGTCACTAATTATATTTTCTTCTTAATATAGATTTATATTCACTGTTTTATGCATTTGTCTTCTAAATGATATAGAAACAAAAAGGACATAGTAAAATGTAATAATATTAGTGTATATATTAACTTGTGTATTTATTTTTGCCAAGATTCTTTATACAGTTGATCTTTGAAAAACACAGGAGTTGGGCCACCAAGTGCCATGCAGTTGAAAATCTGCTATAACTTTTGACTTCCCCAAAACTTAACTATTAGTAGTTTATTGTAGACTGGAAGCCTTACCAATAATATAAACAAGTCAATTAACATATTTTGTATCTTATTTGTATTACATATTGCATAAGTACAATGAAGTAAGCTAAGAAAAAAGTTATTAAGAAAATCATAAGGAAGAGAAAATACATTTATAGTACTGTATGTAGATTTATTGAAAATAGTCCATGTATAAGCAGCTGAGACAGAGGTGGCAGGCATCAGGAATGGCTGCAGGATGGTGATGTTCCACAGCCTGGTGGCCTTGGCTCAGCAGCAGCAGCTGCCTAAAAGTCCCATGAGAGGTGCAGTACTGCTGCCCTGTATGCCTGGGGGTGTACCACCAGCCTTTGGCCATTGGCAGCTATGTACATATATAAATGTGCCAGTCTCTGGGAGGCCATGGAGCTAGGGCACTGCCATAGGAAGTGGTCTACTCCTGGCCTGGGAGGAGCCTGAAGCCAGAGGACTTGGGGGTTGGGGGAACCATGGTGCAGTGTGGAGTTATTCTTAGAAAATATATTGTAAACCCCAGAGGGTGATTGTGGAAGCTGTTGAAATGTCAGCAGTGTTCCTGTTCTCAGGCTATTGAACGCAATGGCCTGGTACAAACAGGATCCCATGATCTCCTGGGCTATTCCTAGAAAGTGTATTGTAAGTCCTAAGGGATGACTGTTGAAGCAGCTGAAATGTCAGCAGCATTCTTGTTCTCAGGCCATTGAATGCAATGGCCTGGAAGGAGCAGAATCCCATGATCCCCAGGGGCAAGGCATAGGTTAGGAGCTATGAAAGAATGTAACCCTCAGTTCCGCCTTTCTGCACCTGGCAATTGCTAGCCCAAACATCATGCTCCCCCCTTATCCCATGACTACCTCCTTGTGTGCTTATGTGTAGGGGAGAATGCAGGCCTGCTTTATGGCTTCAAGATATTTGCCATCCCCTAGTACTCCTTTCCCACACTTTGAGGCATCTGTCCTTGCTTTTCTGATTAAAAAAAAAACAACAAAACAAGTGGCCTTGCATGGCCACTCAGATTGGTGTCTGAGAACTTTATTTCAGTGCATGACAACAGTGCAGGGTTCCCTGTACAGTACCATTCCTGCCCTCTAGGCCTGTTCCTCTGCTTCAGCCCAACCTCTTGTTTGCCACCCCTGGGTGCTCAACCTGACCACTTTGTTGGCACACAGGGAGACCTGCAGCCCTGCCCAAGCCTAGGGCCACTTGGGGCTTCTGATGGCTTCAGCAGGCCTTCCTGGATACTCAGAGGGCAGCAGGTGTGACCTCTGCACCAGTTGTTTTTAATTTGGTTTCATGGAGTCTGGGGTGGATATTTGTAAATAAATGCCTTGCAGCTTTTGCTGTCAACTCTCTCTTTTTTTTATTATTATTATGTTCAGTTAGCCACTGTATAGTACATCATTAGTTTTTGATGTAGTGTTCAATGATTCATTAGTTACATATAACACCCAGTGCTCATCACAACATGTGCCCTCCTTAATACCCATCACCATGTTACCCTCTCTCCTCTGAAAACCCTCATTTTGTTTCCCGGGGTCCATAGTGTCTCATGGTTCATCTCCCTCTCTGATTTCTCCCCCTTCAGATTTCCCTCCCTTCCCCTATGGTCCTCCATGCTATTGCTTAAAAACAATCCCGAGTACAAATGGACCTGCACAGTTGAAATCTGTAGTGTTCAAGGGCCAAGTGTACCTTCAAATGACTTCAATTTGCTGCTTAGTGACATTTAATTTCACTTTAAATAACTCCCTGTAGCAGTTCTTGTAGGGCAGGTTTCCTAGCAATGAACTTTCTCGCTTCTCCTATCTGAGAATGCCTTAATTTCTCTTATTTTTTAAAGGATAGCTTTGTTGGATCTCAAATATCTGGTTGGCAGGTTTCTTTTTCTTTCAGCACTTTAAATGTCATCTCACCTTCTTCTATTATCCGTGGTTTCTGTTAAGAAATTAGCTGCTAATATTGTTGACTATGCCTTGTATATGATGGATTACTTCTGTCTTGCTGCTTTCAAGATTCTTTGTCTTCCAACATTTTGATTATAATGTGTCTCAGTATGGGCCTTTTTTTTGTATTACTGGGAGTTCATTGAGCTTTATATATGTGTAGATCTTGTCTTCTATCAACTTTGGGAAGTTTTTAGTCATTATTTCTTCAAATATTCTCTCCTTCCCTTTCCTCTCCTTCTGGGACTCCTATTATCACATTGTATGTTGGTACACTTGTTGGTCTTCCACAGTTCACTTAGGCTTTGGTCATTTTTCTTTATTCTTTTTTCATTACAGATTCTCATATGGAGTATTTTCAATTGTCCTGTCTTCCTGTCTGCTGATTTTTTTCTGCTTGCTCAAATATGTTGTTGAAATCCTCTAGTGAATTTTTCATTTCACTTATTGTAGTTTTCAGCTCCAGCATTTCTATTTGAGTTCCTATTTATTATTTCTCTTTGTTGATATTCTCTATTTTTGGGATATCATTCTCCTGGTTTCCTTTAGTTCTTTTTCTATGGTTTCTTTAGGCTCCTTGAGCATACTTAAGACAGTTGGTTTAAATCCTTCAGTAGTAAGTACAATGTGTGGGCTTCATCAGGGATAGTTTGTCAGTTTATTTATTTATTTTCCTATTAATGGGACATTCTTATTCCTTTGCATGCCTCTTTTATTTTTGTTTGGTTAAAAGTGGATATTTTGAATATTATAATGTTGTGGCTGTGGAAATCAGATTCTACTCCCTCTGCAGTTGTTATTATTGTTCCTTATGGTGGGTCTTATGTGCTTAGTGACTATTTTTTAAACTAATTTTAAAAGATCATATACTTTGTTTTGTATGGTCTTTGATGTCTCTGTTTCTGTAGGTGGTGGTCAGATAGTGATTTGACTGTGATTTTTATAGACTCCTAAATTAAAAAATAAAAAAAAAACTGTTTTAGTCTTTGTATATTGGTTTTGTCTTGGGGCACCCTTTTAAGACTAAGCCAGTCTGCTTACTGCTCTGCTTGAGCCTTCACTTTCTGCTTGCTCTGAACCTAAAGATCAGCCAGAGGTGAAAGCTAGGGGTCCTCTCACATCTTATCTGAACATTTGTACTATCCTCGGAAAGCTCTTAGATTCCTTGTTAATATGAAGAAATTTTGTTGCTTGCTGTTCTTATTTCTCTTTGTCTTTCAGTTTAGATAATTCCTATTAATTTCAACTTCAGTAACACATTTTTCTCCTGTGCTCAATCTCTTGGTATGTCCATTTAGTTAATCCTTTATTAGTTTCTTTAATTAATAGACTTTACATTTTAGAGTAAATTTAGGTTTATAGAACATAAGATCTTTTTCACAATCCTTATTTCCCAAAGTAACTTCAGCTTTTCCTGCCAGGCTTTCATCATGTTAAAGTTTGCATAGCTGTACTTTTTTTGCCTCCATTTGCAGAAGCTTCTTCATTTGCCTTTCTATCCTTTCAAGGAATGCCCTCCACATGGCCACTTTCCTGCCCTGAAAGAGTAATTACATAAAACAAAATCAAGTGCTTTTGTGGCATTTCTTTTAGAGAACCCCTAAAGAGGTTAAAACTAACAAACATAATTCTTTTTTTTATTGTTATTTTACTTCTAGTGTAGTTACAAGTGTTATATTAGTTTCAGGTGTTAAATATAGTGATTCATCAATTCCATAAATTGCTCAGAACTCATCAAGATAAATGTGCTCTTAATACCCTTCACCTATTTCACCCATACCTCCACCTGCTTCCCCCCTGGTAACCATCTGTTTGTTCTCTGTAATTAAGAGTCTGGTTTGTCGTTGTTGTTGTTGTTCTTGGTTTGTCTCTTTTTTCCCCTTTGTTCATTTGTTTTGTTTCTTAAACTCCACATATGAGTGTAATCATATGGTATTTGTCTTTCTCTGACTGGCTTATTTCACTTGGCATTATACTCTCTTGCTCCATCCATGTTGTTGCAAATGCCAGGATTTCATTTTTTTTAAAGATTTTATTTATTTATTTGAGAGAGAGAGTGAAAGAGAGAGAGAGCACAAGAGGGGGGAGCAGGAGAGGGAGAAGCAGACTCCCTGCTGAGCAGGGAGCCCAATGCAGGACTCGATCCCAGGACTCCAGGATCATGACCTGAGCTGAAGGCAGTCGCTTAACCAACTGAGCCACCCAGGCGCCCAGGATTTCATATTTTTTATGGCTGAATAATATTCCATTACATAATAAAATATACAAACATGTATATACATAAACAAACATATAATATACAAACATATATATACATACTTACATATACACATATATACATAATATACAAACATGTATACATATGTGTATACATACACACACATATATATACATATGTATATGTATATACATATACATATACAAACATATATATACATTTTATATATATATTATATATATAATATATACATCTTTATCCATTCATCTAACAACAGACAGTTGGGCTGTTTCCATATCTTGGCTATTATAAATAATGCTACTATAAACATAGGGGTGCATATATCCTTTTAGAATTAGTGTTTTCATATTCTTTGGGTAAATACCCAGTAGTGCAATTACTGGATATATGGTAATTCTATCTTTAATTTTTAAAGAAACCTCCATACTCTTCCAGAGTGGCTGCACTAGTTTTCATTCCTACCAACATGGCATGAGAGCTCCTTTTTCTCCACATCCTCACCAACACTTGTTCTTGTCTCTTGTTTTTGATCTTAGCCATTCTGACAGGTGTGAAGTGATATGTCATTGTGCTTTTGGTTTGCATTTCCCTGATGGTGAGTGATGTTAAGCATCTTCTCATGTGTTTATTTGCCATTTGTATGTCTTTTTTTGAGAAATGTCTCTTCACGTATTCTGCCCATTTTTAAACTGAATTGTATGTGTGTGTTATTTTATAAGTACTTTGTATATTTTGGATACTAACTCTTTATCAGATAAGTCATTTGCAAATATCTTCTCCCATTCAGTAGGTTGTCTTCTAGTTTTGTTGGTTGTTTCCTTTGCTGTCCAGAAAAGCAGAAGCTTTTTATTTTGATGTAGTCCCAATAGTGTATTTTTGCATTTGTTTCCCTTGCCTCAGGAGACATATCTAGGAAGATGTTGCTATGGTAGGTATCAGAGAAATGTACTTGTGCTCTCTTCTAGGGTTTTTATGGTTTTAGATCCCACATTTAAGTCCTTAATTAATTTTGAGTTTATTTTGTGTATGGTGTAAGAAAGTGGTCCAGTTTCATTCTTTTGCATGTTGCTATCCAGTTTTCCCAACACCATTTGTTAAAGAGACTTTTTTTTTCCCAATCAGATATTCTTTCCTGCTTTGTTGAAGATTCATTGGCCATATAATCATGGGTTTATTTCTGAGCTCTCTATTCTGTTCTATTGATCTATGTGTCTATTTTTGTGCCAGTATCATATTATTTTGATTACTACAACTCTGTAATACAACTTGAAGCCTGGGACTGTGATACCTCTAGCTTTGTTTTTCTTTTTCAAGACTGCTTTGTCTATTCAGGGTCTTTTGTGGTCCCATACAAATTTTAGGATTGTTTTTTCTATTTCTGTGAAAAATGCTGTTGATATTTTTATAGGAATTGCATTAAATCTATAGATTGCTTTGGATAGTAGTATGGATATTTTAACAGCATTTGTTCCTCCAATCCATGATCATGGAATGTCTTTCCATTTGTTTGTGTTGTCTTCAATTTCTTTCATCAATGTCTTATAGTTTTCAGAATACAGGTCTTTCACCTCGTTTAAGTTTCTTCCTGGGTATTTTATTATTTTGGGGGCAGTTGTAAATGGGATTGTTTTGTTCATTTCTCTTGCTGCTTCATTATTAGCATAAAGAAATACAGTAGATTTCTGTACATTGAATTGATAAAACACAATTTTTTATGAACAAGTTCCACTCTGTCCTTCCAGAAACCAGGTGTTTACACCTGAATGCAGACTGGTATCTTCAATATAGCCACTGCACTGGGAAGAGAAGTTGGGCAAATTTAAGTTAAAGTGCCTCAAAGTTCTCTTACCTTGTTCCAATCACCTTTTCCTTGATTCAGCATTCACTTGTTTGCTATAAGCCTTTGATTATTTTCTAGAGTTCTGACAAAATTGGTATTTACAGTTTCTGTCATTTTTATTTGTTTGTTTCTGTGGAAGAATGGGAACTTGGAACTCCCTACTCAGCCATTTTCACTAATGTCATCTCTTCTGATGCATTTTTACTAAGAGGCCATCAAAAGCCCTCATATACAATTATTTCTTTTCTTTTTAAATTATTATTTATTTTCATAACATTATTTCCACCACTTCTATCTAAGCAGTGTATACTTCAGCAAAAGTGTATTTTTTAAAAAGATTTTATTTATTCATTTTGACAGAGAGTGTGTGTGAGAGAGAGAGCATGAGCAGAGGGGAGGGGCAGAGGGAGAAGCAGACTCCCCGCTGAACAGGGATCCCAACAGGGGGCTTGATTCCAGGACCCTGAGATCATGACCTGAGCTGAAGGCAGATGCTTCACCGACTGAGCCACCCATGTGTCCCGTCTCATGCTCTACTCTAAAGCTACGTCTCTTAGGGCTCCCTTTGGCCCCTTACAGTGGCTTGTCATGTCATGCCCCCTACTCTGCACCTGGACCTCTGTCCTACTCAGGCACATCCACTCAGAGCTAGAGAGGAGAGGAAAAATCAATGAGAGGGGACAGGTTAAGCAGACGCTTAACTAACTGAGCCACCCGGGTGCCCAGCCAAACTGTATTTACTGCTTTATCCATATACCTTATGCTATCCTGTCTTAGTGACTTGCTTCATGTTGTTTCTTTTGTTTAGAATCTATAGTCAAGGGAGTCTATGTATCAATGGAAGAGTGTCAAAGGGTCCATGAACATATACAAATTATCTGCAAAACTTTTTGAGTCTGGAAATATGTGATTTTTTTTTTTTTCTGTAGGAGAGGGTCCTTAGGTTCTCAAAAGAGTTTGACTAAAAAACAACAAGAGATAATAATTACTGGCTCAGGCAATTCTTCAGCTTTATTTTCCCCTTTTAAGTAAACAAGCCCTACCCATTCTTTAGGCCCAGCTTAAATGTTACTTTCCTTATGATACTTCCCACTTCTTTTTAAATAATCTTTTCTTTGGCTTACTTCTCAAGACTCGTTTTCTCTTTAAGCTCTTAAGGTACTTTTCTTTTTATTTAAATTCAATTAGCCAAAGTATAGTACATCATTAATTTTTGACATAATGTTCAATGATTCATTAGTTGTGTATAATACCCAGTGCTCATCACATCACGTGCCCTCCTTAATGCCCATCACCCAGTTACCCCATCCCCCACCCTCCCTTTCCACAACCCTCAGTTTGTTTCCTGGAGTCAAGAGTCTCATATGGTTTGTCTCCCTCTCTGATTTCTTCCCATTCAGTTTTCCCTCCCTTCCCTTATTGTCCTCCACACTATTCCTTATGTTCCACATATGAGTGAAACCATATGATAATTGTCTTTCTCTGATTGACTTATTTCACATAGCATAATCCCCTCCACTTTCATCCATGTCTATGCAAATGGTAGGTATTCATTCTTTCTGATGGCTAATATTCCATTGTATATATGAACCACATCTTTATCCATTCATCTGATGAAGGACATCTTGGCTCCTTCCACAGTTTGGCTATTGTGAACATTGCTGCTATGAACATTGGGGTGCATGTGCCCATTCTTTTCACTACATCTGTATCTTTGGGGTAAATACCCAGTAGTGCAATTGCTGGGTTGTAGAGGAGTCCTATTTTTAATGTCTTGAGGAACCTCCATACTGTTTTCCAGAGTGGCTGTACCAGCTTGCATTCCCCCCACCAGTATAGGAGGTTCCCCTTTCTCCACATCCTTGCCAACATCTGTTTTTCCCTGTCTTGTTAATTTTAGCCATTCTAACTAGTATAAGATGGTATCTCATTGTAGTTATGATTTGTATTTCCCTGATGGCAAGTGATGTGGAGCATTTTTTAATGTGTCTGTTTGCCATTTAGATGTCTTCTTTGGAGAAGTGTCTGTTCATGTCTTCTGCCCATTTCTTGACTGGATTACTTAAGGTACTTTTCATTTTCTATCATGTATTATGGTTATGAATATATTTTTAGAAGAGTTTTAGAGTTGGACATATATGAGTTTGTGTCTTGTTTTTGTCACCTGGTAGTTTTGTGGCTTTGTGCAAAACACTGACCTCTCTTAACCTTTACTGGTAAAAAAAAAAAAAGTGATTACATCTATCACATGGTGGTGTTGTAAGGATTAAATTAAATATGATAAAATATATTAAACACCATGCTCTTCTTGGCAGATAGTAGATGCACAATAAATGTCAATTCTTATCTCAGTAATGCTTTCATCTGCAGATAAAAGAAAACCTAACTGTTATTTAAACCATAAGGACATTTTTGTTTACTTATCAAGAAATTTGGAGGTGGTGGTTCTAGGGTTTATTCTGTGGCTCAATGATGTCATTAAGGGCTTAAATTATTTCCATCCTGTTCCATCATTTTCAGTACATAGGTTTTTGTCTTCATTCTTATTGCCTCATGGTTGTAAGATAGCTGCTGCAGCTGAAGGTGTGGAATCCTTACATGTATGTGAAAAATGACGAGATTTTTAAAGTTTTCCCTTCATTGGGCTGGAGGAAGCCCAGCAAAATTTTCTACAGAGCGTTCCAAAAGACCTCCTGGTAATGCAGGTAATGAAGTTTCCCATTGCTCTCTTATCGCTTATTTCTTCTTCTACTATGAGCTTCTGAAGGGCAGAATCCATGTCTTCTTTCTTTCCATAAACCCAGCATGTAGTATAGTACTTGGAATATAGTGGGTGCTTCCTGGATGCTCAATCAATACAAACCAACCTGTTTGTGGTATGTGAATTCTCTATGAGTGGTTATTATTACTCTTGTTAGGAGACTGTTAAACATATGAAGTATATAAAAGTTTGCAGTTCTTAATTCCTGAAGAAGTCTTTCAGAACATTGACCTCTGGGCAGAGAGGAAAACTTCATTGCCATGCTAAGCTATCCATCTTGTGTGTGATTTCCCCACCTTGTTTGGATTTGGCAAAACATCTTTGTTTTGGTTTTGATCAGTGACATTTACATAAATTTGGTACTCTTGGTTGTTCTAAATGATCTATTGATGTATTTGTGGGGGGTTAATCTCCTGAGTCTTGATGAGGTCAGAATTTCCTTTCTCCTGAATGACTCCAAATGTTGGTTACACAACTCATTTGAGCACCAGGTGTGAGAGAGGCAAGGAAGCATGACCTGTTTACCCTCTGGAAAAGAGAACCCATGTATATTACATATGCAATGAGGAAATTGTACTTTTGGGGACAGAGATAGAGAGCCAGGGAGAACAGCTTTTATTTTTTTCAATCTTTTCAAAGATTAAAAATAAAATCTTCATCAATTTATAAATTTAATTAAAGAATCTCTGCTCCTAGTCACAGTTGGATTACTGCAAAGACTTCCTGCCTTGTCTCCCTACATCAATTCTCCTGCGCTGTAGTCTGTTTTGTGAGATGCAATTTTTCTAAAAATAGCTTTCATCATGGCACTTCCTTCTTAAAAATACTTTCTAGTACATATAGGCTAAACCCCAGAATTCCAGGCCCAGAAATCAGGACTCTGCAGTCTTGTCTCTACCTACCTTTCCAACCTCATTTCTCATGTATTCTCTAGACAAAACAGTCTCTTTACTGGTCCCCAAAGATGTCATTGTATTTTTGCTTACACTACCCCACTATCCTCTTATTTAAATCCCACTCACTATTCGATTTCAACTTCTACCTCCTCCAGATCATCTTCAGACCATATAAGCTCCCTTGCACTCCTTTAGCACTTATGGTCTTTAGTATTAAATGGTGTTTGGCACACTCTTTCCCATGTATCTGTTTCAGACTCCTAACTTGAGTATAAATTCCTCAAAGGAAAAGTTCATGTTCCTCCTTTTCTATGTTCTCCTCAGCACTCTGGCCTGATCACAAACTTTTCTATATCCTGCTGTATGTTCTTATTCTGTACACATGGTGATTAATAGGAGGGTAAGGTAGCCCAGAAGCGTGTTAGAAGCCAGTCTGGAATTCTACAATATGCCATTAAATCTTTGCATGTATAATTAAGGAGACAGTACTTTTAGTCTAACAATCTTTCTACTATCCTCTTTATTGTCAGCCCTTATCATCATACTAAAGCATTTCTGTGTTGCTACACAGTCTTTATAGTTATTGTTTTTTAATGGTTGCATAATAGCTCATTGAGCTCTTAATACTGCCTTATACCAGTGGTTCTCAAAGTGTAGTCCCCAGATAAGCGCATCAGCATCCCCTGGGAACTTGTTGGAAAAGCAAATTCTCAGGCTCACACCAGACTTACTGAATCAATAACTCTGGGGATGGTGCCCATAAATCTGCATTTATTAAACATTTTTTAAAGTCCTTCACATGATTCTGATGTATACTCAGATTCAGGAATCACTGGGCTTAGTGGAGGATTAAACCCAATAATAATGCCCTTATACCAACTCAAAGCATGTTATAGAAATAGCTCAAAAGAGTCAGAGGACCTATACTCAAATTCCAGCTTTTTCCTATCAGCTGAGAAACTTTGGACCATCCTTTTACCTTTTTGGGTCTCCATTTCTTCTTCTATTAAAAGGGAACTAATGGAACTACCTACCTAAAAGGGTCATTGGGTTAGATGAGACAATGTATGTGAATGTTCTTTGTAAATTACATAGTAGACTGTACAAATACTTTATATTTACTTTTCTCAGCTTTAGGCCTAGTACCTCTATGAAGTTAATCTCAACCCAGAGTGACCTTGCCCTTATAGAATAAGAGTGGCTCATACCACATCTTAGAGTCTCCAACACTTCTTCAGAAATCTGAAAGAAATCTAGTTGCTCTGGAAGCAGAAGAAAAAGAAAGACTGGTGTGGGTTGAAAGCAATGTTTCATTCTCTGGAATATCTGTGGTGATAATCATCTTGAGCCTAAACCATTATTCATGTAAGGCTGGTCTTCACTGTTGGGCCAAGCCTTTAGGGAATTTGTTTTATTTTGCTGTTTAGGGAAGAATGAGGAGACAGTTTTATGCGGGCACCTAGGATTGGGAAGAAAACCAGATAGCTCCATGTACTCTAATTTACAGGTAGAAGGGGAAAATTAATTATAGGAGTCTGAGAGGCACTGGGTCACAAAGTACAGGTGTTTCAGAGCTGAAATATTGTGTGGCAATAAGTAGAGTTGTTTTCCCTATAGCTGTGTGTAATAAAATGTGATTTTGGTGCCCTGAGAATTCTAGAGAATCCAGAAATGCTTTGGGAAAAAGAAAGGTTACAGCTTTGGAGCACCTGCAAACAACCTCAACTCACAGTGGGCCCTGGAACAGTGACAGTGTGGAGGTGCTGCTTGCAAGAGCAGTGGGCATTGCTTGTGGGTAGGGACATTTACAAATCTTTATAGGGCCTAGGGTTTGAACTTTCCACCCATCATCATATCAAATGTAATAAAATGCACTCATAATACACATGAAATAAAATTTTTTTGCAATAAAAAATTAGAAAAGATTTTTTTAAATGTTGCTTTTGAAATTATTTGGCTACAACAAACTCCTTTAATTTACAATTGGCTATGATTTCTGAGTAATCATCATGTATACTTGGGAATTCTTGTGAAGTGAGAAAATATAACCCACAAATTGTTTTCAAATGTAGTGCAACTTTTTATGAATATTAAAAGTAATGGTGATTGAAGTTTGCATATACATTAAGCATTTATTTCCACATTGCAGTTTTTTTTTCATATTTCAGAGCCAGCAAGGATAAAATGACTCTAATTATGGAATTGGATACCTAAAATGTGTGAGCACTGGTGGTGAACACATGTGAGATATCCCCAAGGACTCCCAGAAATGCGTGGGAGAAGTTTGCAAGGGCCTGAGGTCTTGCATTATGCAGGTATGAACCAGAGTTGGTGAAATGTGGGTTATTACTGTCAGGTGACCCCTATTATTACCTGTAAGCAGGTGAGATTTAGAGAAAAGTTATAGACCTAAAAATTGTGACAATGGTTTGGCCTAGGTGTAGGCAGTTACTAATCTTCTCAAAAGGAATCTGGGTAGTGAAAAAAAAAAACCAAAATAAAACAAAAAAAGATTGTGGCCTCTTATTGAGGACTGTGGTAAATTCTTGCTCTTTCTCTTGGTCAGATTGGCAGCCTCAGGGGGAATTCTGTGCTTAAGTTTCTCAAACCAGAAACCTGGGAGTCATCCTTGACTCCTTCTTCTTCCCTTAAATCCTATGTCTAATCCCTCATTTAAGTTTTCTGGATTTTACCTCTAAAATATGCTGAACCCATTAACTTTTTTCTACCACCAATACTCTGGTCTAAGATACCATCATTTCTCTCCTGGACTATTGCAACAACTTTCTAAACTGTATCCTTGCTTCCACACTTACTTATCTACTTATATTTGTATATAAATAGATCTTGTATCTACTGTCCATCTTTCACAGAGTATCCACAGTTATCATTTAAAAATGTAAGCCAGGTCATGTTATTTTTGTCTTAAAACCTCCCAGTAGCTTTCCATCTCACTTGGAATAAAGTCCAAAAAGCCCCTATGTAATCTGGCCCCTGCCTATCTCACTAACTTTATGCCCCACCACTCTCCTTGGGACTCACTATGCTCCAGCCACAATAGCCTTATCTCAAACCATCAAGCTACTTCCTACCACAGGGCCTTTGCACATGAGGTTCTCTCTGCCTGGACTGGTCAACCTCCCATTTTACCCATGCCTGAATCTTTGTTATACTTTGGGTCTCAGTACAACTGTCATCTCCTTCAGAGTCTTTTAATGTAGTTCCCATATTATTTTCTTGGTACCTTATTTACTTCATGGAATGTATAATTTACAAATATTTTATTCATATGTTGGTTTACTCTTTTTTTTTTGGTTAGTCACTGAAGTAAACTCCATAATGAGGACCATGATTTTCTTGTTCACTCTTGATCACATACTAGGTGCTCAATAAATTCTTGTTGAATGAATTAATACAATATATTATACTGAGCTTGTTTACTAATTATTTTCATGTATATGTCTTAGCTCCATCCCATGCATTAGAATAAAATCAGCAAAAGCTGACCTAAGCAATGTATGAGATAGTAATAAAGGAAAGGGAGACCTTCTGGGAAGCCAATTGCCTTGTAAATGGAGTGGATGACTAGGGTCATCAACTGGCTCAGTGAGTAGCCCACAGAGGGCCTAAGTTTCACTTAATATTTCAGCAGTATTTGAGAAATTAGGCTATAGAGAGGGGAGAAGAATGGAAAATTTTCAGGTGTCAAACAGGGTATCACCTCCATGGGAAAATTTGACATCCATTTATATACCCATGAGGGGAAATGGAGGCTTACTCACCCCACTTGTTTGTTCAAAAACTCATTCTGTCTTGAGTTTCCAGCTTGTATCTGACTTTGGTTCGGAAGTAGAAAATGAACATGATTATTCTTATTTTTGGAATTGCTTGAGATCCCCATTTCAAAACAAATTAATGATCTCATATCTCCTTCTCCTTGTAGAAACTTAAAGCCACAGTGTATTTGAGCTAGTGGGGCAATTTGGAGAACCTAGTACACCTTCTTTCATGTTATTGATGAAGAAACTGAGATCCAGGGGAGAGAAGTGATTTGGACAAAAGCAAATCTGCTGACCCCTAAGCCAGTTTTCTTTCTATTATCTCTCAACCTACATTATAAGTGCTTAAAGGAAAGTGATAGTCTCTACATTTTGTTTATTTCCCCTAATGCCCAGCAGTGTGTTAGATACACAGTAGATCCTTATGTATTTGTTTGGTACCATGATGTATGTCGTGGTTTGTTGACACAAAATGAAGAAATCTTTTTAAAAAATTTAAAGAGAAAGGAAAAGAGTTTTATTTGAGCCTAAGTTGGGATAGCTGCCCAAGATACACAATCTTCACAAAGAAGACAGTGCTCTTGGGAAGGAACATTTGGTGCAGGGTTATATGTTTTTTTTTTACATAAAGAGTTACAAATCATCATGATGAAGGACATTCCAGAAAGTTACAGATTTTGTTATGTTTTTAGTAGGTGCAAGCCTCTATGACTTTAATCTTATGGGAACCAGGAAGGCTTTTCTGTTTTCCTTATGTTTATGTTTGGAATGTTCCTTTTTTATTTAACAAAATGAAGCAGACGTACAACGGGTGCTCAGGGTAGAAATGGAGGCCATGTTCTGAGGTTTGACTGAGTCACTCTGACCTTGGTAAATGTTAAGTGTAGCTTTCCTGAGAACCCAGGACCTGGGCCTATGAACATTAAAAGTTGAAAATTTTTCTTTATTATTTCCCCTTTTTGATCAATAATCTTTCCTCAGAAAGCATTGATGATAAACCTTGTGTTTTTATGTTCCTTGGTGACAGAGTGACTGGCTTGTCTGCCCTGGGTCCATCAAGTCCCTTGTTACTAGGTTTGAATATATATATATTGGGGAGCAAACACAGTACATGTTCTTGGACTAGATTGTCTAGCTTTACATTTGATATGACATTTATAACAAAGATATATGGATATTAAGGAATTCCAATAAGTATAATTTGAAGGAACCAAAGCAACACTGAAATAAAACAGACAGGAGAAAAAAATCCAAAGAATCCTTTACATACATCTTGATAAAAGGGTACAGAAATTTATGATTATTCATAAGAAAAGATGGAACATGCACACTGAGCAAACATATGCAGCATATAGTCCCTTGTTTACGTCAGGGTGGAAACTTAACATCAGAACAAGGCAAAATTCAGCTCCTGATGTCAGCAAGTTAACTTAGCACAGGAGAAGTAGCTATAGGCATGCTCCAAGAGCAAGTATAACCTGGCTGGGCCTTAGGCTTATTGTCTTGGATAAGGAATGCAGGGCCTTGCTAGGCTGGAACCATATTAGTTGACCTTGAGTCCAGGCTTTTACAGACAGAGCTAGTAAGTTTGTTAGTGGGGTCTGAAAAGACATAATAGCTGATTAGGGAGAAACAGTTCTCTGAAAAACAAGCTTTAACCTTTCTGCTAGTTTCAATCTCATTAACCCGATGGGGCACAATTTCAATACCCCCACTCCATGGAGTTATGATCATTCCTCAATCTTAAAGAATTGGGATGATGACTGTTCTGGCTACTTCCCTATCTACTCAGGTGAGGTTAGTTTTGGGTAAAGAGTAGTTTTTGTAAATCTTGGCTGTAACATGCCTATGTGCAGGGCTAAGCAGAAGTTTTTAACCTATAGGTCATAGCAGCAAGGGAAACAGAAGCAACAGGGAGTCAGACATGTTAAGTTTTTTCTTGTTATAATTTATCATTGTCAATCCTTTACTACATTTCTATGGAACATGGGTGGAGGTCCATCTTCTGTAACTACTTCAAGCTGAATTAGGGTGCAGTAGGGGCTTTGGAATGGAAGGATTTGACATTTAAAGGTAGCTCCTTATCTGAGAACTTGGATATTTTTTCTGCATAGTTTGACACTATTTGTTATTAGTTTTATCCCTAAGTATATGCCAAGGAATAGTAATAGTATAGTCAAACCCAATTTTATCATTTCCTTTAAAATTGATCTGATATTGATGGGTATCCAAGAGGATAGATCAGTAAACTAGTCTCAGCCACCTGGAAAAGGGGGTATGGTGGTCAAGGGCTTCTTGTAGCCAAGTAGCTTATTGCTTGATTTTATTTATATTTAATCTTATTTCCCAGGAGAAGTTAATATAGGTGCTGCAAGTGATGTTAGCCATCATATAGAGTCTGCCTTGTGCAGCAAGCAATCAGGTAATTAATATGAGGCATTTCTATGAAAACAAAAGAAGAACACAGGTTAATGGTTGGAGCAAATTATAAACCTGGTGTCTGAGTCCCGAGTGCCACCACTGACAAGATTTCTGGATGTCAGTCTCAAAGCAGCCTCAGATGGGGTGGGAGCAGGCAGCAGCACTCTGATGAATTTTTCGTTTGTGGTTCAAATGTTTTTGGTAATCCTACTGAGTGACCCACAGAGCAACAGGCATGAAAATTGTCTATTCATGAGCTATTGTGACAATTTCTCTGAAGTTTATTTCAAGCTGTCCAGCTTCATTTTGTAGGGCTTCAGTACAAAAAGTTTTAGTTCTTAATGATTTTAATGTAAGAGAATGGGAGAAAATTGGAAACCTTAGTTGAAAGAGTCATAGTTAGATATTTGAGGAAACCAAAGAAATTCAGTATCCAGCCCAATTTTATAGGCAAGCAACCAGAATCTGACATCCACAAAGGTGTGTTATTGAAATATAATCTTTCTCTCTAAAATCTCCTTCATTCCTGTCAAAGATACTCAAATTAAGACAAATTTGTTTGTTAAATACCTCCAGTTCTAATAATCTTGGCCTAATTATTTACATAAGCACAGCAAGAATAGTGATTGACCATATAGATTTTTCTAAATCTGCACTGCTAGAATTTTTCATAAGGAATTTCAGATTGAGCCTTTAACAGCTTCTTTAAGGCCAGAAGCCAAGACAAATATTTGCCATTAGACTTGCCTGTAATACCTGTAGATTTGAGTGAATTCCTCTCCTCTCAATGTCCCCCAAACATCTTGAGCTTCCTGTATTTGCCAGGAAGTGACATTCTTTACTCACCTGGTGGGGCTACAGGGAACTCTGTAAGCAAAGTATCAGGCCAATATTTCCAAAGGACTCTATTGGCTCCATAAAGTCAACTTTTAATTCCATAAAGCTGTCTGGTCATAGCTGAGTCTATGCATGTCTCCCTCAAATATGGCATTCCAGTCAAAGCCTTGGTAATATAACCAATGTTTCCAAAGGTATCTGGTTACAAGGAGAACAGATTATTATTGAACTTATACAAATAATTATAATTGCCATGAAAGAAAGAATACTCAATGAGAATTTCTGAGTTCTGGAGGGTTCAGGTAGGGAGGAAAGGTAAGTGTTTCAATTTAATCATTAAATTATTTTAGGATTATTATTTAGGATATTTTTTTAGAGGGATATTTTATCAAGAGAAAAAGTTTCCTTAAATCTAGAAGAGCAAACATTAGAGAACCAGTAATGTTTCAAACAAGAGTCATAAAAAAACT
>NC_138385.1:54534260-54553892 GCF_054177405.1 Leptonychotes weddellii
TTTTTTTCTTAACATATATTGCATTATTTGTTTCAGAGGTACAGATCTGAGATTCAACAGTCTTGCACAATTCACAGCGCTTACCAGAGCACATACCCTCCCCAGTGTCTATCACCCAGTCACCCCATCCCTCCCACCCCACCCCCCACTCCAACAACACTCAGTTTGTTTCCTGCGATTAAGAATTCCTCATATCAGTTATAACACCTCTTCTTTATCCATTCATCATTTGAGGGACACTTGGGCTCTTTCCATAGCTTGGCTATTGCTGACAATGCTGCTATAAACACCAAGGTTCAGGTGCCCCTTAGAATCTGTATTTCTGTATCCTGGGGTAAATAACTAGTAGTGCAATTGCTTGATCATAGGGTAGTTCTATTTTTCACTTTTTGAGGAAACTCCATAATGTTCTCTACAGTGGCTGCACCAGTTTGCATTCCCACCAATAGTGCAAGAGGTTTCCCCTTACTCTGCATCTCCATCAACATTTGTTGTTTCCTGTGTTGTTTATTTTAGCCATTCTGACAGGTGTGAGGTGGTATCTCATCATAGTTTTGATTTGTATTTCCCTGATGATGACGTTGAGTATCTTTTCATGTGTCTGTCAGTCATCTGGATATCTTCTTTGGAAAAATGTTAATTCATGTCTTCTGCCCATTTCTTGACTGGATTATTTGTTTTTTGAGTGTTGAATTTGATAAGGTCTTTATAGATTTTGGATACTAACCCTTTATCAGATATGTCATTTGCAAATATCTTCTCCCATTCTGTAGGCTGACTTTTAGTTTTGTTGATTGTTTCCTTTGCTGTGCAGAAGCTTTTTATCTTGATAAAGTCCCAATAGTTCATTTTTGCTTTTGTTTCCCTTGCCTCTGGTAGAGAGTCTAGTCAGAAGTTGCTATGGCTGATGTCAAAGAGGTTCCTGCCTGTGTTCTCTAGGATTTTGATGTCTTCCTGTCTCACATTTAAGTCTTTCACCCATTTTGAATTTATTTTTGTGTATAGTGGAAGAAAGTGGTCCAGTTTCATTCTACCACATGTGGCTGTCCAGTTTGCCCAACACAATTTGTTGAAGAGACTGTCTTTTTTCCACTGGATATTCTTTCCTCCTTTATTGAAGGTTAGTTGACCATATAATTGTGGGTCCATTTCTGGGTTCTCTATTCTGTTCTGTTGATCTATGTGTCTGTTTTTGTGCCAGTACCATAATGTCTTGGTGATTACAGCTTTGTCATATAGCTTGAAGTCTGGAATTGTGATGCCTCTGGCTTTGCTTTTCTTTTTGAGGATTGCTTTGGCAATTTGGGATCTTTTGTGGTTCCATACAAATTTTAGGATTGTTTGTTCTAGCTCTATGGAAAATGCTGATGGTAGTTTGATAGGGATTGCATTAAATGTGTCGATTGCTTTGGGTAGTAAGGACATTTTAACAATGTTTGTTCTTCCAATCCATGAGCATGGAATGCTTTTCCATTTCTTTGTGTCTTCTTCAATTTCTTTCATAAGTGTTCTATAATTTTCAGAGTACAGATCTTTCACCTCTTTGGTTAGGTGTTTTCCTAGGTATCTTATGGTTTTTGGTGCAATTTTAAATGGGAACACTTCCTTGATCTCTCTTTCTGCTGCTTCATTACTGGTGTATAGAAATGCAACAGATTTCTGTACATTGATTTTATACCCTGGGACTTTGCTGAATTCATGTATTAGTTCTAGCAATTTTTGCAGGAAGTCTGTGGGATTTTCTACATAGAGTATCATGTCCTCTGCAAATAGTGAGTTTGATTTCTTCCTTGCCAATTTGGATGCCTTTCATTTCTTTTTGTTGTCCTATTGCTGAGGCTAAGACTTCCAGTACTATGTTAAATAGTAATGGTGAAAGTGTACATTCTTGTCTTGCTCCTGACCATACAGGAAAAGCTCTCAGTTTTTCTGCTTTGAGGATGATATTAGCTGTGGGTCTTTCATATATGGCCTTTATGATGTTGAGGTATGTTCCCTC
Organism: Leptonychotes weddellii; assembly: GCF_054177405.1. Classification (NCBI taxonomy): domain Eukaryota; kingdom Metazoa; phylum Chordata; class Mammalia; order Carnivora; family Phocidae; genus Leptonychotes; species Leptonychotes weddellii. The sequence goes on from NC_138385.1 coordinate 54,536,260, forward strand.
TATCCCTACTTTCTGGAGGGTTTTTATCAAGCATAAATGCTATATTTTGTCAAATGCTATTTCTGCATCTATTGAGAGGATTATAAGGTTCTTATCCTTTCCTTTATTAATGAGGTGTACCACACTGATTGATTTGAGAAAATTGAACCACCCCTGAAGCCCAGGAATAAATCCCACTTGATCGTGGTGAATAATTCTTTTAATGTACTGTTAGATTCAATTTGCTAGTATCTTGCTGAGAATTTTTGTATCCATGTTCATCAGGGATATCAGCCTGTAATTCTCCTTTATAGTGGGGTCTTTGTCTGGTTTTGGAATCAAGATAATGCTGGCCTCACAGAATGAATGAGTTTGGAAGTTTTCCTTCTATTTTTATTTTTTTGGAACAGTTTGAGAATAATAGGTATTAACTCTTCTTTAAAAGTGTTGTAGAATTCCCCTAGGAAGCCATCTGGCCCTGGACTTCCGTTTGCTGGGAGATTTTTTATTACTGATTCAATTTCTTTACTGGTTATGGGTCTGTGCACATTTTCTATTTCTTCCTGATTCAGCTTTGGTAATTTCTAAGTTTCTGTGAATTTGTCCATTTCTTCCAGATTGCCCAGTTTTTTTGGCATACAATTTTTCCTAATATATTCTTATATTTGTTTGTATTTCTGTCATGTTGGTTGTGATCTTTCCTCTTTCATTTATGATTGTACTTATTTGGGTCTTCTCTCTTTTCATTTTGGTAAGTCTGGTTAGGGGTTTATCAATTTTACTAATTCTTTCAAAGAACCAGCTAGTAGTCCTGCTGTTTTGTACTACTGTTGTTTTTTGTTGTTTGTTTGTTTCTATATCATGTATTTCTGCTCTTCTCTTTATTGTTTCCCTTCTTCTCCTGGCTTTAGACTTTATTTGCTCTTCCTTTCTAGCTCCTTAAGGTGTAAAGTTTGATTGTATATATGAGCCTTTTCTTGCTTCTTGAGGTAGGCCTGTATTGCAATATACTTCCCTCTTATTACTGCCTTTGTTGCATCCCAAAGGTTTTGGACTGTCATGTTTCATTTTCATTTGCTTCCATGTACTTTTTAATTTCTTATTTAATTTCCTGGTTGACCCATTCATTCTTTAGTAGGATGTTCTTTAACCTCCATATATTTGTGGTCCTGCCAAATTTCTTCTTGTGGTTGATTTCAAGTTTCATAGCATTGTGGACTGAAATGATGTATGGTATAATCTCAATCTTTTTGTACTTGTTGAGGGCTGATTTGTGACCCAGTATGTGATCTATTCTGGAGACTGTTCCATGTGCACTTGAAAAGAATGTGTATTCTGCTGCTTTAGGATGAAATCTTTTGAGTATATCTTTTAGTCCATGTGGTCCAGTGTGTCATTCAAAGCCCTTGTTTCCTTGTTGATTTTCTGCTTAGATGATCCATCCATTGCTGTGAGTGGGGTGTTAATGTCCCCCACTATTATTCTATTATGATCAATGAGTCCCTTTATGGTTGTTATTAGTTGTTTTATGTATTTGGGTGTTCTAAGTTGAGGGCTTAAATATTTACAATTGTTAGATCTTCATGATGGATAGACACATTAATTATGATACAGTGCCCTGCTTCATCCCTTGTTACAGTCTTTGGTTAAAATCTAGTTTTTCTGATATAAGTATGGCTACTCTGGCTTTCTTTTGATATCCATTAACATCTTAGATGATTCTCCATCCCCTCACTTTCCATCTGCAGGTGTCTTTAGGTCTATGCATCTCTTGTAGGCAACATATAGATGGGTCTTGGTTGTTTTTTTTTTTTTTATGATAACCTATATCTTTTGATTGGAGCATTTAGTCCATTTACATTCAGAATGTTTATTGAAAGATATGAATTTAGTGCCATTGTATTAGTGCAAAATTGGTGTTTCTGGTGATGTTCTCTGTTCCTTTCTAGTCTTTGTTGCTTTTAGTTCCCCCCACCACCAAAGAGTCCCCTTTAATATTTCTTGCAGAATTGGTTTAGTAGTCACGAACTCCTTTAGTTTTTGTTTGTCTGAGAATCTCTATCTCTCCTTCTATTCTGAATGACAGCTTTGTTGGATGAAGTATTTTTGGCTGCATATTTTTTTTCCCATTCAGCTTGTTGAGTATATCCTGCTACTCTCTTCTGGCCTGACAAGTTTCTGTGGGCTAATTTGGTGAAACATGATCTGTCTTCCCTTCTAGGTTAAGAACTCTTTTTCCCTTGTTGCTTTCAGGATTCTTTCCTTGCCTGTGTATTTTATGAATTTGACTGTGGTATGTCTTGGTGATGGTTGGCTTTTGTTGAATTTAATGGGAGTTATTTGTGCTTCTTGGATTTTGATGTCTGTTTCCTTCCCCAGATTTGGGAAGTTTTCAGCTATAATTTGCTCCAATAAACCTTTTGCCACTTTTTCTTTCTCTTCTTCTTCTGGGACTCCTATGATACAAGTGTTATTCCATTTTAATAAGTCGCTAATTTCCATAAGTCTACCTTCCGTAAGTCTATCCATTAGCTTTGTTTCCCTCTTCTTTTAGCTTCATTATTTTTCATAATTTTATCTTGTGTGTCACTGATTCATTCTTTGGATTCATCCATCCTTGTATTTATGGCATTCATTCAGGTTTGCATCTCAGATATAGCATTTTTAATTCTGGCCTGACTAGATTTTAATTCTTTTATCTCTGCAGTAAGGTATTCTCTAGTGTCTTCTATGCTTTTTTCAGGCCCAGCTAGTATCCTTGTAATTGTTTTAAAATCTAGTTCAGGGCTCCTGGGTGGCTCAGTTGGTTAAGTGTCTGCCTTCAGCTCAGGTCATGATCCCAGGATCCTGAGATCAAGCCCCGCATCAGGCTCTCTGCTCAGCAGGGGAGCCAGCTTCTCCCTCTCCCTCCATCCCCCTCTCTCCCACTCATGTGATCTCTCTCTCTCTCATTCTCTCTCAAATAAATAAGTAAAATCTTTTTAAAAATTCTAGTTCAGATATCTTACTTATATCTGTTATGTATTAAATCTTTGGCCATAATTTCTTCCTGTTCTTTCTTTTCAGGTGAATTCTTCCATGTTTTCATTTTGGTGGAAAATAAATAAAAATAAAATAAATTAAAAATATAATAAATAAAATAAGTAAAGGAAGGTAGATCCTAGGTGTGTTTTGGTGTGCTTGTTACAAGGAGCTTCCATGGGTCATTTTTCCAGTTTGTGGATGTGAAACTTTGTTCTCTAAGACTTATGTTCAGTTTTTTGGGTGTTCAGAATGAGTTAGATTTATCTAGCTGTGTTCAAGGGAGGAGGCAAGCTTAGGGTTGCCCTATTCCTTCACCATTTTATCTCTCCATGTATTTTTGGTTTCCTCTTGATTTCTTGGTTGACCCATTCATTGTTTAGTTATGTGTTATTTAGCCACCATGTATTTGTGATCTTTTAGATTTTTTCTTGTGGTTGACTTCTAATTTCATATTGTTGTTGTTTGAAAAGATGTATATTATTTCAATCTTTTTTAATTTGTTGAGATTTGTTTTGTGGCCTAGCATGTGATCTATTTTGAAGAATGCTCCATGTGCACTTGAAAAGAATGTGTATTCTGCTGTTTTAGGATGGAATGTTCTGAATATATCTATTAAATCTATCTGTTCCAGGGTGTCATTCAAAACCATTGTTTCCTTGATGATGTTCTGTTTAGATGATATGTTAGTTGATGTAAGTGGGGTGTTAAAATTCCCTAATATTATTGTATTATTATCAGTTAATTGCTTTATGGTTTTTATTAACAGTTTTATATATTTGGATACTCCCATTTGGGGTGCATATATACTTACTGTTGGTATATATTCTTGTTGGATTGTCCCCTTTATTATTATACAGTGTCCTTCTTGTCTCTTGTTACAGTCTTTGTTTTAATGTTCACTTTGTTTGATATCAGTATTGCTATGCTAGCTTTCTTTTCAATTCCATTTGTATGATAAATGTTTTCCCATCCTTTCACTTTCAATCTGCATGTTTCTTTAGGTCTGAAGTGAGTCTTTTGTACATAGCATATAAATGTGTCTTATTTATTTATTTAAAAAGCTTTCATTCAAATTTCAGTTAGCTAACATACAGTGTAATATTAGTTTCAGGTGTGCTATATCATGATTCAACAATTTCATACATTACCCTGTGCTTATCACAAGTGTACTCCTTTATCCATTAACCCATCTCCCCCACTGACCTCCCCTCTGGTAACTCTCAATTTTGTTCTCTATAATTAAAAGTTTGCCTCTCTCTCTCTGTTTTTTACCTATGCTTGTTTGTTTTATTTCTTATATTCCACATATGAGTGCAATCATATGGTGTGTGTTCTTTTTGTCCAATCAGTCACCTATGTCTTTTGATTGGAGCATTTAATCCATTTACATTCAAAGTAATTCTTGATAGATATGTACTTATTGACATTTTATTACTTGTTTTTTGGTTGATTTTGTAGTTCTGTTTCTTTATCTCTTGCTATTTCCCCTGTGGTGTGATTATATTCTTTAGCGATATGCTTGGATTCTTTTCTTTTTCTTTTTTCCATATATATTATAGGCTTTTTATTTTTGGTTGCTCTTAGGTTGATGTACAGCATCTTATGTATAGCAGTCTGTATTAAGGTGTTGGTTGCTTATATTTGAACACATTCTGAAAGCATTAAATTTTTACTCTTTCCCCCACATTTCATGTATATAATGTCCTATTTACATCTTTTTATTTTGTGAATCCCTTTACTGATTATTACAGATATAATAATTTTTACTGGCTTTGTGCTTTAACCTCTGTATTGATTTCATAAGTAATTAATCTACTACTTTTATCATATTTCTATTTAACTGAATTTTTTTTCCTTTCCTAATTTTCTTACTTCTTATTTTGGCCTTTTTTTCCACTCAAAGAATCTCCTTTAACATTTCTTGTAAGGCTGGTTTAGTGCTGATGAACTCCTGTAACTTTTGTTTGTCTGGGGAACTCTTTACTTCTCCTTCTATTCTGAATGATAGTCTTGCTGAATAAAGTATTCTTGGTTGCTGTTTTTTTTTTTCTTTTCCTTTCAGCACTTTGAATATATTATGCCATTCCCTTATGGCAGAGTTTCTGCTAAAACATCAGCTGATTGCCTTATGTGGTTTCCCTTGTATGTAACTGTTTTCTTTTCTCTTCCTGCTTTAAAAATTCTCTATCACTACATTTTCTGCCATTTTATTTATATGTCTTGGTGTGTACCTGTTTGGGTTGATCTTGGTGTGGACTCTGTGCCTTCTGTATCTGGATATCTGTTCCCTTTACCAGATTAGGGACATTTTCAGCTATTATTTCTTCAAATAAATTTTCTCCACCTTTTTTCTCTTCTTCTTCTGAGATCCCTATAATGGAAAGGTTATTATGCTCTATGATGTTGCTGATTTCCCTTAACCTATTGTTATTTTTTATTATTCATTTTTCTTTTTGTTGTTCAGCTTGGTTATTTTCCAGCACTGTTTTCCAACTCACTGTTTCATTCTTGTGCTTCCTTTAATCTACTATTGATTCCCTCCAGAATATTTTTAATTTCATCTATTGAGTTCATTATCTTTGATTGGTTCTTTTTTATATTTTCCATCTCTTTTTTGAAGTTCTCATTGAGATTCTCCACTCTTTTCTCAAGTCCAGTAAGTATATTGTGACAGTAGTTTGAATTCTCTATTGGTCATAGTGCTTATCTCTGTTTCATTTAGCTATTTTGCTGTGATTGTTTTCTGTTGCCTCATTTAGGACGTATTCCTCTGTGTCCCCATTTTGTCTAACTCTCTGTGTTTGTTTCTATGTATTAAGAAACTGAGCTACAACTCCTGCTTTTGAAAGTGGTTGCCTTCTTGTGATGAGCACTAGCACTGGGTGTTACACATAAGTGATGAATCACTAAATTTTACATCTGAAACCAGTTTTACCATATATGTTAACTAACTAGAATTGAGGGTTGCTGGAGGGGGGGTGGGGTGGGAGGGATGGGGTGACTGGGTGATAGACACTGGGGAGGGTATGTGCTTTGGTAAGCGCTGTGAATTGTGCAAGACTGTTGAATCTCAGATCTGTACCTCTGAAACAAATAATGCAATATATGTTAAGAAAAAAAAAAAGAAGAAGATAGCAGGAGGGGAAGAAAGAAGGGGGGAATCGGAGGGGGAGATGAACCATGAGAGACGATGGACTCTGAAAAACAAACTGAAGGTTCTAAAGGGGAGGGGGGTGGGAGGACGTGTTATTAGCCTGGTGATGGGTATTAAATAGGGCATGTTCTGCATGGAACACTGGGTGTTATGCACAAACAATGAATCATGGAACACTACATCTAAAACTAATGATGTAATGTATGGTGATTAACATAACAATAAAAATTAAAAACAATAAAAAACATGAAACTGAAAATAAATAAATAAATAAAAACTTGAAGTCAAAATAAAACCTTTGACTTATAATTCAAAAGTAATAAATAATAAAAAAGAAAAAAAAGAAAGTGGTTGCCTTATGAAGAAAAGATCCTAAAATGCTCTGTAGCATAATACCCCTGTTCTCCAGAACCAGGTGCTGCAGGGGTGTCCTGTATATGGGTTGTGTGCATTCTACTGTTGTTGCTGAACTATGTTTCCTTTCAGTCCAGTCAGCTTCAGTGGTCCACTTTGCCTGTTGTTGGCAGGGTTTGATCTGTTAAGGCACCAGTTTGGGGCCACTTTGGGCTTGTACTTTGGTCAGACCAGATGCCTGCCCTCAGCCTATTTGCTGGGGCTGTGGTGACACCAAACTATAGGGCGCTCTTCCTGCATTGTTCCTGAGAGGGTTTTGTTGGTGAGCATGGCCTGCAGTCAGACCAGGGGTCTGTCTCTTATCCCATTTGTCTGTTGGAGTTGCAGTGACTCTAACTATAGGTCTCTCTATTTGTGCTTCCCCTGGTGAGGTTTTTGTTGTTGGGTGGGGATAGCAGTCAGATCAAATGTTTTCTCCTAACCATGCTGGGGCTGCGGTTGACTTTGTGTGTATGGTTATTTCCCCCTCTTCCCTGGGCTAGAGTCACTTTGGAGTGGCAATGGTCACTGTTGTGGCTATTTGCAGAATGAGACATGTCAAGAACCACTTTAGATGTACTACTGCTAAGTAGGGCGGAGTGGGTTGGTAGAATCCACAGGAAAATGCAGTGTGCAGGGTGTGTGGTGTCAGCAAGCTAGGTGGAAATTGTTCATGCTAGTTCCCACAGGTGTCTGGCCATCTAGGATGAGGTTGGGGAGGGAAAGTTTCCCTCCCAGCTCTTTTGTTTTGGAAGTCTCCTAAAGATTCCTGCCCCTCCAGAGCACACTCTGAGATTAGTACATATCTCATATACCCTGATGCTTTTCAAACTACTGATTCTATGCTGTATTTTGAGAGGTTATTTATTATGCTGTCTTTTTAAAGGCATGTACTCAGTTTCCTATTGCCCTCCGGCTCTCCCAGAGCTAAGTTTTCTGGTTTTTAAAATACCCAGAGTGAAGCCCTGCTGGTTGTACAAACTTGTAAAGTTAAGCTCCACTGGTTTTCAAAGCCAAATGTTATGGGGGTTCATCTTCCCATTGCAGGTCCCCCATGTCTGGGGTGCCTGATGTGGGGTCTGTTCCTTTCCCTTCTCAAAGCTTGTGGTGTCCCTCCTGTTTGTGTTTAGCTCACCAGGGGTTTGGTTCCCAACTGTGTCTCCACCCCTTCTACCCTTTTTGATGTGGCCTCTCTACAATTAACTGCAAAGAGTCTGTTCTGCCAGTTTTAGGGTCATTTTCTGGGTTACTCTGATGTGGCTGTTACCTAGGTGTATCCATGGGACAAGGTGAGTTAGAGCCCTCCTACTTTGCGGATCTTTCCAGGCTCCTCGGCTTCAGATCCAGATTATTCTGTCTTTGTTTCCTCTCTTATTTTAGTGGAGTTAATCTGTTAGTAGCTTCCTGAGAAAGAGCACATTGGAAAATGTTTATGTAATTATTTTCATTCTTTAATATCCTCAGGTCTCAACCAATACCAAAAGATTGAGATTATTCCCTGCATATTCTCAAACCACAATGCTCTGAAATTGGAACTCAATCACAAGAAAAAAATTGGAAGGAATTCAAACACTTGGAAACTAAAGACCATCATGCTTAAGAATGTTTGGGTCAACCAGGAAATCAAAGAAGAACTTAAACAATTCATGGAAACCAATGAGAATGAAAACACATTGGTCCAAAACCTATGGGATACTGCAAAGGCAATCCTAAGGGGGAAATACATAGCCATCCAAGCCTCACTCAAAAAAATAGAAAAATCCCAAATTCACCAACTAACTTTACACCTTATGTTTTTTCTTAAGATTTTATTTATTTATTTGACAGAGAGAGACACAGCGAGAGAGAGAACACAAGCAAGGGGAGTGGGAGAGGGAGAAGCAGGCTTCCTGCAGAGCAGGGAGCCCAATGCGGGGCTCGATCCCAGGACCCTGGGATCATGACCTGAGCCGAAGGCAGATGTTTAACAACTGAGCCACCCAGGCACCCCTAACTTAAAGAACTGGAGAAAAAAAACAACAAATGATGCCTAAACCACACATTAGAAGAGAAATAATTAAGATTAGAGCAGAGATCAATGAATTGGAAACCAGAAATACAGTAGAGCAGATCAATGAAACTAGAAGCTGGTTCTTTGAAAGAATTAATAAGATCAAGAAACACTGGCCAGACTTATCCAAAAGAAAGGCGAAAGGACCCAAATTAATAAAATTATGAATGAAAGGGGGAGATCATGACTAACAGCAAGGAAATAGAAACAGTTATTAGAAATTATTATCAACAACTATATGCCAATAAATTAGGCAACCTGGAAGAAATGGATGCCTTCTGAGAAACCTATAAACTCCCAAGACTGAAACAGGAAGAATTTGACAATCTGAATAGAGCAATAACCAGTAACGAAATTGAAGCAGTGATCAAAAACCTCCCAAAAAACAGGAGTCCAGGACCTGATGGGCTCCCTGGGGAATTCTACCAAACATTCAAAGAAGAAATAATACCTATTCTCCTGAAGCTGTTTCAAAAAATAGGAACAGAAGGAAAACTTCCAGACTCATTCTATAAGGCCAGCATTACCTTGATCCCCAAACCAGGCAAAGACCCCATGAAAAAGGAGAATTTCAGACCGATATCCCTGATGAATATGGATTCCAAAATTCTCAACAAAATCCTAGCTAATAGGATCCAACAATACATTAAAAGGATCATCCACCACAACCAAGTGGGATTTATCCCCGGGATGCAAGGGTGGTTCAACATTCGCAAATCAATCAATGTGATATGAGAGAGAAGAACCATATGGTCCTCTCAATTGATGCAGAAAAAGCATTTGACAAAATACAGCATCATTTCCTGATGAAAAAATTTTAAATTCTGCATTTATACTTAATTAGGCGTTTATCTGGAGATAGAGTTTCAAGTTGGATATAATTGTCCCTCAGAATTTTTAAGGCATTGCTTAACTGTTTTTTAGCCTTCGATGTTGTTATTGATGAGTTCATTACCATACTGATTCTAGATAAAGCTTTTTTTTTTCTCCCTCTGTAGAAGTTTGTGGTCTCTTTGTACCCAGTGTTATGGAATTTCATGGTGTTATGCCTATGCGGGTATATTTTTACCCATTTTACCAGGAATTTGTGGGCCCCTTCAATCTAGTAATTCATATTCTTTAGTTCTGGAAAATTTTTAAAATTTCACTGATTATTTAATCCCCCTTTTTCTCTCTTATTTTTCTGTAAGTCATACTATGTGGATATTGGACTTCCATAAGTCCTCGAATTTTCTTATCCTTTTTGTCCTATTTTCCTTTTCTTTTTTTCTCTAGCATCTGGAAAATTTCCTTGATTTTATCATCCAACCATTTTGTTGAACTTTTAATTTCTGTCTTCTTAGTTTTAGTTACCAAGAGTCTTTTAAAATTTTCTTTTTTGTAGCAGACTCTTCATGTTTGATGGATTCAAAATCTTATCATTTCTTTGAGAACATTTATTGCAGTTTTTAATTGATGCTCTATTCTCTCTGCATTACCTCTGTTTTTTTACAAGTTGATTTTTCCTGTTTATTTTATTCTTTGCTTATTTATTAGAGGCTTTTCTTAACTATCCAGCAATCTATGGATTTCTGCACACATTTAAGAGCAAGACATTAAAAATTTTATTAGATGTTTTGTGCAGGTGGTTATGGCTTGAAATCTGTAGGCTTCAACATAAAATAATCTAACTTGAGGTGTTTAGTTGGGAAATTCCCAATGTCAATATCTGAAGTTGTTCTTTATGGATGAGTCAGATTCTCCAGGTAAAGCTCTTACAATCTTTTGCCCTATGAAAAATATCCCATACTGTTATTTAAGTGGGTTTTTGAAAGTAGGAAAAGGTAAATGTATGTGTTCAACCCTCCATTTTTACTCAGAAATGGGAGAATACGAGTCATATCATTGGCATATTCATAAGGGTGTTTATGGCAATGTATCATCCTCCTTAGCATCAAGCACATTCTGAAAATATCAACACTTCCAGGGAAAAGGTATACTAATTCTTCTGAAATGGTCAATGATCATGTCCAGGGGTGGGGTTAGGAAATTTTGTGCACCTCAGGTGATAATAGCTGAATGTGAAGGCTAACTAGTAATATAGTTTAAAAATGGGAGTTATCCTTATTTAGATGGTCTGTAAGAGATGTACAGGTGGGTAAAATTTTTTAGGGAGAAAGTGTGGATGGAAAAGAGAGATGCTAGAGAGATACTAGAACCTGTGTCTCTAAACAGAGGGGGACTGATGATAAAAGAAAGGAATGAGTGAAGGCTACAGGATTGCTTTCTCTTTGTATCTTCTGAATATTTTCAAACCTCACACTTGGTGCAGTGTTGAGCCTAAGACAAACAATTGTTCTGAATTAAAACTTGGCTAACCTAACTTAGACTGGGATTAATTCTGAAAATATTTATTGCATTCCTACTATTTATTTACTCAACAAATAGCTATTGAGTACTTATTATACATCAGGCACTCTTCTAAGCCATGAAGATATAGTGATAAACATACCAAAATCCTGCCTTCATGGAGCTTATTAAGTGCTAGATACTGTTCTAGTGGAAGAGAAGACAGTGATGAACATGATTAGCAAAGTCCCTATTCTTGTATAGCTTATATTATGGTTTGATATGGGAATAGACAGATACTAAACAAGGAAGATAATGTTAGTTAATGATTAGTATTAAGGTAAAAGAAAACAAGGTGATATGATCTAGAGTAACTAGGTGATATTAAGCTGAAATTTGAATGATAAGAAGAATGCATATGAAATCTGAGGGAAAACCTTTATAGACAGAGGAACAACTAAGAGTGTTACATGTCAGTGGGACAGAAAGTCTAGTATAACTGAAGCATAGTGATGAATAGTGGTATGACATGAAATGGGTAGAGACAAATCAAATAGCATCTAGTTGTTTGCATTAAAATATTTTGATTTTTTTATGATAGCGATAGAGAGCTATTGGATGTCATTAGGCAGGGTAATTAAATGATCTAACTTATATTTGAAAAGGATGACACTGACTGCTCTTGAAGAATGGACTATACTGGGGCAAGAATGTAAGTAGGCAGACCTGTTAGGGGGCTGTTGTGGCAATCTAGGCAAGAGAAATGATTGGAACAAACCATGGATATGGAGGGAAGTGGATAGGTTTGGGATATTCTTTCAAGGAAAAATTCATAGGAAAGTCTGATAAATTGGGTGTAAAGCTATAGGAAAATAAGAGAATCAAGGATTATTTCCTTTCTTGTTTGAGTGAGTGGATGGATAGTGGTACCATTTCACGAGATGGGAAAAGCTGGAGGAGGACCAGGTTTTGTGTGTTTGTGAGATCCAGATTTCTGCTTAGATACATTGTTTGAGATGCCTATTGAATATACAGGTGGTGAGATAAATTAAGTAGTTGGATATACAAGTCTGGAGTTCAGGAATATAGTTAAAAGATGGGACTCATCCTCATATAGTTGTTTTGTATAAAGTTGTTCAGCTCGATAAATTTTTCTAGGGAGAAAGTGTGGATGTGAGAGGTTTAAAACACTGAGACATGCCAGCATTTAGAGATGGAACAGAGGAAGAGAAAAAAGTAAGGGAAAATGAGGAGAGGCCAGTGAGGTAAGAGAAGAACCAGGTGAATATGGTGCCAAGAAGATAAAACAAAGTATTTAAAGAACAGGAGAGTGATTGCTTCCTAGTGCTTGAATAAGATGAGGACAAAGTGGTTTCTCTCCATTAGTAATGTAGATGACATTTGGTGACCTTGGAAAGAATAATTTCAGTGGAATTTTAACTTTTAATTCCAATTAGAGTGAGTTGAGTTTAGAAACAGAGATAAGGTAGTGGAGACAGTGACTTTAGATGACAGTTTAAGCAAGTCTTTTTTGTGGTAAAGAGCAGAGAATTTGGGCAGTAACAGAAAGGGAGCATTGGGGTCATGAGAGGGTTTTTTTTTTCTTCATTTGTTTGCTGATAAGAATGATCACTAGAATAGGATAAGTTGGTAATGTAGAAGAGAGTGAGTCCAGATTTCAGAAGATCCTGAACTAGAACAAACTTAAGGACTTAAGAGAAACCATGGACATATGAAAAACCCACAGCTAACATCCTACTCAATGGCGAAAAACTGAGAGCTTTTCCTCTAATATCAGGAACTAGACAAAGATGTCGACTCCAGCAGGTTTTATTCAACATAGTACCAAAAGTCCTAGCCACAGAAATCATACAAAGAAAAGAAATAAGAGTCACCTATATTGTTAAAGAAGAAGTTAAACTGTCATTATCTACAGATGACATTACATTATTCATAGAAAATCCTGGAATCCACCAAAAAATTACTAGAAGTTATAAATGAATTCAATAAAGTTGCAAGATACAAAATGAATACCCAGAAATCCATAGTGTTTCTATACACTAATAATGAAATAGCAGAAAGAAAAATTAAGAAAACAACTTTATTTATAATTGCCCCAAAGAATAAAATACCTAGAAATAAATAACCAAAAATGTGAAAGACCTGTACTCTAAAATCTATAAAACATTGATGAAAAAAACTGAAGATGACACAAACAGAAAGATATTCCATGTTTATGAATTAGGGGAATTAATATCATTAAAATGTCCACACTACCCAAAGCAATCCACACATTCAGTGAAATCCCTATTGGTTCACTCTCTTTCTGCTGCCATCTTGGTGCTCCCTTCCCTGCACAAAATGCATAGTGAAGCCACAGAAACTATCCCTACTACAGAGTAAGAGTAGCCACAACTCCAGGCTGAGACAAGGTGTGGAACAGAATACGGCAGTGATGAATCAGTACCAGAACTCAAGGAACAGGATTCCACACAGGCAACAACATAACAAGCCCAGCTGGCAGCAGCAATGGAAATTGATGAAGAACCAGTCAGAAAAGCAAAAACAGAGCTGGAATGAGAAAAAGGCATGTCCAAACTGGGTCTTCAACAGGTTATGAGAGTCACTATGTAAAAATCTAAGAATATCCTCTTTGTCATCATGAAACCAGATGTCTACAAGAGCCCAGCTTCTAATACCTACATAGTTTTGGGGGAAGCCAAGATGGAGGACTTATCTCAGCAGACACAACTAGCAGCTGCTGGTAAATTCAAAGTTCAAGGTGGAGCTCTCAAACATTTAAGAAAACACATGGACTCTTTCTTCAGTCATATTATTAGTTATAGAAATGCTGATTTCTGTGCATTGATTTTGTATGCTGCCATGTTGCTGAATTGCTGTATGAGTTCTAGCAGTTTTGGGGTGGAGTCTTTTGGGTTTTCCACATAAAGTATCATGTCATCTGCAAAGAGTGAGAGTTTGACTTCTTTGCCAGTTTGAATGTCTTTTACTTCTTTCTGTACACTAACAATGTCACTAAAGAAAGCGAAATTAAGGAATTGATCCATTTACAACTGCACCAAAACCCATAAGCTACCTAGGAATAAACCTAACCAAAGAGGTAAAGGATCGCTACTCTAGAAGCTACAGAAAACTTATGAAAGAAATTGAGGAAGACACAAAGAGATGGAAAAACATTCCATGTTCATGGATTGGAAGAATAAACATTGTTAAAATGTCTATACTACCCAGAACAATCTACACATTCAATGCAATCCCTATCAAAATACCTTTGACATTTTTCACAGAACTGGAACAAACAATCCTAAAATGTGTATGGAACCAGAAAAGAACCCGAATCGTCAGGGGAATGTTGAAAAAGAAAACCAAAGCTGGGGGCATCACAATGCCTGACTTCAAGCTGTATTACAAAGCTGTAATCATCAAGACAGCATGGTACTGGCACAAAAACAGACACATAGAACTATCCTTGCATCCCAAGAATAAATAGAGCTACACTACGACCCAGCAATTGCACTACTAGGTATTTACCCCAAAGATACAGATGTTGTGAAAAGAAGGGGCATATGACCCTAATGTTTATAGCAGCCATGTCCACAATAGCCAAACTGTGGAAGGAGCAGAGATGCCCTTCAACAGATGAATGGATAAAGAAGAGGTGGTCCATATATATAATGGAATATTACTCAGTCATCAGAAAGGATGAATACCCACCATTTGCATCGACATAGATGGAACTGGAGGGGATTATGCTAAGTGAAATAAGTCAAGCAGAGAAAGACAATTATCATATGGTTCCACTCATATGTGGAACATAAGGAATAGTGCAGAGGACCATAGGGGAAAGGAGGGAAAACTGAATGGGAAGAAATCAGAGAGGGACACTAACCATGAGAGACTATGGACTCTGGGAAACAAACTGAGGGTTTCAGAGGTGAGGGGATGGGGGAATGGGGTAGCTGGGCTATGGGTGTTAAGGAGGGCATGTGTTGCGATGAACACTGGGTGTTATATGCAACTAATGAATCATTGAACACTACATCAAAAACTAATGATGTACTATACAGTGTTTAACTGAACATAATAAAAAATAACACCATATACAAACATAAACTCAAAATGGGTTAAAGACCTAAATGTGAGATCTGGAAACATAAAAGTCCTAGAAGAAAACATAAGCAGTGATTTCTCTGACATCAGCAGTAGCAAAATTTTTCTAGATATGTCTTCTCTGGCAAGGGAAATGAAAGCAAAAATAAACTACTGGGGATACATCAAAATAAAAAGCTTCTGTGCAGCAAAGGAAACCACCAACAAAACAAAAGGAAACCTACCAAATTGGTGACGACATTTGCAAATGATATATCTAATAAGAAATTAATATTCAAAATATATAAAGAACTTATACAACTCAACAACAAAAAAAACAGTTTGATTAAAAAATGGGCAAAGTACCTGAATAGACATTTTTTCCCAGGAAGATATACAGATGGCCAGCAGACATACGAAAAGATGCTCAAGATTACTCATCATCAGGGGAATGCAAATCAAAACCATAAGGAGATATTACCCTACACCTGTAAGAATGGCTAAAACAAAAAAGAAAAGAAATAACAAGTGTTGACAAGGAAGTGGAGAAAAAGGAACCCTCATATACAAAACAGTATGGTACTGTTGGTGGAAATGTCAATTAGTACAACCACTGTGGAAAACAACATGGAGGTTCCTCAAAAAATTAAAATAGAAATACCATATGATCCAATAATTCCACTACAGTTTTTACCAAAGTAAAACCCAAAGTAAACAAAATCACTCATTAAAAAAGATATATGCACCACTATGTTTATTGCAGCATTATTTACAATAACCAAGATCTGAAAGCAACTAAGTGTCCATCAATAGGTGAATGGAGGGGTGCCTGGGTGGCTCAGTCAGTTAAGCATTGGACTCTTGATCTCAGCTAGGTCTTGATCTCAGGGTTGCGAGTTCATGCCCCATCTTGGGACCCATGCTGGGCATGGAGCCTACTTAAAAAAATAGATGAATGAATAAGGAAGATATATATATATATATATATCAGCCATAAAACAGGTTGAGATAATGCTATTTGACACACGTGGATGGACCTAGAGGGTATTATGCTAAGTGAAATAAGTCAGACTGAGAAAGACAAATATCATATGATTTTACTCATAAGAAGAATCTTAAAACAAACAAACAAATGAATAAACAAGAAGCAGAAGGATCACCTTATACTTCTTTAACATGGATAACAACTTCATTAAAGTTCTGAAGAAAATACATGGTCTTGGATATGGGTGGAGCAAGATGGTGGAGGAGTAGGAGACCTGGATTTTGTCTGGTCCCAGGAATTCAGCTGGATAGGGATCAAACCATTCTGAACACCTACAACTCAACAGGAGATCAAAGAAAAGAATAGCAGCAACTCTCTGAACAGAAAAGCAACCACTTTCTGGAAGGTAGGACGTGCAGAGAAGTGAATCAGAGACGATATTCTGGAAGATAGACAGCGGGGGAGGGAGCCTCCATCAGCCTCTACTGGCAAGTGATAGAGCAGCAGAGCACAAAATTGGAAATTTTAGAAGTCAGCTCTGCTGAGGGAAATCACTCCAGTGGCTAAGCGGGGGGTGGAACCCTCACTGGGACAGTGTGGTCTCAGGAACCTCAGGGTCACAGAAAGACCAGGGGTGCCTGACTGTGGCAGAGCTCCCAGGTATTAGAGCAGGAAAGCCAGCTGCAGAGACGGAGCCGAGGAGTGGGCTCTCAGCTTGGGGTTGCCATAAACCGTGATCTGCGACACAGTCGGGCCACTGCTCCTCCAGCAGGGACCCAACAAGCTGCAGATCCGGGGAGACTCCCCTTCCTCCCCCGGGAGGAGCGGCGCGGGAGCACACTGTACAGAAATCTTTCAGGGAACAAAAGCTACCGAGAGCAAACCCGAGCAGATTACTTAGCCCGGACCCAGAAAGGGTGGGGCAATTCCACCTCTGACAAAGACATTTGGGAGCCACGGCAACAGGCCCCTCCCCCAGAAGATCAGCAAGAAAAGCCAGCCAAGACCAAGTTTACCGATCAATGAGAACAGCAGAACTCCAGTGCTAGGGGAATACTGCACATAGAATTCATGGCTTTTTTACCATGATTCTTTAGTCTTTCAAAGTTAATTTTTTTAACTTTTTAAAAATTTTTCTTTTTCCCTTTTTCAACCAACATCTTATCAATCCCTTTTTTAAAAAATCTTTTTTATTTTTCATTTTTAGAGTCATATTCTATCCCTTCATAGTAGTTACCCTTACTTTTTGTATATTTATATAAGTTGTTCTCTTTAAAATTTTGACATACAGTTTCTTCTAACAGATCAAAATATACCCTAAATATCTAGTGTATGGCTTTGTTCTAGTCTCCTGCCTGATCACATTCTCTCCCTTTTTTTTTTAAATCCTCTTCTTTCTTTTTTCAACCAAATTCTTTTTTTTTTTTTAAGATTTTATTTATTTACGAGAGAGAGAATGAGAGACAGAGAGCATGAGAGGGAGGAGGGTCAGAGGGAGAAGCAGACTCCCTGCCGAGCAGGGAGCCCGATGCAGGACATTTTTCAACCAAATTCTTATCTTATCAATTCCTTTTACAAAATCTTTTATAATTTTCATCTTTACAGTCATA
>NC_138385.1:54554392-54635037 GCF_054177405.1 Leptonychotes weddellii
GTTGTTGCTATTCCTTTCTTCGATCTCCTGTTGAGTTTGTAGGTGTTCAGAATGGTTTGATCCCTATCCAGCTGAATTTCTGAGAGGAGACGAAATCCAGGTCTCCTACTCCTCCGCCATCTTGCTCCGCCCGGACTTTAGTTCTCTTTATACCCCAGCTATAAAGTTCACACTGAGAGGCTGTTGCCCATGATACAATTAGACCTGAGCTATGTAGCTGGGTGGTGTCTCTAAGGCTGTATCGTACTAGGAAGGCTGATGAGGCAAGTGGTTGGTGGAGAGAAAACAAAGAGAACAGCCAGGTAGTGAAGGAATAAGTCATTCATCATTTCCAGAGTTTAGATGAATGCTGTAGCTCAAGAAGAAAGGCAGATTAAGTAAGGTAATGAGAATGAGGGGATAGAGGTTGTGGGCAAATACTGAACCATGAATATTGCTTTTCCCTCATTGTTAGACTTTAGGGTGACCTCTGGGTGAGTCTGACAAAAATGGGCCAGTCAGAAAGCTGGGCTTCCCTGATGTTTCTGTCCTCCTTTTGCCTTAGTTAATTCTGTTCTCAGCCACCATGGGCTGGATGACCTCCAGTCCCTTGCCCTCAGGCTTGAGAGTCTTCGGGCAGACCAAATGGAACATTCATGTGCAAAGTTGGTGAAATAAATCAAGTAGGGAAAAAATCCATTTTGGTGTGGTCATTGTGTCAACTTTTATTATTTCAGTTCCGCATGGTTGCATATATAAATCTCCTGTGAGGAACCAGAAGAGGGATATGTGAAATAACATTTCTAAGAGGCATGAACGCGAAATAACATTTCTAAGAGGCATGGTCACTTGCTTCTAATAATAATTACTACTTGCAAAGCCTGGAAGTGCTTAAGATGTTCATATTTTTTGAACGATTGACTGGTTCCCTTATTTATACATATAAGAAAAAAAGGCAAGTAGGGAGAGGAAATTGTCTGTTGCTGCAGAAACGTGAAAGTCACATTTTTGGCACTGTTCCCTGGTTGATGTCATTCTGGGGAATGTGCTAAAGGCCATGATTTTCCAGAGGGAAAAGTTTTTTTCCATAGCAGGCTGTTTGTGGGCACTTATTTCCCCCTCTGAAGTCAGGCCAAAACCAGACTAGGCCTTTTTCTGCCTTGTTTGGCAGTACCAGGTCAAGCCCACCTGAAACAGGAGTCCAAAATTTTTGTTGGTCATTGTGCCCAGCCATTCCCTGAACACTCTTATACTTTCTGAATCTTCTCTTTAGGGGCTTCTCAGCTGCTTGACCTTTGCACAGGCTGCTGGGAAGGTTGGTTTTCCCCTGCTGTGTGGAAGCTCTAAGGGCTGCCAGGGGTGTGTGTGTATAAGGGCTATCCCTGAGCTGACTCCTGAGGTAGACCACAGTACAGTGTGGGTTGAGGCTTGGACTCAGCTCTTCTTATTCCTTCTTACCTCCTAAATGGTCCCAAAGCAAAATGGGATATAAACCCTACTGCCATCTGATCGTAGTCCTATCCTTACCCCTGATTCCCTTGCCCAGCTTGATCTTCATGCTCTTATATGAAGCTGCTTTGAGACCCTTTAAAAACCACTTGTCATGGTTTAGAGGACTTTATTTGGGTCCATCTAGCATAAAAGAAAGAGATCTTTGCATCATGAAATTGGCCAGTAGTTTAATGTGACAAAAAGTCAGGTCTGGTTCTCACTATTTCCCCCACCCCCTCACCACACAGCAGACATTTGAACTTTAGGATCATTCCCACTTTCACACATTTATTCTCACCTTAATGAATACCTATTTCACCATGTGCCTTGCACAAAACTACTCTCATCACTGGCTCACCATTGTACCTTCATCTGGTTCAGGCCTCTGCTTAGCTTTTAAATCCTCTAACTCTTAACTCCAGCTTTGATCTCCCATTCCCCAACATTCATTCTTTATCATATAGCCATTTCATTAATTTAATAAATGAAAGGCTAAGTCAGAAAGATTAATGCTCTAATGGAGGCATTTATACAAAGCATAGTAATGGCCCCAAATAAGCTGTGAGTAATTCTGCTTTGGGGACTCAGAGAAGGCCTTGCAGATGGGATGATGGTTAAAGCTGGGTCTTGAAGGTTCAGAATGAGTCCACCAGGAAAATATGTGAGAAGGAGAAGATGATACCTAGAGACACCTTCAGGTGTCTATAGGGCCTTTTTTATCTTCAGATCCTGCTATAAGTTTCCTTGGGAACAACCACATCAAGAGCTTAAGCTCAGAGAAAAGAGCTCAGCTCAGAATCATATCTCACAGAGTATCAACAGTAAAGAATAGATCCTTAGATAATGTCTACTTCAATTCATTTATTTTACTGTTAAGAAATCTGAAATCCTAAAAGGTGAAGGGACCTACCCAAGACCACACAGCTAGTTAGTTGCAGAGGTAAAAGTAGAGGTAGAAGGATTCCTGAATTCCCATTCCCAGACTAATTCCAGGTTGCTTAGTGGCCTTACCATGTCCCAGTTGCCCCTTTGATCTTTTCCTGTGAGAGCTCCCATCAACCACCCTTCACTTACAGATGGTTCCCTTTCAAGTCTGGGCAGCAGTGTTAGTTGACACTAGCTCCCTATGTGACTTTAGAAAAACTACATTTCTTCTCTTGGCCTTAGTTTCTTGTTTCCCTATCTAAAAATGGGTGAGGGTTAACTAATAAGTTTCTATATCTAAACCATATGGAGAGGGGCACACAGCTAGTAGTTTGTACAGGAGCTTCACTTTTTTGTATATTTACTGGAGTGGAGTACAGAGATCTGAATGGGTTGAGTGAAAGTAGTAAAAAAATGTAGTGGCGACTGAGACCCTGAAGGATTCCTACAAGTTTGGAAGAAGATGTATTACTTCAAGTGTAGTCCTCTTATTTTTAATGATATAACTGAGGCTCAAGTTTGGGGTTGGGTGAGTTCTCATAGATGGTTAGTGAGGATCTGGGCCTCAAACCCAGATCTTCTGATTTGAAGTCAAGTACTTTCTAAAAACCCATACTACCTCATTGAGCTGGTTATGTCCTGTACAGGGCAGTGCTAAAAAGACTAAGTTCAGGAGTCTGTTACAAATAGAGTTCAGTTGCATTGTGGGCCAGAGTATTTGCAGCTGGCCATTATGAAGGGAGGGAGTTCAGAGCTTTGAGAGTAGGGGAGGACACAGTTGCCTCCTCAGACCCCATTTGGGAATTTTGGAGATTTCTTTGGGCCTGAGCCTCAAGATGTAGGGGGGTTAAGGGTTTGGTTATCCCCACTTTCCTCTCTTCTAATTGCTTCTTGTTCATACTGTCTTTCCTCTTACCTCCATATGACTAGCCCACCTTCTTCTAGTCATAAACAGAGATGATCAAACTCTGGGTTACCTTACTTCCATTTTTCCACTACTCCTCATAGTAACTTTCAGAGGAGCAAAACATCTCACAAACTACTTTTGCATTTTCATTTGCTTTTAATTTCATGCTGTTTGAGATTGTTTTTGTGTTCTCCTAGAATGCTCTGGTAGAAAAAAAAGAGATAGTCAAAGTCCAGCTTCTTCCTCTTTGGAAAAGAACTTGGCTTATACCATATAGGCAGTGTCTCACTCATTACTATACTTTCTAACACTTTTTATTCTTTGAGTTGGTTCAAGTGGTATCTAAGTCATTGGTACTTCTTCCCTGTGGGTGGGGCAGGTGCTCTTTTTGGAAGATGGGGGGGATGAGTTTAGTTCTGGACATGTCAGCATGTCCAGAGGTTTATTCTACATCCAAATGGAGATGTTGAACAGGAAATTGGATATCTAAGTCTGGAATTTGAGAAACACTTTTGGCTGGAGATATAATTTGGGAGTTGTCAACAAACAGATACCATTTTAAGGCATCAGAACTGATGAGATAAATTAGGGACTAAGTGCAAAGAGAAGAGAGGTTCCAAGAAAGTTCTCAGGCCACAGTTTATTAATGAGCTGGGAAGCTGTAGAAACTCATCACCTGGGAGGAGGCAGCTTTGTTCTTTTTCCCAGATTGGTATTATTGGATTTCTAAGTGTGGTGCAGTAGAAGAGTGATGCCACTAGTTTATTGTATACCTTGGGTAAGTTATCAACATGTTCTGGATCTCGGTTTTCTCACCTGTATAATGAGAGGGTTGGATGAGATGATGTGATATTCTGGAATGGTTTATCACTTCTACTAATGGAATCAACAAAGTCCTGCTAATGTGTTATCTGTTGGGGTGACAAGCATGTGAAGGTACTTTGTAAAGTGACAAATCCTATGTAAATGATAATTGCCATGGTTATGGTCATGTTCTGCTTTATTTGTGGGATGTAGATGTGTAAAGATTACTGACCGGGGAGTTAAGCACACCTAGGTTTCTCTTCTGGCTCTGAGTTGTTATGTGAATATGTCCCTTTGAATATGACCCTTTCCTTCTCTGGTTCTGTGTTCACACCTGTAAAATGAGGGACTTTGGTTTATGCCAGTGATTTTCAATATTTTTAAAAGCAGAGAATCTCATTTTAAAAATGAAATCAGTGTAGGGGAACCTGGGTGGCTCAGTTGGTTAAGCGTTCAGCTCTTGATTTGGGCTCAGGTCATGATCTCAGGGTTGTGAGATCTCCCTCCTTGTCCCTCCTTCCCCTTCCTTCCTCCTCCTCCTTTTTCTCTTCCACTCCTCCTCCTCCTTCTTCTCCTCCCAGGACCTGTGTACGGCCTGCAATTTCCAGAAGGCTCTTGGCTGGGCCTTGGGAGAGTGAGAGAACGTACAAGTCACAGGTGGAATGTAAGCCTTAGGCTCATTTGGAACCCTGCTTGAAGCAAACCATCTCCCCTCCCCCATAGTCCCCTTGGCTGAGCTAGGCCATTCCATGTGCACATAGCCTCAGAGAAAGCACAGCTAGTAACAGTGGCCCAAGGTGGCTCTGGACCAAAAAGTGGGGCTATTTGTTGCAGACACAGCTGGGAGGGGGTGGGGGAAAAGGGGATCATTCAAACAGGAGTCCAGGCAGAGAGGAGGAGAGGCCTAATTGGGATCAGATGTCTCTGCAGAGCAATAACACTGCCACCTGGTTATGAGCATCTTAGCTTCGCAGAATCCAAAGGGCTTTTCCAGACAGCATTTAATTCATCTTCACTGCACCCTTGGGAAGGAGAAAAGAAGGGGAGGAGGTGTAGCTGTGGTGGTAAAGAAAGAGTTATGACTTAGGAGTCAGGAGCCACAGCTTGGTCACTGACTTGTGAGGTAACCTTGGACAAGTCTCTTCTGCTCTCATCTGTAAAGTGGTAGCATTGGATCATATCAGTGGTTATCCCCAGACCAGAGCAGGAATATCACCTGGGAATTTTTTAGAAATTCCATTTTTAAAGCTTCATCCCAGACCTAGTGACTCAGACACTCTGGAGTTGGGGCCCAGAAATGCATGTTTTAACAAGACTTCCAGGCATGGACTAGAATAATCTAAGGCCTTTCCAACTTTGATTCTCTGATTATATGAGATAATGGATGTAAAAATATATTTTAAACTGTGCCTTACACATTTCAGGGATGATGATGGTGACAATGATAATGGTGATGATAATGATGATGCTTCTGTTGACTTTAAGCCATACTTTGGCAACCAGGTTCATTCCCTAAGCTAGGAACTTGCTACCCCACCCCTATGGAGTTTCTCCCAAGGCCTATAAAACAGATATGCCCTCAGAAGCTTATATACTATGAGAGCAGGTAAATTAGGTAAGGCAATCTGTTCCAGATAGTTGACAGAAAAGAAATTACAGGACAACTATTTTGAAGATCCAGAGAATAGGCAAAGCCAGTATTAAAGATTGGTGTGTGTGTGTGTGTGTGTGTGTGTGTGTGTGTGTGTGTGTGAGTGAGAGAGAGAGAGAGAGAGTGAGCCCACTGTGGGCTGGTGGGTTATGGCAGTGGAAAGAACTCCTAGTATTAGTGGTAGTAAGGTCTTGAAGGATGGAGAGGATTTAAACATTTTCCAATAAGGTGGGAGGCCATTATAAGGTATGAGTGTGAAGGAGAGGCACAAATTAAAAATAAAAGCATATGATTTCAGCTTGTTATAACATTAAGACTAGAAAGATCCTTATATTTATCTAGGGTTCTGGGTGATTTCCTGGGTGTTTGCTGTAACACCAGTCATTTCCTTCCTATTCTGGAAAACATATTGGAAAAAAAAATGAATATGGATCACAGTATATGGAGGACCTAGACTATGTTCTAGAATATAGAAATTAAGTCATTCACAAACATTTAGACTTCAGTAACAAATTTATTTTAGCACACTTTCATGTGATCTCAATATTCCATACATTCTGGTTGAATAAATGACTTCTCCAAGGTCATCCAGAAAGTTAATGGGACTGGAACCTGGTGCTCCTGACTTCTAGTCTGGTGTGTTTCCTTTGTAATCTGTATTTGCTCAGAGGCTTCTGGAATGGGGAAGTTTGACCAAAATAAAGTTTAAAAGGCATGTTTTTGAGGTACAGCTGGAAGGAGGCTAGGACACAACTATAGAGAACTTGGAATGCCAGGCTGAAGCTTTTGAATTTTCTCCTGTAGGTAATGGGAAACTGCTAGATCTTCTGGAACAGTGGTATGGCATCATTTGCAATTTAGGAAGGTAACTCAAATGGTTTAGTGCAGCACTACCTGGTAGGTTGGAGTAGGAGAGAGCTTGGAGGGAGCAAAACAACTAAGAAGTAGCCCCAAATGTAAGCTGGAAATGCCATAGAACTGCCCACTCTTCATGCCATGAGTATATTTGTATTGTTAACAGAAGAAACAATATAAGTGCAAAACAGGTTCTTCTCCTGGGGTTTCAACCACTTGTAATAGGGATATTTGGAAGCTGGAGGCTTCCTGGCCCTGGAACATAATACTGTGGAGATCTCCTCCCTGGACGGCGCTCAGACAAGCCCTTGCTAAAGCTCAGTGCTGCTCTCTGCTCTCTGGTTTCATTTTGCACTCAGATTTCTATGTATTATGAGCCAGGGGCCCAGAGTTTAGGGGGTATTTCACTGTTCCTTTCACAAAGCCCCAGGCTCGGGAAAGTTACTTATACATGTTACTATGCCAGTTGCATCACCCAATCCCTTCCAGATACCCTGGCTACAAGCTTCATAGTTTGCAGCTTCTAAAGCTCATTCATACCCATTATCTCATTTTGTTCTCATTAGAGCCTTGTGAGGTGGGCAGACTTATTATAATTTAATGGGATGAAACTAAAGACCAGAGTGGAGAAAGTAACTTGTCATTCAGCCAGCGTGTGGTACAGCTTACTTATTCTGCCTTCTAGGCAATATTCCATGCTTTCACTTGCATTGTTGGGGTTCTGGTGGTCATTTTTATGAGTGTACTAAAAAGCCTCTCAGATCTCAGACAAGGCCCAGGCTGGGGCAGAGAAGAAAACAGAAGATCAGGAAACCAAATTTCTCCTCATTTCTATTCCAGGGCCCCTCTCTCAATACCATTCTTCTCCCTTGAATATACTGACAGACCTCAGTAGGAAAATCCTTGGCTCTGCCTGCTCATAGCCCTGTACCCTCTGCCTGTCTGATGCCAGTGATACTCTGCATGACAATATGTCACCTTTGCCTGAAGCCTGTCACGTTTCCTTTTTGCCATTCTCTTTCTGCACCCTGGCAGCTGGAATAAAGATGCAACCTAGGGACTCTCTTTCCCTGGGCCATCCCAACTGGTGAGGCTCACACCTCTGGATCTTCCTTGGACAGTACAAAAAGCCAGTCATTGAGAGACCAGGTTACCACTACACATGGACAGCCTTTAAAATATAGATGGCACAGGGTCTTTAGCTGAAGCTGCTTTGGCCAGACCTTTCCAGGACTCTGACTGGGTCTTCAGTGTGAGCCAAAGGCAACACCAACCAGAGTAGCATTAGCCCAGCTTTCAGAGTTCATACAATGTCATGCTGTCTAGATTTTCATCATGAATGTTCCCGAGACTCAAACGCAAAGGGAATTGGGTTGATTTCAACTGGAAAATATTCTTGCCATCTCAGTGTTCTCTGGAATAACCTGCTTGCAGCTGTCATGGGGCGGCCCCCTCCCTGTAATGCGTGGCTTTTCCAAGGCTCAAGCTCCAGGGATCTGGAGGGGAAGAGAAGGAGGGGACCAGGATTATGTACGCCCCCGCCCCCAGCCTGGCCAATGCTTGCATTTTTCAGGCCTGAAATTGGGTCTCTGGGGTTGGGGTTGGGGATGAGGTAGAAGGGTTCATGGAACAGGTCCCTGCTGGGTGGATCCCTGCTTGCAGCTGGTTAAATTTCTTTGACTGGCTTCCAACAGGAAGAATTCATCTCCTGATGAAGAAGCATATTACCCTGGATAGAGAATCTAATTGGCTGGGAGGCAGGAGATCTGGGTTTATGTCCTAGCTCTGTCATCAGCTTGCATTGTGGCTTTAAGCAAGTCAGTCATCATCTCTCTGTCTCAACTTCTTCCACTTAAAGTGGAGCTACTAATACCTGCTGCTCATATATATGGAGTAAGAACAAGGTGTAGGGGACATTGTTGAATGTTCTAGGGGAAATGAAGGGATGGTAAGACTTTATTCTTACCTCCCTCGGGCTGAGGGAACGAAACTAATTGCTCTTATTTCCTTTCCCCTTGTCCTATGATGTTGGTAAAATGTCAGGGTATGAGAAAGTCTCCAAGGATTTAGATAGTCATGGGGCAAAAGGAAGAATGGTGGCATAAGTAGTAGCATAACCTAATATACAAGTGGGTATATCTTAAAACCTTCTCAAGGAGATGTTGACAGCCAGCTGGAAGCAAAGTCCTGTGATAATGGGAAATAAGATGTTGGGATCAGGGGTGACACATAAGGTGCCAGGAAGAAGGAGAGTGCCAAAGACAAATTTTATTGCCTCTTACCATTATGTCTTGGACTGTGCTAATCTTATCCAGAAACTGCCTTCATTGGCTGCCTGGACTGTCAGAGCCCTGGCCTAGCTTTGGTATCTCCAAGCTACTTTTCCCCTTTGGACCAGGGTTGTATTTGGGCTGCATACCTGGAAGGGGCTATCAGAGAATACAGAGAACAAACAGCCTCTGTCCTGGCATCAGAGGTCACTTTGGTCTTACCTGTGCTCTGGCACTCCTATCTCTGACTTGCTGTCCTCTTGAGATCTAAACATGTGTTATCCAGTATGGTAGCCTCTAGCCAGATGAACAGCACTGCACTGCTCATGAGAAGTCCTGGATAACAGTATGGTTTCTTTGGCAGCAGCCCAGCAATGCTGTGAGACCTCAGGGCTCATATCCTCCTGAGAGTAGAGTAAGATGCTTTTTTTTTTTTTTTTTTTTTTTTTTTACAAGGGCTCTTGTATGTGGCATTTTAAATAAAACAAAAAGAAAAAAAAAGAAAATCTGGGAAAGTAATTGGACTAGGAATTTTATTACCTGTTGATCATATACTTGCATTTGCAGTGAGCCTAAACCCATAAGTTATCTTCAGGCCTCCTGTTTCATAGCTCTTTGTAGCCTGGAAAGAGTATTCACAACCATTATTTCATTTGACTCTCCCTAATAAGGTGGAGGCAAGTACACCAGGAGTTAGAATATTCATCTGATACACAAAGAAACTGATGCTCAGCAGACTGAAGTGATAGCCAAGGGCCTCTAGTTATTGATAGTGCCAGGCTGAGAATGGAAAAATCTTGGGTAGCATCCTTGACTCCTTTCTATTTCCAGTCAACTGCCAATTCTGGATCATTTTCTTCTTTACCTCATCTTCGATCAGTCCATTTTCTCTCCATTGGCGTTGTCACCACTGTAGCCTAAGCCCTCCAGTCCATTTTCCAGATAACAGAGTGGTCTTTCTAATGCGTTAAGCTGATCATGACACTCTCTTGTATAAAACCCTTTCTAATTGCTCTTAGGATAAAGAACACGCTCTTGAATCTGGCCTACATAATGCCATATGGTCTCTATCACTTAGCAGTCCATTATCTCTCTCTCTTCCCATTCCTTCCTTGCATTCTATTCTTCAATAACTTTGAAAATTTTCAGGTATTTGAAAATTCTGCTTCCGGTCTGTGCACATGCTATTTCCTCTGCCTGCCATACCCAACTACCCCACTCCTCTTCACTTGGTAAACTCCTGCTTATTTTTCAAGCCCTACCTCTAATATTGCCTTCTCTAGGAACCCTCCCACCACCTCTCTCCATACTCAGCATGGGTTAAGTGCTTCTTCTTTGAACTCCCATGGCACCCCTGACTTGCTTGTTAATATAGCTGTTATTATGCTATGTTGTAATTATCTGTTTACTTGTCCGTCTCTTTTGGTAGATTTTGAGTGCCATAAGATCAAGAACTATGCCAATTTTAACTCTCCACTATGTCCCTAGCAAGTAGAAGAGGGCATGGCAAATAATGAGTGCTTATAAATATTTCTTGATTAATTGAATGAATGAAAGTAAGAATAAATGAATGATGGATCCCAGGTAATCCATCCTGCAATACAGTGTTCTTTCTACTTGGAAGCAACATATTTTAATACAGAGATGGTCATTTAACTTTCAGATCACCATTTTCAGTGAATATTTAAGACATGTTTACTAATCATAGGACCTTAATATTGGAGGAAGGGGCTTGGCATACGCAGTGTGCCAAACACACTGCTAGATGATCTATATTTAATGCATACATTCATTCATTTATCAGTTGGAAGGAGGGATAGACAAATATGATAAGTAAGTAAAATATATAGTATATTAGATGGTATTAAATGCCAAGGAGAAAAGTAAAACAAGGATGGGGGATAGGTTATGTGTGTAAGGATTATAATTTTAGATAGGGTTTGAGAATCAGAGTGACATGATAAAAGCAGGAAAAATTGAGGGGATAAAGGATAAGGGAGAGGCAGAAAAAACTCCAGTGTTTTGAACCTGGCAAAATAGTGATTCATATAGAAAGGTAGAGTAACTTTCTGTCTCAGATGAAGTTTCCCAGCATGGAAACATTCCTTAAAAAGTATCCAAGTTGAAATATGGTGGGAGAGTCCAATTGATGTCTTTGAATTGTGGGCGTATCTAGGACTCATAGGTGCAAATGATGGTCATCTGAGAAAAGTGAATGTGCAAACCTAGATGAAACAAGGCAGCTTCATTTTAGCAGAAAGGGCCTGGGACAGAGAGTTAGGAAACCTGGGTTTAGGCTACCTCTGCTGTGAACTCGGTTTGTGACTGGACATTCTTCCTCTCTCTGGGCCCTAGTCCCATCTATGATGAGGATATGTGGTTGGGTAGATGAGTGGCTTTTAAACTCTGCACTATGGTACATCAAGGGTGTGGAGAACCCTATCAGGGCTCATTTAAGTGGAGATGGAGTGGATAAAAACAGTCAGGGGTATTGGTCATCTTTCTGCTTCAGCAGAGTCAATCACTAGACTAGATGGTAGCTGAGGTACTTGCTAGATCAGCTACTCTGTGACTCTGCTTGCTTGGCAACATCACTGGAAACCTTTGCTCACCCCTCCTTACAGCTTATTCAAGAATTTGTGGAGGTTTCCTGAGTAATGTGGGTATTACGGGGATGAGGAAGGAGCAAAGGGAAAGAGCTGTATGTGATGTATGGCGTTGACAGTTTTCTCTCAGTGATTACACAGAACAGGAAAGAGGAATTCTCAGGCTTGGGGGTTGGAGCAGCTTCTGTGGCGCTGGTTATCAAACACTGGACCTTTCCAACTGGGCCAACCTTGACTATTGATAATATTTTCCACTAATGCAGCCTTGGTTCTCAGACTCAAATACTGTAGAACTGCTGGGCTTTCTTAACAAGACAGGGCTTCCCTACCAATGGGAATAGGGCAACTCATAAAGACTACCATATATGCACATCTTTGGAGTTGATGGTCAATTTCTTAGTGGAATTTGTGTATTCCTGGCTGCGTGAAATTGCACAGTTATCAGTCCCCTTTCTCTGGTTACTCGTGAGAAGTAGGGGATAGTCAGGTCAAGGAGCAGGGGTAATAATTCTTTACCTCTGTAGGCTACATCTCATTTTACATACTTCTCTTCAGTCAAGGCTCTCAGTTGGGTTTTATATGAATTCTGTTGATAGGGCTTAGATTCTTATTCTCATTTGAAAGATTCCACCTTTTCATCTTTTAAGACCTAGCTTGAACTTTACCTCCTCTATAGTAATTCCATTCTCACACTGTCCCTCCACTGCCCATCCACCATAGTACTTAA
Organism: Leptonychotes weddellii; assembly: GCF_054177405.1. Lineage (NCBI taxonomy): Eukaryota > Metazoa > Chordata > Mammalia > Carnivora > Phocidae > Leptonychotes > Leptonychotes weddellii. The sequence goes on from NC_138385.1 coordinate 54,566,607, forward strand.
ACTCTATATTCATTTCTGTGTAGTCATTTTATTGTTCTTGTTTAAGTCTCTGGTTATTTCATGTGTAGATGTTTATGTTCCTCCAACAAGACATTATCACTTATAACAAAGCCTTCTGACTTGTCCCTGCTTCAACTTTTACTACTTTCCCTATAGTCCATTCTCAATATAGAAACTAGAATGTTCCTTTTAAGATACTAGTCAGATCATAACAGTTCCTATAATCAAAACCTTGCAGTGGTTCCCAATCTCACTCAGAGTAAAATCCAAAGTCTTAACAATGGCCCACAAGGTCCTTCCATGCCCTTCATACTGCCTGTCACCTCTCTGACTTCCTCTCTTATTATTCTCCCTTTGCTTGCTCTGCTTCAGCCACATGAGTTTCCTTGCAGTTCCTTGCATGCATCCAGTACATTTTTTTCTCAGAGAAAAATGTATTTTTCTGTTCTGTATTTTCTGTTCCCTATGCCTGGAATGATCTTCCCCAGATACATGGTTGGGTCCTTCACTTCCTTCATGTCTCTAAACAAATGTTATTCTATAAAAGAGGACTTTCTTTATTATCCTATGTGAACTATTACTGATGCACCCTTGCACTCTCCTTCTTGCTCTGCTTTATGTTTTATTGCATTCATTGACATATTATGATTTTGCTTACTTGATAATGATCTATCTTTCCTCACTAGGATATTAGTTGCTTGAGAACAAGGATTTTTGTTCTGTCCAATGTTATATTTCAAGTCTCTAGAACAGTGCTTAGCACATAGTAGATATTTTTTAAAATTCTGTTGGATTTTTAAAAAGATGTTATTTATTTATTTGAGAGAGAGAGAGAAGGAGCAGGGGGAGGAACAGGGAGAGAAGGGGAAGCAGACTGCCTGCTGAGCAGGGAGTCCGACATGGGAGGCTTGATCCCGGGACTTCAGGATCATGATTCCAGCCAAAGGCAGACACTTAACTGATTGAGCCACCCAGACACCCCCAAATTCAGTTGGATTAAGGAATAAATAAAACCTAAAAGGTCTAAAGGCAGATACTTTTCAATTCCCTCATTCATGTTCCTCATTGTAAACACGCTTGTCTTAATAGTACAATGGAAGTTAGAGCAGAAAAGGCATTTAGAGACCTGCTTGTTTATCTCCCTCCTTACCAATAGATGGTAAGACTGAGGGGAGGAATCTTGCCCAGGGCCATACAACAACTTGTTGACAGAGTCTGAAGAAGAGTTCAAGACATCTAAGCCGAGATCCACAACTTTTCCTACTATATACCATGCTAGGCACAAAAATGAGTCTTATTCTCCAACTACAGTGCAAAGGTAAGGCATTGTCAGTATGGAGAAGCAAGCTCTGGGCAGATTAATGTGGAGGTAGAAGAATTTGTTTTTTACATGAATAGGAGTTTCCCTGAACATTTTCCTCTCTGGTTTTGGAGGGCAATAACAACTGGGCCAAGTATTACATAAATACCTGACCTATTAAACCACAAATAACAGTCATTCAATAAATCATGTAGCAAGCCTTTTTTTGAATGTGTAACATGTGCCTAGACTTGTGCTGGGGATATGAAAACATTCAGCCTTGATTCCTGCTTTCTAGGAGTAGTCTAGCAGTAAAGGCAAGACTCACCTGACTGAGACAAGCAGATAACAAATTGTGAGATATGACAATAAGCAATGTAGAGAATAGCAGGAGACCACTGAGGGCTAAATTAGTCCAAGAAGGCATTATGGAGGAAAGGAGACATCTTTGCACCTATTTCATGTTGCATTCCTGTCAGTGCTTTATCTTCCTTCATTTAGAAGTGTTTACTTGCACCCATGGACCCGACCCTATACTCTTCAGGGAAGGATTATGCGTTTGATGTAGTTACCGGGTCTCTTGCTTCCTCCTCTTCTCACTCCTCCCAAATAGAACCTGCTTTAGTTTAATACATGTTTACTGAGTACCCTGTGGTACCAGGTACTGAGCCAGGGGCTTAGAATAAAAAGATAAGTAATCTATGGTCATTTACCTGTACTAGGCCAAAGTCTAATAGGTCAGATAGATATGCACAGAGGTTTACAAAATAATTCAATATTGAAAAAATTAGTTTATTTATATTCTCCTTCATTAAAAAAAGGGATTTGAGATGACAAATATGGTAAGTTCTGCTTGTGAACAAATTGTAATGAGAGCCCAGATGAGAGAAGAGATGATGTGAAAGTGAATCAGCTAAAGTTTCCCAGACTAGGTGATACTTGAATTGAACTCAGACAATGATTAGTTTTCTAAGGAATCAGGAATGGGAGGTGTAGGTAGGGGACACATTCTAGACAAATGGAATATTACATAAAGATGAGCATTGCCTGGCTTGTTGCTCTGTGTGTCTACAGCAAGTATGGTAAGTGTCTGGCATGATCATCACTATCAACTCCTACCATGCCCATGGCAGAAATTTTTAATCAGATGTAATGTTCTTTCCCAGAAATCCTGGGTAAGGCTTAGAATCCTTCTGAACACAGTATTCCAAATGGCCACTTGCAGTCAATTTGAATTGATTTATGAGATGAAACATATTTGCCATCCTTGGCTGACTTCAATGCCTTTAAAGTTACAGATTTTCAGGAAACAGAATCTCATTGGGAATCTAAACTTTTAACAACCTACTCCCCCTCCCCTCCCCCCTGCCATGATTCTGATGTAATGAGTTCATGGATTTGAATTTAGTAGCTATTATGTTACATTATGTTACTAAATATGGATTTTTCTCCTGCCATCAGAAAATTTAAATCAGAAAAAAATGAAATTTTAAATCAGAGAAGTGGTCTGTATTTCAGAAAGCTGCCTTTGGTAGTAGCATATAGACTGAAGGAAAAAGCAGTGGCAAGGAGACTGCTTACTATGCAACTGTAATATTTCAGACAAGAGATGATGAATGCAGTGCCTAGGAGGAGAGGATAAATTAGATACTAACTGAGACATAATAGAGAAGTAATAACTGCCAGAAGCCAGGTGCTTTGGGGAAATATAAAAGAGGGAGAAACAATTTGCAGGTGAAGGGAGGAGGTGGTATATGGGGAAAGATTCATAAAAATAGGATTTGAGCCAGGCCTTGAAGGATAGTTATCACTTGACATTGAGAAAGGGGTGGAAGTAGGCCATTTCAGACCTCTGTAGCACAGGAGTAAAGATGCAAAGGTAGAAAAATCACAAGGCATGTATGAAGAGCAGTATGTATTTCAATTTGGCAGGCTTTAGTTTGGCATTCAGAGCAGACATTATCTCTATCACCATCCCTGTTCTTAGATGGCTTCTCTCACCATCCAGCCCGCAGGTGCTCAGAAAACATAAATTAGTGTTAATATTAACTAAAGTGTGCTTGAATGTGGAAGCCCTCTCATCTGCAAGAATATCATTCTAATGCTGATTCTAAGAGCCAGATCTGGGTTGTCCCCACTACCATTTGCCAGCCTTGAACACCACTGAGGAAGGATGGCTAAGGAAGGATGAAAGCTGTTTATTATCTAATGGGGTGTGGGGAGAAGAGGCCTATAACCATGAAAGGATACTCAGGACACATCCAGCACACATAGTGGAAATAAAGCACTCTGAAGGAATCCCATCTATCCCTAGGCAAAAAAAAAAAAAAAAAATTATGAAAAATATCCTCTTTTAATTAAATTACATTATATAATAACTCAAATTTTTCACAAGATATCACATTCACAAAGTGCTGCCTCAGATAGTGTATTTTCTCTTTACTATAACCTTGTAAGGCATGTTTAAGATTGTCTTAATTGTGAGGGGAAAAAAAACACTAAGGTTCAGAGAGGTTACAGGACTTGAGCAAGGATATAGGGATATAGGATATAAGGATATAGGGCTAGTAATTGGCCACGCCAGGCTCCAATCCATGTCTTCTGTTACCATCTCCAATTCCTAAACTTTTCCACTGCACAAGGAGGTATCAAGGATCAAAATGGCATCAAATATAACCCATTCTTTTGAGAGAATAATAATAATAATAAATAATAATTCATTTCAACCAATACTTTGTGAGCACCTACTCTGTTTTTAGGCACTATGCTACGTCCATGGGATGCAGTCTGAGAAAACACAGTTTTTACCCTCATGGAGCTCACAGTCTAGTGGGACAGACAGATATATAGATAATCACAAAATAATAAGTGAAGTGATACTGGAAGAATGTGTAAAGCACTCTGGGAGTTCAGAAAAGGGTGAACTACTGTACAGAGAGGAATTGGCAGTTGAAAAAAGCCAAAGCTCCCAGTCAACACAATTAAATTCGTATGTAAAATTGCTTAGAGATGGGACAGAGAAGAGAGAATTAAATGAGTATATTTTTGAGGCCTTCCTGAAAATGCCTTTGTGCTGCCCTGCTTGAAAAGTTGGTTGCATTTTGGTGGCCTTTATTGTGCTGCTAATGTCTGGGCTGGGTTCAGTGGGCCCATGGCTTGTCCCAGCAACCTCTTAATTGACTTCTGCCAGGTTTGGTGCAAGGTGTTGGGTGCTGGGACATCAGACTAAGTATTGCTATTTGTAGTTCTGTGTGTGTCCGGAACTGGAGTGGGTCAGGTTCATGAGCCCTCAGAGTTTACAGTAAGAATAAGGCCTGTCAGGCATCATTCTGCCTACCAGAGGAAAGATAATTGAACTAACATTGACTGAATACTTAATATTTAATTTCAGTTCAGATCAAAACATGCCTATGGAGTATCTCCCATGTGCTTGGCATTTTATAAGGCATCACAGATTCATCTTACAGTAGAGGAGACAATAGGTAAAGAAGTAACTGTAAATAAATAATCCCAAGGTGATATGTTATATAATAAAGTTCTGTATAGTGAGGTATGAGTTTACAAAGGAAAGAACAATAAATTCTGTTTGGAGGTTCAGAACAAGCTTCATTGAGGAACTGACATTGGACTGAGCTCTCATGGATGAATGTACTCAGCACTGTACTCAGTGCTTTAGGAGAGTAATTATTACTCAGGATGATTTTGGTTACAAAAGTACAGAAAACCCAACTTAAACTGGCTGAAACAAACCAGGGGCTTATTGGCTTATGTAACGAGAAAGTATAGAGGTAGGACATGCTTTAAGCATGGTTTAGTCATGACTTTGCTTCTTTATTTATGATTCTCTTGACTCTGCCCTCTTCTGTATGTTGGCTTTGTCCTCAGGCTGGTTTCCCTTATGGTTACAAAAGGGAAACCAGTGGCAATGAGGGCTGATGCTTCTTCTTTTATGTCCAGTGACATAATGAGCTTTGTTTCTCACACTATGACACAAAAGTGAACCTTAGTGGTTCAGGACAGGTAAAATTTAGGGTAAGATCATAGTAAGCACGGGAGGTCTCCCAAAAATTAGTTAAAAGCAGTTGAACAGTTTTTTTTTGTTTAATTCTTGCTTTTTAAATGATGTCCCTTGGAGAGCTTAGGTGGCTTAGTTGGTTGAGCATCCGACCTTTTTTTAAATTATGTTATATTAATCACCATACATTATATCATTAGTTTTTGATGTAGTGTTCCATGATTCATTGTTTGTGTATAACACCCAGTGCTCCATTCAGTACATGCCCTCTTTAATACCCATCACCAGGCTAACCCATCCTCCCACCCACCCCTCTAGAACCCTCAGTTTATTTCTCAGAGTCCATAGTCTCTCATGGTTCGTCTCCCGCTCCGATTCCCCCCCTTCATTTTTCCCTTCTTGCTATCTTCTTTTTAACATATAATGTATTATTTGTTTCAGAGGTACAGGTCTGTGATTCAACAGTCTTACACAATTCACAGCACTCACCATAGCACATACCCTCTCCAGTGTCATCCGACTCTTGATTTCGGATCAGGTTCATGATCTCAGGGTCGTGAGACTGAGCCCTGTGTTGGGCTCTGCTCTAGATGTGGAGCCTGCTTAAGATTCTCTCTCTCTCTCTCCCTCTGCCCCTTCCCCTCAGTTGTGCATGCACACATGCACATGCGTGCTCTCTCTTTTTCTCTCTCTCAAAAAAAAGAAAAATCTTAAAAAAATAAATGACATCCCTTTTCCTATGCCTCTTATGTGTCTTGATTTACAGACTACATTCTGGACTTCAGAATAATAATACTATTTCTATAACACAAAGGTCACTTGTCCTATCAAGGCATTCTTCACAGCCTGCACGTGCAATGAGAGTAGTGGACAAAGTTAATTATGGGAAGGAAGTGTTGCAAATGGTTTCTGAGCAATCTCTGAAGTCTGCCACATATAGGTTCTCAACTCTGCTTTGCCATCACTTAGCTGGGTGCCTTGGACAAATTAATTCATCTCTTGGAGCCTTAGTTTCTTTATCTATAAAATGGAAACAATATTAAGACCTACCTCATAAGGTTTGAAATAATCCATGTAACATATATAGCAGAAGTTCCCCAAGTTTCTTGGTTCACTGTGCCTTTCCTGTGTCAGTAATTGTTTTCACGGCATCCCCAAGCCAAAAGAAGTATTTAACACTTCTGTTTATTAAGTAATTAAGTACAAAAAACTTAATAGTAGTAGTTCATGCTCTGCCCGACAGATGTCGCTGTGTTTCCCTCAAAAAAGTAAAATACAGTACCTCTGTGAATTGGCTATGGTACCCTGGTGTGCCTTGGTGCACAGTTTGGGAATAGAACGTTGCCAGGCACACAGTTGGTGCTAAGTACATGGTATTTATTATTGTTATAAAATATCTGCGATTGTTATTAGAAGGGGCTTGGGTACCAAAGAGGATGCTGACCTAGTAGTTTGACTCAGATGTTGAATATCCCTGAAGAGGGATGCTTCCCTTTTTGGTAGTAATCTCTTCTGGTCTCAGGTTTTTTCTAAGTCAGCACAAAGTCACCCTAGCTTGAGAGGGGAGAGTAATTTCTATGTGCATAGAGAAGAAAACTTCATTCTCAAAGGAAGTGCCCTTTCCTAGCTTCTAGTGATTTCTAGTAAAAAAATCACTATTTCTGTGTGTTAGATAAAAAAAAAAAAATACTTTCCTATGTTTCTGCCTGGCCTCTCCTACTCTCCTTTCCTTCTCTTTCTCCTCTACCTCTCTTCATATTCCTTTCAGCCAGTGTCTGAGACTTGGTCCCATCCCCATCATGATGAGGGGAGGCTGGATACTTAGTTCAGGAAAAAATGATTGGTTGAACTCTGTTTTGAATCTCTGCTTGGCCTGTGAGCCAGTAAGAATAGTGGGTACGGATAGTTCATTCTTGTACACCTCTTTCCTTTCCCCTGAGGGAGCATAGGAAAACGATTTAAACAGAGAGACTCCAGAAGGTGGCCTGTGGGCTTGGACACCCTTGAGAAGCTGAGGGGAGTAAATAAAGGCAAGGGCTGTGCTGAATTTCCAACTCTTAGCAATTGAGGCCCATGAGGGATCTTTGACATTTTCCTAGAGGCTAGAGCTGACTTTAGTTCTATTTGGTTGTTTAGATTCACTGAAGGGAATCTGATGTCGGAGGTATAAGAAGGAATAGAATAGCAGACCTGTCCATGTACTGTTGACTCTGGGCCTCCTTGGGGCTGGCCAGCAGAGGTCGGGAGCGGCTGTCTGGCTTTTAGCCCCGGCCAGCCGGCGGCGTTTGCTTTGGCCGTTGGGGAAAAGAGCACTTTGTGGAAAGCCAGCCTTCCCAGCCAAGGGCCTATTTTCGTCTTGAATCTGTTGAGTCCAGCCTGAAATCTAGGTCCAGGATCAACAGAGGCCATGGAAAATGGGACTGGATGCCTGGCAGCCAGAACTGTGGGCTTTGTCTTCCTGACCAGGGCATTCTGCCCTGAGCCTATGAAGGTAGGAATGATGGGGACTGGGGTCCTTGTGGTATCAGGGCCAGAAAGAGCTTACTGCTCTTTGCATGGTCACTGAAGCCCAGGATTGGCTGTAAAAATCACTAGGCCTCATCCCTTCCCAGGTCATCCAGTCTAGGAAGGTGGAGGTGTGACTAGAGCTGACATAGCTCTCAAAGTGCCTGAGCTCCCATAAATGGGGGCCTCCACACACTGAGGGACCACTAGACAACTGGATCAATATCCTTACCAACCAACATATGCCATGGGAACACAGAGAGGTATCAGTTAGGTTCCCTTTTTTTCTGAGATCTCAAGGTCTTCCTGGGGAAACAAACCATTTTCACAAAAAGGTACTTTTAGTACTAGACAGGGTAGAGTGAGGCTCATGTGAGTAGCACAAAGAAGTGCTAAAAGAGTTCCAAGGAGGGCAAGAGTGCTAGGAGAGATATGGGTTTAGTTGGGTCCTGAAAAGTAAGTAAGAATGAGATAAAGAGTTTTCTTATGCTCCGAAGGCAGAAATCCTTTGAAACTGGACTCAAAATATATCTTTGATTTACCGTAGAATCCTGGTCTCCAATCAGATTATATTCAGACTAGGATACCTGTACTGAGATGGTTCTGAACCTGCGTGACCAAAATGATGTGAACTTCTCAGACACTACAACTTGTCTAGAGCTGGAAGAAAATTGGAGTGATGTCTGGAGGCATGAATCATATTTCTCAAGTTCTTCCTTTATCTTGCTGCTCAACTGTTTCCCAACCTGAAACCCAATACTAGCTCTTCCATTGCTTTCAGGATGGCCAAGCAACTGTATTTGGCATTCAAGGCCTTTCACACTCTGATCCTAACCTTCCCTTCTAGCTGTTCTCTCATTTTTTTTGGAGACTCTCAGCAATTTCATATAGGCTAAATCATCTTCTTATCCCCGGAAGCCCATGAGAAGTGGCTTAAAGTTATTTGTGGCTCAGAAGACTTTGGTACCAGTCCCCATCATCTCTTTGAGAATTTGGGATTCTTTGTGAGGTCTCTTTATTCTCTTTCATATCTAACATTATCATTACATTCTTACTTAATCAGAGTCCTATTAAAAACTGATTCTTTGTTGCTGTAGATCAGGAGTCAGCACACTTATTCTGTAAAAGGCCAGATAGTAAATATTTTAGGCTCTGAGAGCCATAGTGTCTTGGATGCAGCTACTCAACTCTGCCATGGTAGCAGGAAATCAGCCATAGATAATATGTAAATAAATGAACATGGCTGTGTTCCAACAAAACTTTATTTATGGTATGAAATTTGAATTTCATCTAATTTTTCAAATGTCACAAAATATTTTTCTTTTGATTTTTTTCAACCATTTAAAAATGTAGAAACCATTCTTAGCTCACACTCTTCACAAAATAGGTGATGGTTGGATATGGCCGGCAAGCCCTAGTTTGCTAACCTCCACTCTAGAAGACAGAACTTAGAATACTGGGTGTATTTTATGGGGGAGTGAGTTTGGCTCAAAATTTTAAAAAAGGATCAGAATTATAGGAATATGTAATAAATTCCCTAGAAAGTTAAACCTACTCATTTTTCACTGAAGACATTAAAGCACCGCTGGTTAGGGATGTCATAGGAGGACTCAAAGATTTTGTGGGGGCTTGGACTTGGTGTTTTCTAAGTCTATAGGACTGTGCTTTTGTGAGTTTTTCTTCCTCCACATAACCATCATTTCCCAACTACTTGCTGTCTTCCTTTATTTTTTGAAAGTCTGTGTGGTTGTCTCCCAGTTTTCCCCACCTAGCATTTGATGATACTGTTTTAATTTGCTCCCCATCTTTTTCATATGTGTGCATATTCTTTCCCTTCCAGAAACCCAGGAGTTAATGTCAAGAGGGCAGAGTTCATTAGGCAGCAGCTGTACTGTTGCCTAGAAACCATCAAGGGCAGCTGCAAATTACTGCAGGGGCCTTTTGGGGAAGATGGTCTGACCCAACCATCAGGGCAGAGTAAAGAGCAAAAGAGATAATACATGTAAATGCCCTTTATTTATTACAAAAACAGAGTCCGATTCTGTTTTACAGACTATCATATCCTTTTTTACTTTACTAAAAGGAATCTAAATTTGCTCCAAGAAATTTCAGCTTCTTTTTTGCTCCCCTCCCTTCCACAGTGGTTTGATCCTGCTTCTTAGAACAACATCCCCTTTCTGCCACTTCACAGTAGTCTGATCCTGTCTCACAGGCTACTAGGCCCTTTATGTTCTTACTTTCCCTTCTCCTTTTTTTTATCCCTATCCCGGAGTGGTTTGATAACACCTTCTAAAAAAGCATCCCTGTTTTGCTCCCTATAGATCTCAGTGATTTGATCCTGTCTGGAGAACATCAGCATCTTTTCTCCTGTCTTACACCAATAATTTGATCCTACGTCATTGAGCATCAGTTTCTTTTAGCTCCTCCCCCGGGGTCTACAGTGGTTTGATCCTACCTCACAGACTATTAGGTCCTCTCTGATTCCCCCTCTAGCATCACCACCACAAATGGTATGGTCCTTAGCATCAGGTCTTTTTTGTATCCCACACTGGTCTTCGAAGCAGATTGAAGCTGCTTCATCTCATTCCTGATTCAAGTTGATCCCTTCAGTGGCTCGTTCTTGCATTAGCAACGTAAAACTGGCCCAAATGGGTTTAAAGTGGTTAGAACTTGCTCATGACCAGTTCAAATCTTTTCTCGTAAGGAAAAATCAGTTCTGACCAGTTCAAATCTATTTTGACCAGTTTAAACTAATTCTGCAGAGCTGGAGCCTGAGGTCGGTAAACTCAGGAAGATGGGTGAAGACGATGCTGACTCGAGCCAAAGCAAGGAATCAGGTACTTACAGAAGTTGAAACTGGGCTGAGAACTAGGAAAGAAAATAGATCAAATGAGAGAGGAAAATATAGGAGCAAGGGTTGGTTGAGGAAAGCTCAAAGGAGATTAGTTGCACCCAAACCTATTTTTTTTTGAAAGGTGAGAGGCCATTTTGAGGAGGTAATGCAGGATTTGGGACTCTGCCTTTGTATGTCTGGGAATCAGTATGGAAGCTGATACCATCTAGCAGCCCCATCCAGCTGGAGCTGAGACTGGGTTATATGTGTCCCCAGTGATACCTGGTTCTGCTATTCTTTGTGTTTGGCCTCATCTCAAGTTGCAATTATTAGGGTCCCAAACCAGAAATGACAACATTCCCACCCCTTTAACTGCAGATGGTCATGATGCTTTTTAGCTGTTTAAAGATGCTATTTAAGTTAGAAGAAGGGATTGGTAAACCTTGAAGAAAAAAGCAATTATAGTGGGCAAATCATTAAGTGAATAACTCAGTTAATTAGAATTGAGTTGAGGACTATACCTTGCAATTTTTCAGAGAGATGTGTAAGAGAAGATGGTAGGTTGAGAACAGTATCTAATCTTTTGCCTGTGGGACTGGTTATCTATCTCTTTATTGCTGACTGAAGTAAAAATTGGCCTGTGTTTTCTGGATTTCTCCCAGGTGGTTGTCCTGTCCTTTGCGAGGACTGTAGTAGGTATTGAAAGAAATGGAGGCCGGAAAATGGAATTTTTATAGATAGTAGAATTTCTAATTTGTGCAAAATTTCTGCAGTGGGACAGTGGGCAGAGGCCAGATGCTTTGATGATGAGTGACAGAATGCTGCAAGATTGAGGGTGGGGCTGGGGCTCTGGTTTGGTGCAGGATGTCTCAACATCTTTTTTGCAGATGGATGAGGCTTTATGGCTGTTTACCTGTAAGGTAAAAAAAGGAAGGATTCTTGGAATGGCATAGTAACTTAGCTGACTGGGAGGGAAATTGATCCTTTTGTGAAAGAATTTGGCTTAGGATCCTGTAATTTGACAGATGTCTTTTAGGAAGATGGATTCAATTAGCCACTGCCTGTTTTTTGACATGGAAGAAAGGAGGCCATTTTAGTCAAGGAAGTTGAATGGCACTTCCAAATGTCAAGGTAGAAAAAAAAAATCAAAAATTTTGGAGTCAGATAATCCAGGCTTTAAATCCTGTTTCTGCTATTTGCTATATGGGCCTTGAGCAAATTCTTTAACCTCCCAAAGACTTACTTTCCTCATTTGTGAAATAAAGTTAATATCATCTGTCCTAAAAGAAAAGGAACCTTAGAGTTTAATGCCTTTTGGAGTAAAATAGCTGCCATTCAACATTTTTGTATGATTAAACTAAATTGTATAATGGGTTATTTTTATGTATGCATGGGGAAATAAACATAATTTAGCTTGATAAAGACAGTTTTTAAAAAAACCTTTCAACAATGTTAAACCCAAATGAAGCTAAACTACAAAGTACAACATAGATGTCAGAAATTATTATTTTTATAATAATATGTTGATGATCATTAAAGTGACACTCAGAAAATCCACATTGTAAAATGGCTTCCAGTGTTTCAGACCCATAGATATCTCTGGATCCAGATTCACTTCCTACTTTATCCTGGATTTGTGGCCACTAGAAGCCCTGAGATGTGGTATGCACCATCATCATAAACTGTGATGACACAGGTGGGGGATAAGAGATGGAGGAGTTATGTCAGAGATATAGGTGATAGGTTTGGCCTGATATAAAAGGGTGGGGTGTAACAAACTGTCCTTCAGCCACAAACATCTTGAAATTATTTATTGCAAGGCAAACCTGGATTAGTTCACCTGGATTCTGTCACCCTCCCTGAAAACAGCAGGATCAGTCAAAGGAGCAATAGAAAGGACAATAATGTGGACCTTCATGAATGTGGAAATCCTGATTCTGCCATTCATAGGTGATGGGGATGGGAGCCAGATCAGGCAGTAGAGCTTGAGCTGGAAAAAAACATTAAATTTCAATATATTTTTGGCCATAATGGCTCCATTAGGGAGCTGTGTCCTGTATTCAGATTTGTGGGCTGGAAATGTGGCCTTTTTTGATAAGGTCATTTGACTAATAGATGCCAGTACGTGATAGTTACAGTCAGTGTACCTGTATTACTGCAAGGTGCATGATAAAGATTTTTATTTTTATGACATCCTGGTTAACAAGATGGAGAAAACATGAGCTGTAACATTGTTCCTTTAGTTGGAATCTGAAAGTTTTTTTTTTTTTAAGTATACTATTTACTGAGCACTTACTATATACCAAGCATTTTGCTAAGTATTTTATGCATTAATCATTTAATCCTGACAACAGCCTTATGATCTATGTGTAATTAGCTCTATCATACAGATGGGAAAACCATTTTCAAAGGGCACTAATAATTAATTGTATGTTTCTCTGGAGCAGAAATTCTTGAGAAGAGCGTGTGGAGTGAAAGGGAGGATTAGGGCACATTTTCTGAGGGGTTTAGTAGAATCACCTGGATGAAAGTTTTTCCAAACCACATAGGCCTTCCTCCCATTATAGTACTTCCTTTAGAAGTACTATAGAAGGCCTGCCCCCCTTGGGTATTTCGGATGTATTGTGAGTTACTATGATTGATGTGAATGGGTGATAGGAAAGGCCCTAAGGTGTGTTGAAGGCAGGAAAAAGGTTGAGCTTCAATATTGTGAAGAAAGATCCTTGATGGTAAGCTGTAGGGCTTTGTACCTGGTTCTGTCTTGGTTTCAGCATTTTAATTAATGACTCGATGGAGATGTAGAAAAGTACGTTCATCAAATTTTAAGAAAGAACTGGAGTGGGAGGGGAAGTATATATACTGGGTACCAGAACCAGGAATCCAAGAAAAATTTACTAGACTGTAAAGATGGTTCAAAAACTACAAAATTAATCTGATAGGAATAAATTTGACGTCTTGCATAAATTTAATAAAATTAAAAAGAATAGTAATTCTATAGGATGGGTATATGTTTAATATGACTGCCAGGAAAGTTAATGCAAACTCAATCTACATTAATAGTAGTAGAGAGTCTACAATGAAAGAGGTAATTATTCCAGTCTTTTCTAGGTTTGTATGAACTACACCTCAAGTACTGTGCTTAGTAATGGTGGCTATCTTTTAAAGAGGGACAAAGACAAAATAGAGGTTAAGAAAAGAAGCTTGAAGGGTGAAGCAGGACATGATTGCTGTCTTTCAGTATCTGCAAGGCTGTCATAAGAAAGAGGATTTTATCTGTACAATGTGACCCCAAGGGACAGAATTAGGATTGTTAGGTGAAAGTTATGGCCGAGTTGACTGAAGATGAAATGGGCTGTGCTGGAAGGACATGAGTTCCCTATCAAGGGGAATGTTTAAGCTGAGACTAGCTGACTACTTGTTAGGGATTTAAGTTTTGTTACAATACCTCAAATGCAGCCTTATTGCTATAGTTCAGTAGATTCAGAGAATTGCCATGAGCATTTCTTGAATGTTGTCTGGTTGATGGAGGGGGTGGTGATCAGAAAGGAGAGGTATAGGATAGCCCTGATAATAACCATTTAATCCAAGGAAAACCTGAGGTTAGTTGGTGTGGCTCAGCCAAGGATGATACTGAAGGAATAAAAGCACTTACTAATACCGTGTACATGCCTGGTGCTTTTACACACATTATTTCTTAATTTTCACAACAATCAGGTGAATTATATATAATTAGCATTTCTTTTACAAATGAGAAAAAGGAGGCTCAGAAAGGTTAAGTGACTTGCCCAAGTTCATGCAGCTAGTAAGTGACTTTGGGGGAGCATATCAGAACCCTGTGCAGGGAAAGATGCAACAGAATTTCTACTTATTACCTGATCACTTCTCCAGTTGAGTAAAGAGTTGGTATTGCCAGAGGCAAGTCAGAACTGTGTGGACAAATGCGTAATGCTGGGCTGGGTGCCTGGAGTAGATGAGAATATCATAAAGATATATGATCAGCCTTTAGTCCAGCAGGTCCTGGAGGATGGTGTTGGAATGCAACTTGAGCTATTACACAGGCTAAATGGCATGACTGTTTATTCATGATGTCTGTACCTTATACGGAACAGAATGGCACAGCTGTCAAAGGACATAAAGATCTTCAAAGTCCAGACAAGCCTATCTATCTATTTTGAAGAACAGAAAACTGTAGTCTGGAGAGGGGAAGGACTTTTCAAACCTGTTCCACTTAATGATTTTGCTCCTGATATTGCCAAGGAACTTATTTTTAAAAGTGTAGTTTAACAAATTTGGGATTAGAGCTTCTTAGAGCAGATTTGTTTTTCAGAAAGGACCAACTCTTCTGTGAAATGTGCTACTCTGTTTCAGAGCTACACTATAGATATGTAATGTTCTGGTTTCTACCCCCCACCCCCAGTATTATAGAAATCAGCGTCATAGAAGTTAAAAGAGCATAAGCTTTAGAATCAGATAGGTTGGATTTAATTCCTTTAATGGAACCCATGGGAAATTCTTTAGTTTCTTTGAGACTCGGATTCATTATCTATGAAAATGGTAAAATAATATTTCGATTTTAACCATGTGGAGTTTGAGGTGTTTGTGAAAAATCCAGATGGAGAGATTAAGGAATGGCTGAAGCTCAGGAGAATGACTGGATCTAGAGATACAGATTTGAGAATCAACAGCCAAAAGGAAGGTACATAAAGCCACATGCACGGATGGCATTGCCTAGCCGAGGGATTTTTTCCACTTGATGACTCTTTAGCTATTTGAAGTTGACAATCATGTAATCCCAATTATTCAATTCTCTAGGCATGACATCCCTAGATCAAAGATATTTCTGAATGTCTTGAATTCCAGCCTCTTCATCAGCCAAATTGTCCTTTTGAGGTCATATCATATTTTGGTTTTATCAGTCTTGAGATGTGGTGTTCTAAAACTAACATAGTACTCCTGGTATGGTATGGAGTAAGAACAAGACCCTTAACTTCTTCATTTTATATACTATACATTTTTGGTGACTCTGGTGCAGGTTGTCCTTGACAGTACCCTGAGAAATACTGTCCTATGGCATAGAGAGAACTGCATTTGAACCATTCTAGTCCTTGGCATTGACTTGACTTCTAGCTCCCTGCCTGGTCTTGCCTCACTGCAGAATGCAAGCATGAAGTGATTGTGGTATATCACCAGCCCCATCTCATTTCTTGATATCCAACAATTGGATTTAGTGGAAAAGGTAAAACTTCTTCCCCTTGCTTTTTCATTTTTTTAAAGCTTCTTAGGTACTCTGGAACTGGCTTACCTGGGTTTAGAAGGGCACTTCATTGGGAGCCAGAATGACAGAGGGCTCAAAAGGTAAGGTTCATTGACTGGTGATTAGTGGCTTCTTACCTACGCCCCCTCCCAGATTTAATACACCATCGACCAAACTAACTTTCAGGTATATTAAACAGTTTTATGCAAAATATTAAAGACTTAAAAAATAGAAGAAAATGTAGGTGAATAAATTACTTCCTCTTTGCATATGCTTAAAATAATATATGATGTCATGAAGGAAGTGATTATATATTTTCATATATAAAAATGAAAACCTCTGTAAATCTAAAACATGAAAAACATTGAAATACAAATGATAAATTGGAAAACTGCAACAAATATGACAATTGCAGTTGATACTCATTTGTAGATTCTATTCATTTACTCACTAAAATTTATTGGTAATCCTGAAATCAAGACCTGTGGTGCTTTTGTGGTCATTTGTGGATATACACAGTGGCAACCTTTGAATTACCTGATGTGCACATTCCTAGCTGAAGTCCAACAAGGTGATTCTCTGTCTTTTTGTTTTAGCTCTCATACTGTAAATAAGTGTACTTTTCACAGTCTATTTAGTGCCAAGTTTTTCACATTTTTGTGCTTTTTCTTGGTGATTTTTTTTCAAAGATTTTATTTATTTAAGAAAGAGAGAGAGATATTGAGAGAGAGCATGGTGGGGGAAGGAGAAACAGGCTCCTTGCCAAGCAGGGAGCCAGATATGGGGCTGGATCCCAGGACCCTGGAATCATGACCTGAACCAAAGGCAAATGCTTAACTGACTGAATCACCCAGGCCCCTTTTTCTTGGTGATTTTGCTGTTTAAATGTCCCAAAAGTGTGGTGCTGAAGTGCTGTATAGTGTTCTCGAGCACAAGAAGGCTGTGATGTGCCTTACAGAGAGAATACATATGTTAGATTACCTTAGTTCAGGCATGGGTTACAGTGGTATTGGCTGTGAGTTCAATGTTAATGAATCAACAATGCATGTTAAATAAAGTGTTTCTAAACAGAAACACATATAAACAATGTATGTATCGATTTATTGACAAAAATGTTGTGACCGAGTCTCACAGGAACCTAACTCTGTATTTCCCTAGGAACAATGGTTCAGGATTTACTATTTAGTGTTTGTAGTGATTTTTATAAAACATAACTACTGTGAATAATAAGAAATGACTGTACATAATTATGATTACTATACAGCATGCTAAATGTATCAAAATGAATGTAAATTGATAAAGAAAGAGCAAGATCCCAGTCCAAAAAAATGGGCAAAGGAAATATGTAGGTAATTTGCAGAACAGGGAAAACAAACTATGTATATTAACATTATTGAAAAAAACTCTTCCATTTTACTAGTAGTAACCAAGGAAATCAAATTGAAGCAATAATGGCATGTCATTTTTTTGTTGCCTATCAGATTAGGAAAAATAGGAAAGATAATACTCTGTGCTGGTGAGAGTGCAGTGATATAGTCATTCTTGTATTCTGCGAGTGGATTAAAATGATATGTCATTTGGGGAAGTAGTTTGATGATACATTTCAACAGCTCTAAAAATCTTATTATCTTACAAATCAGAAATTAAACTTTTAAGAATTTTCCTGAGGAAATAGAGATTCAGATAAAGATTTATGTACCTTCAGTATAACATTTGTAAAAATGAGAATGGGAATGAATATTGAAATGTCCAAGAATAGGGGAATGGATATGTTGTGGATAGAAACAGGATAGAAATCTTAAAAAACTATTAAAAATATTTTTAAAGAAAAGTTAATGAAATGGCAAAATATTCATGATTTAATTGATATAAGTATATTATGAAATATATGATAAAATTAAATTATGCTGAAATTATATATACAAAAGCCAAATCAACCTTAATTATTTCATTAAGTTTATTTAAGAGTAAAGCAGATTTTATTGTATGTGTCTTCAGTTTTTAACTACAAACTAGGAATGGAGGGAGTCGCCTTACCTGCTGCCTGGTAACCATCATTTTAACCTTATTCAGTTGGGCACATTTTAGGAGGTGGGAAAATGTTTTGTTGTTGTTGTTGTTGTTGTTGTTGTTGTTGTTGTTGTTAAAAAGGGAACTGGGAACCACTGGGCTGGACCAGACCGAGGAAGGACAGAAGTTGGGCTCCCTCTCTCCCCCTTTGGCCATCTCCCTTCCTTCTCCTTCCCTTCCCCCTCTCCCTCTTCTCTTTCTCTCCCTCTCTTTCACTTCCTTTCCCTCCTTCTACTCCTCTCCCTCTTTCTCTCCTTCTCTCCCTCCACTTTTGGTAATGCAAAGAAAAGAAAGATTCATTCAGATTTGGGTAAAGAAGTAATGTGAGAAGGATCTTGGAAGGCTTCAAGAAGGTGACATTTGAACTGAGTAATAAAGATATGCAGGATTTTTCTAGGTAGAAAATGCAGGGAAGATCTTGAACTTCTTAGCTTCTAAATGCCAATGATGCTACCAGAGATTGTAAAAGCAATGCCTCTGAGAGTCACTGAAGCTGATTTTCCTTTGGTATAACTGAACCCAGAATTTTCTAGTGCTTTTCCTCAGATTCCAGGTGAGTTGTCATATTCTGATACCCTGATGTTGGGATCAATAGAGGATGGACACAGAAAAAAATCAAGAATTCTACATCATTTTGATGAATCAGGTATGTAATGTGGAGAATGGATTAAGGATGGGGAGATATTGGGGAGAAAAGGAGAAAGGAACAGATATTTGTTGAGAACAAAGATTTGTTGTAGTGTTACAGTCCTTATTTAATTTTAATGAATGTACTTAACCCCGTAAAGTAGGCAATTATTCCAGTTTTACAAATGACAAGTAATGAAGGCCTAAAGGAGTGTAAGATAGCGGAGGTGGTAAGAAATGGATGTATGCAATTTACATTTTTGAAATAAAATTGAATGTAGCAGTAGCGAGGGTAGAGGAATTATTAATCAGCTTAACTATAATGTGCAGATAACCATTAGGGCTCTGCTTAGTTCACAGGGTTGTGCCAAAAAGTTAGATGAAATAAGGGCTGTGACAATGCTCTGTAAACTACAGACCATTGTACCAATGGGCGATGCTCAGAAGCTTTGAGCTTTGGCAACTTGGGGGATGGAAAGGCCATTAACGGAGGTGGGGACTGAAGAGGAAGAGTATTTTGGAGGGAAGATGATATTCCCTAATTCTTCAACATCTCCTCCTGTACTTGTCAGTTCATCCATCTCATGGCAATTTTTATTGTTTTTTACCATTGTGTATAGAGACTCCATCTATGTAAATATCTGTAAATGCGTAGATTATTTCTGGAATGATACACAAGAAACTTTTGACAGTGATTGCCTGCAAACGGGACCTGGGTAAGAGGGGGAAAAACACTTTTCACTCCATATCCTTTGTACCTTTTGAACTGTGTATCATATGCATGTGTTATCTGCTTATAAAAGGAAAATTATAAAACAAAGACAAAATAGAAAAAATGTCACACTGTCCCAATACATTTACATCTTCTGTACATTAATCTCAGAGTTTCCTTTGTGTCCTATGGTCTTACCTGTCCATGAAGCTTTTCTCTGACAAACCCATATCCTATCCTTTCTGCCCACTTGATGTGGAAGCCAGTGGGAAAAAGGAAGTTTGAGCTAGCAAGTATTGACTACTTTTGTAAAAGATTAGTGGGGAAAGGAAGGATATTAGGTAAAGTGGGACTTTGAGTTTCTAGTTTAGGTTATTTATTTGTGGCTAGGAGTGACTTTTGTACCTGTTTATAGGTAGAGGGGAAGAAGCTTGGAGAGAAGGGAGAGAAATTGAAGATAAAGGAAAGGGAAGGTTTGTAAACAGGCTATTAGCTTACTCAAACTATCAGCAATATTGAGATAGAGTTGTAAATGAATGTGTTTCTAGGGAACTGTTTAGAAATGGCTCTTAAAAAAACCAAAATCTCTCTGTAAGGAACCAGATCCCAGACAGGCCCCTCTGTGGCCATTTACAATAGCAGCTCTTGGGTCTGCTGAGATCTATCAGGCATTCCTTCAACAAATGTTAAATGATTACTCTGACTAAGGCACAACATACAGCAAGGGTTGTGTGACTTAATTAAATGTACTGATTTGATATTTACTAAAGGAAGAAAGTTTCTGTAAGAATAAAGATGCTTGAATATAATTCTGATGCTGGATCATAAGAGTCCAAGTGTTGTGGATTCTAACAGAACCGCTACAGTGCTTGGTTCCTAGTAGGTGTTCAGTAAGTGTTTGTGACATAATTCGTTTATTGAGCACCTCCTATCAATCAAGCACTGTGCTAGGCTCTGGGACCACACAGATAAGTTAGACAAGGTCTTGCTTTTTCAGGTGCTTAGGTTTAGTAGTGGTTACAATAAAGTGACAAATTTTATGATAGAGGTACAAACAAGGCTAGGAGGTGACCTACTCCAGAAACAACCAGATTACAGTGTGTTGAGGAGTGAATATGGACACAGGAAGTGAAGACACTGAATGTGGACTGTTCTTTTAAGAAACTTGCTTAAGAAGAAAAGGAGAGAGAGGGCAGCAAACAGAGAGACAGGGTTCAGGGACTATTTCTTAAGTAACGAGAGGTTTGAACACATTGTATAGAGAAGAAAGAAACAGCAGAGAAGGAAGGGGTAAAGATTAAGAAATAAGGGCAGTAATTGATGAAAAGAGATCACTGAGGGTGTAGGAAGAGATGGGAAATAAAGCTGACCAGGAATTCTTGGAAAAATCATTGTGTGGCAGTGAGAATTTTTCTGAAGCAGGAGAATTTTTGGGTGGTACTAGGTCAAAATATGGTAAGTTAAGAGTATGAAAAAAGTAGTGGATAAAGTAATGGTTTTGGGGCCCACGCTAGTCAGGGAAGAAAATTAGGCTGCAGGGGACAGGTAAATTGGGAGGAAACAGGAGACCAAAGAATAGGAGTAGTAGGAATGAGGAAGTAAAAAGTCCTTAATGGGAAAAATGTATCTAGAGTGGAATACATGAATTTAAGATTTTAGAGGTGGAGCAGTTCTGAACAGTAAAAAGATCCTGGATGTGGCCATGGTTGTGGACAACTGAAATGCAGGGAAAGGTCACTGGAATTGAGCCGAGAAAGTGGTACTCTATGGTTTATCTTCATGGATGTTAAAGTCCCTCCATGGTGATACAAAGACTTGCATCAGGAGCCAAACATTCAATTTATGTTGGGAAGAAACCAGAAAGTAGGCAGATGCCAGTGATGAGACAAACTAGTAGGAGAAAGCTAATGTTTCACCTGTCATTCACCTACCCTTCCAGATAAGGAGATAAGTGAGAGAAGATGTGCTAAGCATTATGAGCTTGGCTTCCCCTCCTCAAAAAGCTTCTAAGGGAATGAGATGGTAGACTCAGATGTTTGACCTGTGACTGTGGAGTCCAACTTGTCCCAGCAGCACCAGCTTCCTAAAGGTCTAGTCTGAAGAGTAAACCAGTGTAGTGTTTGTGGCTAGCCAGTAACGTGCAACTTCTTAGAAGCAGTGAGAGGTGTAGGGATGAGGAGGAACGAAATCACATAAAGGAGATGGAAACAATATGTTCTGGGCTGAGTAATTCCCCCAGAAAGTATGGTGAGCTGCCAGTCTGTCCATGCATTTCCATGGTCTTTATAAGAACAGTAGTGAACTCTAACATATAAAAGTTTATCTCCTTGATGCCATGAAGGAAACATCAGGTAGTGAGACTAAGTTTTCCTTGTGTCCAGGACAGCTTTTGAGGTATAGTTTTGTTTACCAATTGGCTCCAGAGTTCAGATCCTGGTGGGAGAGGTATCCCAGAGAAAGAATAGTAACAATATAGAGGCTCCCAACTTTGGAGGTACCTGAGAGGAAAACTCAGAGAAAATAGGGAATAGCTTCAAGAAGCCCCAAGCTATCCTCTCCAAGTAACAGTGGCAAACAACAGTACAAATGATGACAGCAGCTAACACTTACATAGCACTTACTCTATACCAGGCAATGTTTTAAGCACTTTGTGTATATTATTTTTTTCAGGAATTACAACAGTCCTGTGAGATAGGTACTAATATCCTCATTTTCCTAAAAGAAGTACACACTGTTTTCCCAGGATTTATTCTCACTCTATCATTCTACTGTGGGTCCTGGGTATGTACATTAAAGTAGAGACTGTTGCTTGGCTGAATCTTTGGAGACAGTTTTGGCTTTATAGTTTAGACCATGCTATGGAAATCAGTGTTGCTCTGAAGCAAACCTGACAAATAGAAGCCTTCACAGAAGTTTTCATAACATCTAAAATTATAATAATATGCATATATATGCTTAGAAATATATAGACTATTTCTGGAAAGCAACACAGGAACTTTGAACAGTGTTTCCCTCTAGTGAGTTTAACTGTGTGCATGTATTACTGTGTACATGTTTACCATGTGCATAGATTATCCTTTTAAAATTAAAAATAAAACAAAAAACGCAGATTGTAAAAGAGAATAACTTTCCAAATACTCTTCTGAAAATTCCATTTCCCCCTTTCCATTTTCTCCTAAATAATGCTCTAACACTGCATGATAGGACTTAACGTAGGGGAAGTAAATTTAACAGTAGTAGAGCTTGCTGCTGCAATTTTTGCCATTTGTTTTTCCTGAGGGGGCTCAATGTATCTTGTAACGTTCAAAATAGTTCCCCATAACAAACCTCAAAGGTATAATTCTATATTTTATATTCCAAATAGATAAAAGTGTAGATATTTGCCTCCATTCTGACTTATATCTTTATTTGAATGGGGGTATAACTAGGTCTGAGGTCTACTGGGTGTTTCCTTTAATAGAAACATTCAATTTCAATTAGCCTGAGAGACCTAAACTAAAAAAAAACCATCATGTAGCTGTCTGGCCATTCAAAAGAGTTCTCTGCACCCTTGAAATTCATTACAAATTCTTTTTAAATATTAGACCTCAACACACTGTTGCCCCATACACACTGACCTTGCCTGTGCCCCTTCATTTTTCTTGGTGTTATCTTTTCTCTTCCCTGCAAGGTTGTATACCAAAACCCCTAAAAATGAAAATATTTTTCTGGTTCAACCCCCCTATACAACCTAGAGCCTCTCTCTATTTCCAGTCCAGACCCTCAACCTCATTTAATTGTTAGCCTGAAGGAACTGTTTATTATAGTTAAGTTTCAAGGTGAAGTAACTGATCTCTAAGATCACATCCACTGTAAGTCTTTGGTTCACTTAAAGCAAGTATTTCACATTCTAGAGGACAGTCCTCCCTCTTGGTCCCTCTTTTCCACCTTTCTTAGGATTTATGGTGTCAGAGATCGAATGTACTTTTTTTTTTTTTTCCAGAGGCATCTCAGGGAATTCACATCGTTCAAACCAAAGAAGTAAATTGTTAACATTAACAATGAAATATCTGGTCCTAAAGAGGCTGATGTTTGGGGGGAGGCCTTTCTTATGTCCCCCTTTGCCCTTGTAAACAGTGATTCTTTACCAGCTGTAGGCAAGGAAAGGACCAACAAAACAGAAAGTCCATCATGTTTCTGGAGCTTCCCTTGATACCCCTGTATCCCCCAAACCCCAACATTACTTTTGCCCTCTTGAAGTTACCACCCAGAGCTGGTTCGCTCAATCTGGTCACTATGTAGATTACAGCCACATTATTGAAAAGGCCTCCAACATACATACCACTTAAAGCCACTGTGTTCTGGAACTAGTGGATTCTTCTGGCTCCAGGTCCCGGGTTAAAGGCTTCACCTCATGTATTGCCCCCAAACTAGTTGCTGCTGACCTCAGAATCAGGTTGAGAATTCTGGTAAAACCAAACCCTTATGCTTTACCTTAAGGCAAAACTGTCCTTGTTACCTTAAGTGCCTGATTTTTATTAGTCATTTTCTTTTTTTTTTCCTAGGGAAAATTAATACCATATTTAAGGAAGATAAAGTCACATGGTCTCAAGTCCAAAAGCCAATATCAGATCTTGGCTGTATATAGTGAAAGTAAAAGACAGGAAGAACAGCTCTCTGACACTGTGGAATGGATGTCTACTAGTCAGCAAACTGCTCCAGGTTAGGGCCCTAGACCGGGAACACCATTCCAAATCAGGCTGGGTTGGAAGGAATCCCTTGCTTGGAAGAATGTGACATGATTTTTAATGAAATTGTTTCTGGCTTCTCTTCTGAATAGATGACATGATAATGAACAGGAACAGTAGAAGGCTTTGGTAGGATCAATAGTGATGTTCTCTCCTCTCCCTAGCTCCAAAAGTGATCCAGCTTTAGCCTAGCTCACAGACTCGGCTTGACCTCTGGTGTCAACCTCAATTGACAGAAACTACAAAAGCCCTCAGATGACTGAGTTACATCATTAGAAGGAGGCTCTAAAGGTCATCTAATTCACCTCATTCTTCTCTCCCTCACCCTTAGCTCCCATGCAGGATTATACCTGAAATAAGCTCTTAACTGCTGAACTTGTCAGGACTTGTCAGGAAAGGCAGATTGTTATTTCCATTTCAACCCAGAGAAACTGGAGTGCAAAAAAACAACGGAATTTGGGGACCCAGCTTTACCTGCCAATTTGGCTGCACATGGGTTTAGGCTTGGAATCTAAACAGAGAGGAGACAGTTAAGATGAGAGCATGAAGACAGAATGGGACCTTCAAATAGGCCACTTCTCTTCTTGGTCCTGAGTTGTGTAGCTTTCAGTGTCTTCCTGGTACCTTCTATCTACATGAATATCTCATTTCTAAAAGGCCTTTCTCCCCTTTCCCTAGGCTTCTGCTCACTTCTTATTCCTGGTTCCCAATAACTCCCTGAGTTTGGGGGCAGAGAGCATGGGAATACATGCATATACATATACATACTCTCCTGAAGCTAGGAACTAGAAGGATCTAGATAAGGACTTTGTAGAACACTTCTCTCTAGTCATAGCCAGCCAAAGTAATTTCAGTGTGGATGTTTCTATACAAGAAAGACATTAAATGTCTGATTACTGCTTTGGTATTTCAACTAATATTTAGTTTAATGAATATGACTTTTGGAGGAATAAAATTCTCAAGGAAACTAGCAGACACTCTAGAATTACCACACAGGGTCTTCCAGTCATTCCTGTGAGGGAGCACAGAGTTTTACAGGGGTGTTGTAAACTCTAGTAGATGACCAAGGATATTAGCAGTGAGGCTGAGAGGGTGGAAATGAGGGTATATTTTTGTTTTTGCACCTTATTTTGTTTTACTAGTTACAGTGAACTCATCATAATGTAGAATGTATTTAAAATTTTTAATTAATAAAATGGTATGTAAAAAGGAAAAAGATAAAATGAATATTGGAAAGGAGAAAATTATTTTAAAAACACAATTGGAAAAGAAAAAAGGAGGAAAGGAGAAAATATTAAAAGCTAATAGAGGAGAGAAAAGGGGAGGGAAAATGGAAGTAGAAGGACAATAGAAATGAAAAAGGAAACTGAAACAAATGTAAAAGAAAAAGGAGGAGGAAATAATTTTAGAAAGTTTAACAAGTGAAAAAATAAAAAGAAGAGGGCATGTTAAGAAAACACACAAGAGCAATCCTGAAAGAACATTCAATAGCCAAAGCTGAAACAATTGGAACAACAAAACAAATAAGGCAATACTTAATTCCAAATCATTTATTTGGATACCTGCCTGCCACCCCCAGGAGGTGGAGCTTAGTCTCTTCCATTCTATATATAGACGAGGCTTAATGACTTGATTTCAAAAAGTACAACATGGAAGGCGGGGGGAAAGTAACTTTATAGTGGAGAAACTTGGCAAACACACCTTGGCCAGGTAATCAAGATTAACATCAATAGTGATAAGTCCTGTACTGCTATATACTTCCCTCTCATGACTGCATTTGCTGTATCCCAAAGGTTTTGGACTGTCATGTTTTCATTATTTGCTTCCATATATTTTTTATTTCTTCTTTAATTTCCTGGTTGACCCATTCATTCTTTAGTAGGTTCTTTAGCCTCCATGTATTTGTGGTCTTTCCAAATTTTGTCTTTTTTTCTTGTGACTGACTTCAAGTCTCATAGCACTGTGATTGGAAACTATACCTGTACGATCTCAATATTTCTGTACTTGTTGAGGCCTGAATTGTGACCAAGTATGTGATCTATTCCGGAGAATGTCACATGTGCACTCAAAAGGTATATGTTGGCTGATTGAACATAATAATAATAATAATGTGTATTTTGCTGCTTTATTCTTATTTTATTTTATTTTTAAGATTTTATTTATTTGAGAGAGAGAGAGAGCACAAGCTGGGGAGAGAGGCAGAGGCAGAGGGAGAAGCAGATTCCCCGCTGAGCAGGGAGCCTGTTGGAGGGCTCGATCCCAGGACCCTGAGATCATGACCTGAGCTGAAGGCAGACACTTAACTAACTGAGCCACCCAGGCACCCCTGTATTTTGCTGCTTTAATATGAAATGTTCAAAATATATCTTTTAAGTCCATCTGCTCCAGTGTGTCATTCAAAGCCATTGTTTCCTTGTTGATCTTCTGCTTAGATGATGGGGTGTTAAAATCCTCTACTATTATTGTATAATTATCAGTGAGTTCCTTTATGTTTGTTATTAATTGTTTTATATATTTGGGTGCTCCCAAGTTGGGAGCATAAATATTTACAATTGTTAGATCTTCTTGTTGGATAGACCCCTTTATTAGGATATAGGATCCTTCTTCATCTCTTGTTACAGTATTTGGTTTAAAATCTTGTTTGTGTGATATAAGTATGCTTACTCCAGCTTTCTTTTGACATCCATTTACATGGTAAATATTTCTCCATTCCCTCACTTTCACTCTGCATGTGTCTTAAGGTCCAAAATGAGTCTCTTGTAGGCTGCATATAGATGGGTCTTGTTATTTTTTTGTTTTTGTTTTTTGTTTTTTATCCATCATGACACCCTATGTCTTTTGACTGGAGCATTTAGTCCATTTACATTCAGAGTAGTTATTGATAGATATGAATTTAGTGCCATTTTATTAATTGTTTTGTTGTTGTTTCTGGAGATTTTTGGTGTTCCTTTCTAGTCTTTGTCACTTTTGATCTTTCTTTCCCACTCAAAGAGTCCCCTTTAATATTTCTTGCAGGACTGGTTTAGTTGTCATAAACTCTTTTACTTTTTGTTTGTGTGGGAGACTCTTATCTCTCTCTATTCTGAATGATAGTCTTGCTGGATAGAGTATCCTTGGCTGCATATTTTTTCCAATCAGGACATTGAATATATCATGCCACTTAATTCTTGTGCACCAAGTTTCTGTGGAGAGAGTTGCTGCATACCTTATTTGTCATCTCTTGTAAGTTAAGGGCTTCTTTTGTCTTACTGTTTTTAGGATTTTTTTCTTTAGCTCTGTATTTTGCAAAATTTTAAAAAGATTTTATTTATTTGACAGAGAGAGAGAGAGAGAGAGCACAAGCAGGCAGAGAGAGAGGGAGAAGCAGGCTCCCTACTGAGCAAAGAGCCAGATGTGGGGCTCAGTCCCAGGACCCTGGGATCATGACCTGAGCCAAAGACAGCCACTTAACTGACTGAGCCATCCAGGTGCCCCTATATTTTGCAAATTTATGATATAACTTGGTGTTGGCCTGCTTTTGTTGGTTTTGATTGGAGTTCTCTGTGCCTCCTAGATTTGGATGTGTGTGTCTTTCCCCAGATTAGGGATGTTTTCAGCTACAATTTCCTAAAATAAATCTTCTGCAAGAAAAATCTCGAAGATACAACCTAACCTTACACCTAAAGGAACTAAAAAAAGAGGAGCAAATGAAGCCTAAAGCCAGCAGAAGAAAGGAAATAATAAAGAGTAGAGCAGAAATAAGTGATATAGAAACAAACAAACAAAAAACCCCAGTAAGGCAGACCAAAGAAACCAGGAGCTAGTTCATTGAAATAATTTATAAAATTGAGAAACATCTAGCCAGACTTGTCAAAAAGAAAACAGAAAGGACCAAAAATGAGTAAAATCACGTATGAGAGAGGATAGATTACAACCAAAACCAAAAATAAAACAAATATAAGAGAATACGATGAAAAAATTATATGCCAATAAGTTGGACAAACTACAAGAAACGGATAAATTCTTAGAAACATATAAACTACCAAAACTGAAACAGGAAGAAATAGAAAATTTTAACAGACCCATATCCAGCAAAGAAATCGAATCAGTAATCAAAAATCTCCCAACAAACAAAACTCCAGAGCCAGATGGCTTGCTGGGGAATTCTACCAAATATTTAAAGAGGAGTTAATACCTATTATTATCAGACTGTTTCAAAAAATAGAAATGGAAGGAAAACTCCCAAACTCATTCTATGAAGCTAACATTACTTTGATTCCAAAACCAGACAAAGACCCTACTAAAACAGGGAACTATAGGCCAAATCTCTGATGAACCTGGATGCAGAAATTCTCATCAAAATACCAGCAAATCCAATCCAACAGTACATTAAAAGAATCATTCACCACAATCAAGTGGGATTTATTTCTGGGTTGCAAAGGTGGTTTAATATTCACAAAACAATCAACGTGATACACCACATTAATAAAAGAAAGGATAAGAACCATATGATCCTCTTAATAGATGCAGAAAAAACATTTGACAAAGTACAGCATCCATTCTTAAAAAACACTCAACAAAGTAGGGACAGAGGGAACATACCTCAACATCATAAAGCCCATATATGAAAAACCCACAACTAATATCAGCCTAATGGGGAAAAAGTGAGAGCTTTTCCAAGAGCCTCAATGAGGAAAAAATGGGAGCTTTGGTCAGGAACACAACAGGGATCTACTCTCACCAATGTTATTTAACATAGTACAGAAAGTCTTAACCTCAGCAATCAGATAACAACAATAAAAATAAAAGGCATCCAACTCAGCAAAAAAGTCAAGCTCTCACTATTCACAGATAATATGATACTCTATGTAGAATATCTGAAAGACTCCACCAAAAAATTGCTAGAACTGATACACAAATTCAGTAAAGTCACAGAATACAAAATCAATGTACACAAATCTGTGGCACTTCTATACACAATAATGAAGCAGCAGAAAGAGAAATCAAGGAATTGATCTCGTTTATAATTGTACCAAAATCCATAAGATACCTACGAATAAACCTACCCAAGGAGGTATATCTGTACTCTGAAAGCTATAGAACAGTTATGAAAGAAATCGAAGAGGACACAAAGAAATGGAAAAACATTCCATGCTCATGGATTGGGAGAACAAATATTGTTAAAATGTCTATGCTACCCAAAGCAATTGACACATTTAATGCAATTCCTATGAAAATACCACCAGCATTTTTCACAGAGCTAGAACAAACAATCCTAAAATTTGTATGGAAACACAAATGACCCCAAATAGCCAAAGCAATCTTGAAAAAGAAAAGCAAAGCTGGAAGCATCACAATTCCAGGCCTCAAGCTATAAGACAAAGCTGTAGTCATCAAGACAGTATGGTAATGGCATAAAAACTGACACATAGATCAATGGACCAGAATAGAAAACCCAGAAATGGACCCACAATGATATGGTCCATTGTTCTTCAACAAACCATGAAAGAATATCCAATGGGAAAAATGACAGTCTTTTCAACAAATGGTGTTGGGAAAATTGGACAGCCACATGCGGTAGAATGAAACTGGACCACTTTCTTCCACCACACACAAAAATAAATTCAAAATGAATGAAGGACCTAAATGTGATCAGGAAACCATCAAAATCCTAGAGGCGAAGCCTCTGACATTGGCCATAGCAACTTCTTACTAGACACATTTCCTGTGGAAAGGGAAACAAAAGTAAAAATAAACTTTCGGGACTTCAAGATAAAAAGCTTCTGCACAGTGAAGGAAACAGTCAATAAAAATAATAGGCAACCTACAGAATTGGAGAAGATATTTGCAAATGGCATAGCTGATAAAGGGTTAGTATCAAAAATATATAATGAACTTATAAAACTCCACACCCCCCCCCAAAGAATCCAGTTAAGAAATGGGCAGAAGACATGAATGACATTTTTCCAAAGAAGACATCCAGATGACTAATAGACACATGAAAAATACTCAATATCACTCATCATCAGGGAAATACAAGTCATAACTACAATGAGCTATCACTTCACACCAGTCAAAATGGCTAAAATTAAAAACACAAGAAACAATAGATGTTGGTAAGGATGTGGAGAAAGGTGTGCCCTTTTACACTGTTGGTCAGAATGCAAACTGGTGCAGCCACTCTGGAAAACAGTATGGAGGTTCCTCAAAAAGTGAAAAATAGAACTACTCTATGATCCGGCAATTGCACTAGTAGGTATTTACCCAAAGGATACAGAAATATTGATTCAAAGGCATACATGCATCCCAATGTTTATAGCAGCATTGTCAACAATAGCCAAGTTATGGAAAGAGCCCAAATGTCCCTTGACTGATGAATGGATAAAGAAGTGGAGTATGTCTCTGTGTGTGTAAATATGCAGCAATAAAAAAGAATGAAATCTTGCCATTTGCAATCACATGGATGATACTAGAGAGTATTATGCTAAGCGAAATAAGTCAGTCAGAGAAAGACAAATACCACATGAATTCACTCATATGTGGAATTTAAGAAACAAAACAAATGAACAAAAAGAGGAACAAAGAGACAGGCAAGCCATAAAACAGACTCTTAACTATGGAGAACAAACTGAGGCTTGTTGGAGGGAAGGTGGGCAGGGGGATCGGTTAAATAGATGATAGGTGAGGGGAGGAGCAAGATGGCAGAGGAGTAGGAAACCTAATTTTGTCTGGTCCCAGGAATTCAGCTAGATAGTTATCAAACCATTCAGAACACCTACAAACTCAACAGGAGGTCAAAGAAAAGAATAGCAACAACTCTCTGAACAGAAAAGCGACCACTTTCTGGAAGGTAGGACGTGCAGAGAAGTGAATCTGAGGCAATATTCGGGAAGATAGACCTTGGGGGGAGGGAGCCTCCTCAGCCGGCTACCGGTAAGTGATAGAGCAACAGACCACAAAATCGGAACATTTAGAAGTCTGCTCTGTTGAGGGACGTCGCTACAATGGCTAAGCGGGAGGTGGAACCCTCGCTGAGACAGTGTGGTCTCAGGACACTCAATGTCACAGAAAGCCCGGGGGTGCCTGAGTGTGGCAGAGCTCCCAGGTATCAGAGCTGGGAAGCCGTCTACAAAGATGGGGCCGAGGAGTGGGCTCTCAGCCCAGGGTTGCCATAAACTGTGATCCTCGGCACGGTCAGGCCACTAATATTCGAGCAGGGACCCAACAAGTGGCAGATCCAGGGATACTCCTCTTCCTCTCCTGAGAGGAGTGGCATGGGAACCACAGGAATGTGTGGGGTTTAGAGACTCTAAACGGGGTCCTGTGCCAGAGATAGAAACGTTGGGTCACAGGCCCGGTGAGCACGGAGTGCGGCTTGAGACCAGGGAGACAGGAGTGATTGACTGCTTTTCTCTGAGGGCTCACTGAGAAGTGGGGCCCTGAGTTCTCTGCTCCTCTGGGACCAGAGATTGGGAGGCCGTCATTTTCATTCTCATCCTCCAAAGCTGTACGGAAAGCTTTCAGGGAACAAAAGCTACCGAGAGTAAACCCAAGCAGATTACTTAACCTGGCCCCTGGCAAGCGAGGTGCAATTCCGCCTCGGGCAAAGACATTTGAGAACCACTGCAACAGGCCCCTCCCCTAGAAGATCAGCAAGAACATCCAGCCAAGACCAAGTTTACGAGTCAATGAGAACAACAAAACCCCAGCGCTAGGGGAATACAACACATAGAATTCATGGTTTTTCCCCCAAGATTCTTCAGTCTTTCGAAGTTAATTTTTAAAATTTTCTTTATTTTTCTTTTTCTATTTTTTTAGTTGAATTTTCTTCTTTCCCTTTTCAATCAACATTTTATGAATTCCTTTTTAAAAGACTTTCTTTTTATTTATTTGTTAGAGAGAGAGAGCACAAGCAGGGGGAGTAGCAGTCAGAGGGAGAAGCAGGCTGAGCAGGGAGCCTGATGCAGGACTCGATACCAGGATCCTGGGATCATGCCCTGAGCCGAAGGCAACCGCTTAATCAACTGAGCCACCCAGGCGTCCCTAAATTCCTTTTTTAAAATCTTTTTTAATTTTTCATTTTTACAATCATATTCTATCTCTTCATTGTACTTAACCTTACCATATATATATATATATGATATATACATATATATATATGTGTATATATATATATATGTTTTTCTTTCTTTAAAATTTTGGGAGGCAATTTCTTCTAACAGACCAAAATACACCCAAAATCTAGTGTGTGGCTCTGTTATATTCACCAGCCTGATCATATTCTTTTATTTTTCCTTTTCTTCCCCCTGCCCCAGTTTTGGGTCTCTTCTGATTTGTTTAGTGTATATTTTTCTGGGGTCTTTGTTACCCTTTTAGCATTTTTTTTTTAGCATTTTGTTCTCTCATTCATCTATTCTCCTCTGGACAAAATGACAAGATGGAAAAACTCACCTCAATAAAAAGAACAAGAAGCAGTATTGACTGCCAGGGACCTAATCAATACAGACATTAGTAAGATGTCAGAACTAGACTTCAGAATGACAATTATAAAGATACTAGCTGGGCTTGAGAAAAGTATAGAAGATACTAGAGAATCCCTTTCTGGAGAAATGAAAGAATTAAAACCTAACCAAGTCAAAATCAAAAGGCTATTAATGAGGTGCAATCAAAAATGGAGACTCTAACTGCTAGGATAAATGAGGCAGAAGAGAGAATTAGTGATGGAGAATGAAGAAGCTGAGAAAAAGAGAGATAAACAACTACTGGATCACGAGGGGAGAATTCGAGAGATAAGTGATATCATCAAGTGAAACAACTTTAGAGTAATTGGGATCCCAGAAGAAGAAGAAAGAGAGAGAGGGGCAGAAGGTATATTGGAGCAAATTATAGCAGAGAACTTCCCTAATTTGGGGAAGGAAACAGCCATCAAAATCCAGGAGGCACAGAGAACCCCCCCTTAAAATCAATAAAAATAGGTCAACACCCCGACATCTAATAGTAAAACTTACAAATCTCAGAGACAAAGAGAAAATACTGAAAGCAGCTCGGGAAAAGAGGTCGGTAACCTACAACAGTAGAAGCATTAGATTGGCAGCAGACCTATCCACAGAGACCTGACAAACCAGACAGGACTGGCATGATATATTCAGAGCACTAAATGAGAAAAATCTGTGGCCAAGAATACTATATCCAGCTAGGCTGTCATTGAAAATAGAAGGAGAGATAAAAAGCTTCCAGGACAAACAAAAACTAAGAATTTGCGAACACCAAACTAGCCCTACAAGAAATATTGAAAGGGGTCCTCTAAGCAAAGAGAGAGCCTAAAAGTAACATAGACCAGAAAGGAACAGAGACAATGTACAGTTGTCTGTACATTGGCACTACATGGCACTAAATTCCTATCTTTCAATAGTTACCCTGAATGTAAATGGGCTAAATGCCCCAATCAAAAGACACAGGGTATCAGGTTGGATAAAAAAAAACAAGACCCATCGATATGCTGTCTGCAAGAGACTCATTTTAGATGCAAAGACACCTCCAGATTTAAAGTGAGGGGGTGGAAAACCATTTACCATGCTAATGGACAAAAGAAAGCTGGGGTGACAATCCTTATATCAGACAAATTAGATTATAAACCAAAGAGTATAATAAGAGATGAGGAAGGACACTACATCATACTTAAAGGGTATATCCAAAAAGAAGATCTAACAATTTTAAATATCTATGCCCCCAACATAAGAACAACCAATTACATAAGCCAGTTAATAACAAAATCAAAGAAACACATCGACAACAATACAATAATAGTAGGGGATTTTAACACGCCCCTCACTCAAATGGACAGATCATCTAAGCAAAAGATAAAGAAGGAAATAAAGGCTTTAAATGACACACTGGACCAGAGGGACTTCACAGATATATTCAGAACATTCCATCCCAAAGCAACAGAATACATATTCTTCTCTAGTGCCCATGGAACATTCTCCAGAATAGATCACATCCTGGGTCACAGATCAAGTCTCAACTGGTACCAAAAGATTGGCATCATTCCCTGCATAGTTTTGGACCACAATGCTTTGAAACTAGAACTCAGTCACATGAGGAAAGTTGGAATGAACTCAAATACATGGAGGCTAAAAAGCATCCTACTAAAGAATGAATGGGTCAACCAGGAAATTAAAGAAGAATTAAAAAAAATTCATGGAAACAAATGAAAATGAAAACAATTGTTCCAAATCCTTGGGATGCAGCAAAGGTGGTCCTAAGAGGAAAGTACATAACAATACAAGCCTTTCTCAAGAAACAAGAAAGGTCTCAAATACATAACCTAACCCTCCACCTAAAGGAGCTGGAGAAAGAACAGCAAATAAATTCTAAACCCAGCAGGAGAAGATAAATAATAAAGATTAGAGTAGAAATCAATGAAATAGAAACCAAAAGGACAGTAGAACATATTAACGAAACTAGGAGCTGGTTCTTTGAAAGAATTAATAAGGTTGATAACCCCCTGGCCAGACTTATCAAAAAGAGAAGAGAATAGACCCAAATAACTAAAATCATGAATGAAAGAGGAGAGATCACAACCAACACCAAAGAAATACAAACAATTATAAGAACATATTATGAGCAAGCATATGCTAACAAATTAGATAATCTGGAAGAAATGGATGCATTCGTAGAGACATATAAACTAACAAACCTGAACCAGGAAGAAATAGAAAACCTGAACAGACCTATAACCACTAAGGAAATTGAAGCAGTACTCAAAAATCTCTCAACGAACAAGAGCCCAGGGCCTGATGGATTCCTAGGGGAATTCTACCAAACATTTAAAGAAGAATTAATACCTATTCTTCTGAAGCTGTTTCAAAGAATAGAAATGGAAGGAAAACTTCCAAACTCATTTTATGAGACCAGCATTACATTGATTCCAAAACCAGACAAAGACCCCATCAAAAAGGAGAATTACAGACCAATATCCCTGATGAACATGGATGCAAAAATTCTCACCAAAATACTAGCCAATAGGATCCAACAGTACATTAAAAGGATTGTTCACCATGACCAAGTGGGTTTTATTCCTGGGCTGCAAGGTTGGTTCAACATCCGCAAATCAATGAATGTGATACAATACATTAATAAAAGAAAGAACAAGAACCATATGATCCTCTCAATAGATGCAGAAAAAGCATTTGACAAAGTACAGCATCCTTTCTTGATTAAAACTCTTCACAGTGTAGGGATAGAGGGTACATACCTCAATATCATAAAAGCCATCTATGAAAAACCCACAGCGAATATCATTCTCAATGGGGAAAAACTGAGAGCTTTTCTCCTAAGGTCAGGAACATGGCAGGGATGTCCACTATCATGAATGCTATTCAAAATAGTACTAGAAGTCCTAGCCTCAGCAATCAGAAAACAAAAAGAAACGAAAGGCATCCGAATCGGCAAAGAAGTGAAACTCTCATTTTTTGCAGATAATATGATACTTTATATAGAAAACCCAAAAGACTCCACCCTAAAAGGCTAGAACTCAGACAGGAATTCAGTAAAGTGGCAGGATATAAAATCAATGCACAGAAGTCAGTTGCATTTCTACACACCAACAAGACAGAAGAAAGAAATTAAGGAGTCGATCACATTTACAATTGCACCCAAAAACGTAAGATACCTAAGAATAAATCTAACCAAAGAGGCAAGGAATCTATATTCAGAAAACTATAGACTACTCATGAAAGAAATTGAGGAAGACACAAAGAAATGGAAAAATATTCCGTGCTCATGGTTTGGAAGAACAAATATTGTGAAAATATCTATGCTACCTAGAGGAATCTACACATTTAATGCAATCCTTATCAAAATGCCATCAACTTTTTTCAAAGAAATGGAAAAAATAATCCTAAAATTTGTATGGAACCAGAAAAGACTCCAAATAGCTAAAGGAATGTTGAAAAAGAAAAGCAAAGCTGGTGGCATCACAATTCTGGACTTCAAGGTCTATTACAAAGCGGTAATCATTAAGACATCAAGGTACTGGCACAAAAACAGACACATAGGTCAGTAGAACAGAATAGAAAGCCCAGAAATGGACCCTCAACTCTATGGTCAACTAATCTTCGACAAAGCAGGAAAGAATGTCCAATGGAAAAAAGAGTCTCTTCAACAAATGGTATTGGGAAAACTGGGCAGCCACGTGCAGAAGAATGAAACTGGACCATTTCCTTACACCACACACACAAATAGACTCAAAATGGTTGAAAGACCTAAATTTGGGACAGGAATCCATCAAAATCCTTTAGGAGAACACAGGCAGCAACCTCTTTGCCCTCAGCTTCAGCAACTTCTTCCTAGAAACATCACCAAAGGCAAGGGAAGCCAGGGCCAAAATGAACTATTGAGACCTCATCAAGATAAAAATCTTTTGCACAGCAAAGGAAACAGTCAACAAAACCAAAAGACAACAGACACAATGGGAGAAGATATTTGCAAATGACATATCAGATAAAGGGCTAGTATCCAAAATCTATAAAGAACTTATCAAACTCAGCACCCAAAGAACAAATAATCCAATCAAGAAATGGGCAGAAGACACAGACATTTCTCCAAAGAAGACATACAAATGGCTAACAGACACATGAAAAAATGCCCCATATCACTCAGCATCAGGGAAATACAAATCAAGACCACAGTGAGATATGACTTCACACCAGTCAGAATGGCTAAAATTAACAAGTCAGGAAACAACAGATGTTGGCAAGGATGCGGAGAAAGCGGAACCCTCCTACACTGTTGGTGGGAATGCAAGCTGGTGCAGCCACTCTGGAAAACAGTATGGAGGTTCCTCAAAAAGTTGAAAATAGAGCTACCCTACGACCCAGCAATTGCACTACTGGGTATTTACCCAAAGAGACAAATGTAGTGATCCAAAGGCCTACATGAACCCCAGTGTTTATAGCAGCAATGTCCACAATAGCCAAACTATGGAAAGAGCCTAGATGTCCATCAACAGATGAACAGATAAAGAAGATGTGGTATATATACACAATGGAATATTATGCAGCCATCAAAAAATGAAATCTTGCCATTTGCAATGACTTGGATAGAACTAGAGGGTATTATGCTAAGGGAAATAAGTCAATCAGACAAAGACAAGTATCATATGATCTCACTGATATGAGGAATTTGAGAAATAAGACAGAGGATCATATGGGAAGGGGAGGATAAAATGAAACAAGATGAAACCGTAGAAGGAGACAACCATAAGAGACTCTTAATCTCAGGAAACAAACTGAGGGTTGCTGGAATGGTGGGGGGGAGGGATAGGGTGGCTGTGTGATGGACATTGGTGAGGGTAGGTACTATGGTGAGTGCTGTGAATTGTGTAAGACTGATGAATCACTGAGCTGTACCCCTGAAACAAATAATACATTATATGTTAATTTAAAAAACTAAAAAATATAATAAATAGGTGATAGGTATTAAGGAGGGCACTTGTGATGAGCACTAGGTGTTGTATGTAAGTGATGAATTACTAAATTCTACACCTGAAACTAATATTACACTGTATGTTAACCCATTGAAATTTAAATAAAAATGTGAAATTTAAAAAATTAAAGTAAAAATAAAAAATATGAAAAAACGTCAAAGCTATTACTGATAAAAAACATGGTGATAAGTCATGTTCATAGTGTGTACCCTCATTTGATGGATGAGAAGAGCACTTCACCTCTGTGGTCTTCCTCTCCAACACATTACCCAAGTCTAATTTTGAAAGAATCATTGGGGAAATCCCAATTGAGGAGCATTCTATGAAATACCTGACCAATACCTCAGAACCATCAAGGTCATCTAAAACAAGGAAAGTCTGAGAAACTGTCTAAGTCAAGAGGAGCCTAAGGAGATATGACAACTAAGTGTAATATGGTACCCTGGATGGAATGCTGAAATAGGAAAAGGATATTAGAGAAAAACTAAGGAAATCTGAATAAAGTATGGACTTGAGTTAACAAGAACATTTTAGAATTGGTTCACCAATTGTAACAAATGTACTATACTAATGAAAGATGTTAATATAGGGAAAACTGGGTGAGTATATAGGAACTCTTTGTATTATCTTTACAGGTTTTCTGTAAATCTAAAATGATTCCAAAGTAAAAATATTACTAAAAGGTTAAAAAAATCAAGAGATAAAAAGTAAAAAAAAATACACTTAAATAAGAAAGGAGTTAAAATTTTTTTAATTAATGAAATAGAAAAAAGTGAAAACTTTAACAGAAAAAGAAAAATCCTAAATTCTAAGAAAAAATTTTATAAGCCCCAAAATATACAGAGAAACAT
This sequence comes from Leptonychotes weddellii, assembly GCF_054177405.1. Taxonomy (NCBI): domain Eukaryota; kingdom Metazoa; phylum Chordata; class Mammalia; order Carnivora; family Phocidae; genus Leptonychotes; species Leptonychotes weddellii. The sequence goes on from NC_138385.1 coordinate 54,604,969, forward strand.
AACAAAACCCAAAACCCAAAGAAAGGGAAAAAAGCATAGAAAAGAAAAATGCAAAAAAGAAAAAATCCCAAGCAAACAACAACAAAAAAATACAAAACACCCAGGAAAAAAGTTAAAACCCCAAACAAAAAAGAGGCAAATAAACCAGAGGGAACAAACCCATGAAACAACATAGTAAACAAAACAAAACAAAAACCCCATAAAACACAAATCTGAAAACACATAAAAGTAAAATAAATCCCTCCAAACAGAGAAAGATATTCCCCAAATCTCAACAACAACAAAAAGAAAAACAATGGGAAAGAGAAGGAAAGGACAGAGAACATCATCAGCAAGAGCAGCAACAAAAGCAACAAAGGGAAATAAAATGCCCAAGCACAAAAAAGGATAAAAAGAAAAAAATCCCAAAGGACAAAAAGCACAAAAGAAAGAAAAAATGTAAAGGAAAGGGGAAACCCCAATAACTATAAAATCAAGTTTGAGAGAGACAGAAGTGATTTGCTTTCTGTGGGTACGTGTGTGGAGTGAAAGAAGTACCCACAAAATGCAGCTGTCCACAGCACCCTTTGGGAGCCATTGGAAGGAATGAAAAGGGCATGTTATTGTAACATATGCAGACAGGCATTTAAGTGGCTCATTACCACCATATTAACTTTTTTCCCAAGTGAGTCTGGGAACCTGACTGTTTTCCCAAAGCCCCTGAGCCCTGTTTTATTTTACCAGCGTCTAAGAGATAAACATTTATTGATGGACCAGGTCTGAGATCTGTATTGGGAGTGTGCCTGTCCAGACAGAGATACTGGTTTCTCTTTTAAGAGTTATTTATTATGATTGAAGGCAGTTGCTGGCTGGGCCACAGCTACGTACTATGTAGTTCCTCTTGATATTCTGCTGAGTCAGGGCCCTGGAAGTTGCTAACTACTAACCTAACCAGGAGCCAGAAGGCAGTCTTGTTTTAAAAAACATGTGATTCCAGCCCATATAAATGGGTGCAGAGATAGGGATTGTTCTAAACAGCTGGAATCCCAAATAGCAGCAATCCCAAACAGTGACTTTGGGTTTGGCTTTGGAGTGTGTTATGTGGTAGTTTTGGTTAGTATTATCTGCTCTACCTTTAAAATTCTGTGTGGTGACTAACATAACATAATAAAAAAAATAAAATTCTGTGTGGCTTAAATTGATGTTAACATCTGTTTGGATTATCAGATTGGGTCTCAATTGAGTGGTGGAAGGTAATAGCGAGAATGAAACATTGAATTTAGGTAATTCATAAGTCAAGTTATTTCAATGAGAATCATTGAAAATTTGATAATAATGATAATGATGATGATGCTTGTGTGTGCATTTTGATACACCAGTTCTCTCCTCTGGCCTTTATCTGGCTAGAAGTGGTAGCAACAGGTGGCTACAGTGATAGGGCTGTTGGGCCACCTATATCTCACAAATCATACCAGTGAGTAGCCAGGAGCCAGAGGCCTTTATATTCCTAGTAATCTTGTAAACTTTCTGGGTCCTGGAGTCTAGTGCTACTTGGGCCTGGCACCTAGAGTGGTGATGTTGGGCACTCTGGGGTCAGATCATGCATACCACAATGACATTGGCCAGCTGAAGGGTCATACCTAAAAACTGAGTTAAGATGTACAATGGATAGAAACATGGATAAGAGGAAGGATTATGAGATCTAGAATGAAGTTCCAGGCTTTAGTCCTGACTCAATCCCTTGTGAACCAATTTGTCTTGGGCAAGTCACTTAACCTCTCTTAGCTTCTTCTATACAATATGCCAACCTCATACAAATTGAATGTCTGTGTCTTTTTTTCCTCATGATGAAAATTTGAATTGATCACAAATGAAAAATATAAATATGTAGTGAAAAAGCTATTACCTATTAAATCAGGGTAGTATGGTAACTTGAAGTTGCCATAACAAAAAACAGGATGATGCACTGATTGCAAACCAGTTTGTTTCTCCATGTTCTGCCATGTGCATTTTTTTCCTCCTTTGTCTTCCACCCCACATCCCAGTCAAACCAGTCTCTTTCTGACACTTTGTTCAGTATATGACACTTCAGTGGCCTATTTAGTGGGTACAAAACCTTTTGGGGTCAGAAGAGACCTTGGATTAAGTGATGATATCCTGCCTAACACCAGGGGATTGGGCTAGGGTATTAGTAGAAGACATAGTTTTCACACACCAAATATTTTCCAAAAAATGTTGAGGCTTCACATGAGACTTATAATTTATTATTTTTGTCAATTAAGGACATTATAAATTTAATAAGTATTCTCTGTGTTTATCATCATTTCATAAAAGAAGGGATATTTTAACATCAAAAAACAGTGGATTTATAATCTCAAAATTAAAAATAGTTTAAAAATTTTAACTTTATAAAACAATCATTACATAGTTATTGTATTTCTCATATTTCCCTTGGACCAGTAATGTTTATTATCAACTGATATTTAGGAACTACCCCACTAGATCTTGGTTCTAGTTTTGACTAATTTATTGTGTGACATTTGGCCAAGGTTTTTTTCTCCATTTTCCTCAGTTTCCTCATTCCTAGAATGGAGATAGATTAGATGAGATCCAAGTTCCTTTCTAACTCTAATGTTCAGTATACTGTAATTTGTAGAGGTTCTTTCTAGTCCTTGGAATCTGAGTTTGTGCTGGAAAAAAAAAAGAACACTTATAATTACAGAATTCCAAACCAAGTAGCAAGCAATTCACATTCCTGGCATGCACAGAACAGAACATTTGTACCAGCCATGATGCAAGACATCAGGCCTTTCCTTTTTTTTATTTTTTATATTTGGTTGGGGGGGAAGGTTATTTCTTTGATATCAAACTGTTGCTTCTCTAACATTTCCTACAATCACTGCATTCTCCTGTTTTCCTTCACTTTTTCCTCAAAATAATAGAAACAAAGCCTCCAGGCCCTCTCCTCTGGTATGCATTTCTGTTGGCGCTGGTTGATATATAAAGATTTTTTTTTAACTCTTATCTCTTTTTTCTCCCTTCTGCTCCTATCCCTTAATATGTACTTTCCATGAATGCTTCCATATTTATTTTTTCTTTCTTTTTTCTTCTTTAGACAGAAAGCATGACCTCAGCTGTTGGCATGGTCCATAAATGGCATTATCTGAATTCTTGGCCAAATCCCAATTGAAGAATGTTGGGCTACAGTTGGTTCTAGGTAGCTAGAGGAACTATAAAATGAATTAGCAACATAATTTTGAGCTTTACCTGCCTTATAAAAGTGTACTAGTGTTTGTACTAGAAAGCAATTTCTGGCCCAAATCCTACTCTGCTGTTTTAAGAATACTTGGATTTTAAATGAAACATTTTGAGCAAAGTGGTCATTTTATTGGCAACCTCAACTTCACTAGTCCTGGGCAAGAAATACAAGAACAAACTCAGGACTTCAAGACTACTACTGTCTTGGAGTTTCAGGAGAGCTCAGTCTGCACTTGTCTTAAGAGATCCTAGGTCTCCAAAGATGAAATTCTGTTTTCTTGCCCCTACTCCAGCCTCCAGTGCCTCTTTTCATAGTATGTTTTCTTGGCATGTATTTGTGTGACATCTGAAGGGTGGGTCACTGAAAAAAAACATGGCATTCAAGAGGCAGCCCAAATTATAGTGGTTTCTTTTTATCAAATTTGTTTAAAAATAAGCCAAAATGATATAATCTAAAATTCAATTTGGATTCAGTTTCTTTAGTTGCTCACTACTGGGAGTGATGCATTATTTTGTCTCTGGGAAGGCCTGCACTGAGGCCATTTCTCTGTGATCCACAACCTGCACTGCCCCCGCCCCTGCGTCGTCCCCGCCCCTGTGTTCCCTCCCGAGCCTTCTTTGCCCTAGAGCTGGGCCTTCACAGCCTGGGTTAGTGGGATTGTGGCACAGTGCACTTCTGGATTCTTCCAGCTGTACTCTCACTGGGGAAAATCAACTTTGAAGTGAAGCTGGGGGCCTGCCAGGAAACTGAAAAGGGGTTATTAAAAATGGTATTTTTCAAACCACAAGTGATGTTTTGCTAACAGAGGGTAACAGGTTACTTGGAATCTGCACTGCTTTGGGTTTTGGATTAAATTGCAAAGTTGGCTGAGATTTCAGACCCCCAGGGTCTTGAGGGCTGAAGACACAATTGAAAGCATATTAAATGCTGGCTGCATCTACACAATACCAACCAATTAGTTAAAAAGGGAGAATTCACTAAAATCTGTTTATTTAGTGTCATAAACACAGAAACGTAAGTTTGAATTTAGCCCTGTTCTTTTTTTAACTTAGTTTTATTTTAATAAATTCAGATTTAAATAGTTTGAGTATGGAAATAGCCTGTATTTCTACTATGAGCATCGTATTGTTTAGAATTCCACTATATTCTCCACATTCCTACCCCCAACAGCTTTCAGTTGTGACGATTCTATCTTAAGAACAAAAAAAGTTCTATGGGATTCTTTACATCACTATCCCATTCCACTCTCTGAACTGTTTTCCCTAACAAACTATGACAGTATCTGAAATTTGACTATTAGCTTTAAATTTTTGTTCATTTAGGTCCTTAAAGGAGTTTTAGTTTCCAAGAGTCCTCATTTCAGTATTTGTCTGTGGCTCATCCAGGCCTTTGGCATCATCTCCTCTGGGACATAGTTGATAACCACTGCAACATGAAAGGGCTTTCTGTCCTTTTGTCCTTCTGTTGGATTCTTAGAGGTATTCCCTTCTATAGTTCTGTCCCCCAAAACTTTCCCAGCCTCATGTTCTCTGATTCCCCTTCACTGGACCACTTGTTCTTCCTTTAACATTATTAGGATATATTAGCTGCCGCCTCCGTGTGAGCCTTGGCTATGGCAGTTTTGAGCCATACTCCCCAGGGTACCCCTCAGTCACCCGACAAGCTTTGCTTGGTAAAATTCTTAGGGAAAAGTTGCTATTACCTTATCAGCTCATAAACTGGTATTTCTGGCCTGAGCTACTCTGAGCTACTCTTACTTTGAGCATGGCCACCTGGAATTTGGTTGTGGACCTGGCCTTGCTTTGCCTACTCTTGCTCCCCATTCTTAGGCCCAGTAGGCCCCCCCCAAAAAAAAATAGCTTGAAGAACTATGGCCAAAACCCATTGAAGTTGGTGGAGGTTGTGGATGGAGTAGACAATAATTTCCAAGTGTCTAATCCCACTTGGATGTTTTCCAAATTCAGCATCCCAGAAGTAACTTAAACTATTAGGATTGAAGAGGCCCTAAGAGATCTTTTAGTGCAACCTCCTCATTTTTATGATGAGGTGACCAGGGTTGGTGTAGGGATTTAGCCAACATCACAGAGCTAGTCAGTGGGAAAATTGGGATGAGAGCCTTGGTCAGTAAAATAAGTTGTCTAATGTTACAGTTAGTAAATATTGATGCTGAGATTCAGTCTGTAGCCATTTCAACTCCTAAGCAATTCTTTCCAGTTTTCCTCCCAATCTACTTAATAAGAGAAAATAGCAGTAACAAAATAGTAAGTACACAGAAAATACTAAATCAAGTGTTAGAACGTTTTAGGCCTTGATGTCCCAGCTATCATCTTAGGTCCTTTCCTGACCCCCCACAGCCACCCCTCTCCATGGAATATCTGAGGTGGAGGTTCTCCTTTTGGTTTCTGACAGACCATGGAAGGAAGGTAAGGGAAGTTTTCTGCCTCTACAGAAGGCCAGTGTTGGCCCAAGGCCAACTTTCCTGTTTCTCTCAGGCAGATTCCACAGTAAATGGGGGTAGGAGGAGGCACAATTGGCCCAGACTGTTTTTATTTGGTCTGCTGTGTGGGAGATCAGACGTTCTGAAGAGAATTGAAAACACTTCTTTCTTTGGATTCCTGGGGCTGTGTAGGGGGAGATTGGGCCCCACTTGGCACAGAGTTGATTACAACATTCAAAAAAGCTCCAATATTGTTGCCCAAGGCTAAATGGAAAGTTTTCCTTCCAGTCAGGGCTGACTCCTAAACCCCACACCTTCTTAAGCCTTTGATTAAAAGACACCTGCCACCTAGAAGACCAGCAAACAATAAAGCTGTGAGGGGCTGCTCAGAAAAACCCTGAGGGCGGATCAGCAGTAGTGGAGCCTGGATGGGAGGAATACAATGATTTGGCACCTCTTCTGGGTCCCTAAAGACCCAAAACCCAGCTTTCTTCCCTGAGATTTTAAAAAACTTTGTATCTGCTGGAAGTAAAGTTTTTCTGTCTTTAACTCATTTATATGTACTGAACTTATCAAAAGCAAACACTTTGTTGAATGTCACTGTGTCCAAAGAGTTAACCTATCTCCTTTATTTTTCATTTGAGGTAAGAATGCCAACCACTTCACCTTTTATCATCTCTTCTTATTCAAAATGTTTTAAAAAGAAGAGACTAGAGACTGAAGATTGATAAATTGCTGATGACCACCTCAGGGGAATTTGTGGCTTAGAAGAAGGTGTTAGAAGAAAGTTATAATTAACGCAAAGGAAAAAAAAATAATGTCTCACAAATTGAAGAACTTCAGACTTACTGGGGAGGAGAGGGTTTTTCTAGATCTCTTGAACGAACCTGCCTTCATGTGAGACTATTTCTGGAAATAGCCTCCTGTTAATCAGCATAAAGAATTATTTTTAAATGTTAATGATTATTTATACCCCATGTACTTTCAAAAAAATCAATTGCTAGGAGTAAGGATTTTGATCTGATGGGAAGTCATTGCAAAGAGACTCCTTCTGCAACTGGCTCTGATGAAGTATTTACCCAGAGCAAAGCACATTGGCCTAGTTGTCTTGGTGATAGACAGCTTGGCAACAAGAGCTGTCTGCAGAGCTCTGAGGTGGGGTTGAACTGTCTGTAAAGTCTCCATTCAAGTTTGGCTAATTGAAATTAGGAAGAAAATTAATGTAAAAAGAAGGCAAAAAAATTATACCTCCAGTCAGGTTTTGCATGTCTGTCAATGTACTGGGTAAAAAAAAGGTTTGGGGAGTTCCTGTTTTGTTATTTTTACTATGTTATTGTTATGCGTGAACTGGCACATTAGCTTATAAGACAGGGTTACCAGTATTGGCAACATGCATTTTCTGAGGACTCCAAGTGAAGCTGAGCTGTGTCACTATCCACACTTCATCATAGTACCTGAGGAAAAGAGGGAGCAAGGAATATGTCACTGGAAAGTGACCTCACTAGCATCCAGGTCAAAATGATATATCTTTTGCCAGGAAAGGAAGAACTGTGCTCAAGGCCAAAAAAACCCAAGAGAGATGCTTTTAACCTCAAGTCTATGAAACTCCAGAAGTTGTATGCAAAAAAATTCATGTTTATATGCATATGTGCATTTTTCTGGAGTCTTTACCTTTGATCAGATTCTCTAAGGATCTGAAATCCTCCAAAAGTTAAGAACTACTGCTACATAGATTCAGATTTACAGGCTTGGTCCATAGTTAATTTCTTTTCCTGGTATTTAGGTATTGGGTGGCAGGGGAATGGTGGAATCTTACGTGTTCACCATGTAGACCCATCAGCTAGACGTGCTCTAGTTCAGAATAGTTGGGTGTGGCGATCATTTAACATATTATTCTTTGGGTAAAATAAAAGTATATTAATCTTTATTTCTCTTTAGATATGCCATAATTCATAATGTAGATTAAGGTTTACAGAAATACAAACAAAAATATACAAATTAAAAACTTTCTTATCTGTTTTTGTGTCATTTAATTTCATCCTACCTTCACTGCTTTAAGTATTTCTCACTTCCATGGAGTATTTTTTTTTTTTTTTAAAGATTTTTTTTTTTATTTATTCATTTGAGACACACAGAGAGAGAGAGCATGAGCAGGGAGAGAGGCAGAGGGAGAAGGAGAAGCAGGCTCCCCGCTGAGCCAGGAGCCCGATGCGGGGCTCGATCCCAGGACCCCGGGATCATGACCTGAGCCGAAAGCAGATGCTCAACCATCTGAGCCACCCAGACGCCCCACTTCCATGGAGTATTGAAACACCCCTACTTCTTCATTTTATATAGTCACTATACATCTCTCTGTATGATGTTGGCATTAGTAGAGTCTCATTTGGTGGCAGTTTTCCTTACCCTGGTAAATGTTCTTGTGTCAAAATGGTTGAATACAAATCTGAACTGATGCTCAGCTGAAGTGCTGCCTCTTTCAGAGGGCTTTCTCACAGTGAAGCTGAAAACTCTGAATCAATATGTCAAGGTGTGAATAATACATCTAAAAATGTTTTCACATTTATGGAATGGTCTATTAAGGATAAAACTGGTAAAATTCTTTCTCACAGTGACTGAAAACTCTGAACCAATATTTTAAGGTGTAAATAATACATCTAAAAATGTTCCTTCCATTCTATCTTGAGTATATAGCAATAAGCTATTACTTGTAATTTTATTTTCCTACAAATTATCCCTCAGTTCAGGGTTTCTATGTTTGCTATGGATAAGCACATTTAATACATACCAGGAAAGAAAGCATCCTCTTACTTTGGATGTGGGAGTTTTTAGGAACTCTGTGCCCAACTCTGTGCCCCTCTCCCCAATACCTCTCTCCTAAGCATTTCTGTCTATTCTTTTCAGCTTATCAAGTAGGGTGAATAGAATCTGTTAAATCTGGTTGTTTGATATGATGAATAAATTGATTGACAGAACTGATGAATGGTTATACTGAATTAATTAATTGTGAGGCAGAACTGACTTACTGTTAGACAGTTATCTATTTGAAGTAATTGCTTAATTGAATTGACTGGCAGAATGTTTCCTCGACCACATTGACAATTTTTTTTTTAAGATTGACTTGAAAAATGGACTTGACTGTTCGTAGGACTAAATCAACTCTTTCTTTGTTAGAGACAACTAACTAATAATCTCTTAAGACAAAATGATTAATTTGATAGCACCATGTTGATTATAAGCAAAGTTAGAAACGAGTTACAGAGTTGGACATTTTTGTCTCCTTGGAGTTTAAAAGGAATAACTCTGAGACTCTGATTGAGAATATTTGGGCTAGACATCATGTGTCTACTATTTAGGATTTAGGCCTATTAACTACCCAGAGATGGTCATTGGGCTAATGAATGGGAGGCTCGTGCTGCATTTGTCTTTTGGGAGAGTGCAGTTTTCCAAGAGCAACACCAGCTCTCTGCTACGCATTGGCTTATTCTTGGAATCAGATGAAAGTTAAAATTAGTTATTGGGAATTGTGTGTGATCTGCAGAAGCAACTGAAATAGGTCATTTCAAAAGTAACATCCCGAAATAAGTACATTGGAGGAGGGTAGAGAAAAACACACATATTAAAAATACACTTAGAATTCATTGCAAGCATCATGGAGGAGGGTAGAGAAAAACACACATTTAAAAATACACTTAGACTGAAGGTTGCTGGAGTGGTGGGGGGTGGGAGGGATGGGGTGGCTGGGTGATAGACATTGGGGACGGTATGTGCTATGGTGAGCGCTGTCAATTGTGTGAGACTGTTGAATCACAGACCTGTACCTTTGAAACAAATAATAAATTATATGTTTAAAAAAATGAAGAAGATAGAAGGAAGGGAAAAATGAAGGGGGGGAAATCGGAGGGGGAGATGAACCATGAGAGACTATGGACTCTGAGAAACAAACTGAGGGTTCTAGAGGGGAGGGGCGTGGGGGGATGGGTTAGCCTGGTGATGGGTATTAAAGAGGGCACGTACTGAATGGAGCACTGGGTGTTATATGCAAACAATGAATCATGGAACATTACATCAAAAACTAATGATGTATGGTGATTAACATAACATAATAAAAAATGATTTGCATTAAAAAAACTAATGATGTAATGTATGGTGATTAACATAACATAATTAAAACACAAAACCTAATACTGGAGATCTTAGATAACATAAAACAAGAAAAAAAATTTGAATTAGAAGTGAAGAGGCAAAGCTATCATCGTCTACAAAGGCTAACGTAGTGTTTATTAGCCTTATGTCCTTATTAGGCTTATTAGCTATTATCGAGGTTTTTAAAAATTTTTTTATTGTTATGTTAATCCCCATACATTACATCATTAGTTTTAGATGTAGTGTTCCATGATTCATTGTTTGTGCATAACACCCAGTGCTCCATGCAGAACGTGCCCTCCTCAATACCCCTCACCAGGCTAACCCATCCTCCCACCCAGCTATTATCGAGTTTATGTAAATTTTTAAATAACACAATAAACTCACATATTATTTATAAACAAATAAATATATAGTAAAATTTTAAAGCTTGGCATAGGGATGATATACAACTTTTCCATAAAGAGAAGAGGAAAAATTATTTGGGTTAGTGCTTTAATTTCCTTGAAAAATCTGATACAGTGATGAGCACCTGGTGTCACATGGAAGTGTTGAATCATTATATTGTACACCTTGAAACTCATATTATACTGTATGTTAACAAACTGGAATTTAAATTAGAACTTAAAAAATGAATAAATAAATACTCTTTAAATAGAAAAAAATAAATAAAAATCTTATACAAGTAATAAAAAAATACACTTAGAATTCATTGCAAGCATCATAAATTCAACTTTAACAGAATTATGGAAACCAAAATAATACTACCCTGTCTTCTGGTAGATGAGTGGCTGGGATAGAGATGAGGCAATCAGAATTAAGCCAACACAGTGAATTCCTATCTTTGTATTTCATCTTTAGATCAGTTTTTCTAGAGGAAGCCATTTGATGAACTTTTTTCCTCTTCCTTCCCAGGTCCATTCTACACCTGAAACTAATATTGCACTACAGGACTCAAGTCTCTTTGTCTTTTCAAAATTATCCCTAGTTTCTACCCTCCATTCAAATTGCATTTTTCAAATTCTGTTTTGTTTTGAGAGATAGTAGAAAATCCTCCATCCCTTGGAGTCTGTAGCTTTAGGATCGTTAAGGACTGCTTGTTCTACCTACACTGCAAATTAAAATGTCTAAAATCAAACACACTTACTTTCTGTGTGCAATCCTTCTTCCTGATTTCCCTTCCAAATCAAATTCTCTAAGTTATCCTTTGAACAGATCTGGGAACCTGTCATAAGATATAATCCTAGCTAAAGTGGCTCAAGGGAGTTCAGTTACTCTATTTGCAATAGAGGTGATAAACATAAAAAGCTCTCCCCAATCTTTTGTTCTTCGGAGTTCTTACTGACTCAAGGGGGTTCTGACAAGTGACTTTCTTATCAGGGCTGAGGGCGGTGGGACAGAGAAGTTTGTAGGAATTTGTTAGAAAACAGGGTTAGGGAAACCCCTCATATCACACCTACTTTCAGGGAGTTGGTTCTTATATTGGAAATATGTAAACTTGGAGCTGTCTCTGGTTATTGGGGCAAATTCTCGAAGTTTCTAAGTAAACGAAAATATGCTCAATTTTGAGGACCAGATGGCATACCTTAAGTGATTGGAAAGTTCTCAAGAGTTGACCATATATATTACACTTTGGGTAGAATTTAGAGGTGAGTCTATCTCTGAGCATGCTGAAGTTTATCTCTTAGAGCTTGGGCAGCATCAGATGTGTTATAGTTGATGTCTTTACTGGATGGATAACTTGTCAGTCACTGCCACAATCAAGCTACAGATAACTGGAAAACATGGCTGACACTTTTTGAGTATCTACTCCATGGTAGGTAATGTTCTAAGCATTTTACATAAATTTACTCATTTAATCTTTAACACAACCCTAAGAATAGGTACAATTATTATCTCTACTTTACAGATAAAGTGATACAGAGAACCCTTGATCACAGGTGGCTGAGCCAAAGTTTGAGTCCAGACAATCTGGCTCCAGACTCGGTCAATCCATATAAATTGTACTAATTTTACTACTTTACATTAGTATAATTACATTATTTGTTTATTATAACATTTGTGTATGTGGGTATTTATTTATACTCTATCATCTTCCAGAAAGTATGTCAACTTAGAATATCAAGTAAGGTAAAAATTATAGGTGGCATTATATTTCTTATTAGAGTGAGGAAACAGGAAGAAATAAATTCAGCCTGTTAACTAGCAGGACAGCCAGGAGTGGAAGCTGAGTTAGTTGATTCATAAAGAGGCATATGGAATTATTGTTTATTTGGCAAATTTTATAAGAGCTATGAGGCACAGTTAAATGAAAGAGAATATGCAGATAAATGAATATGTGGTAACATCCCAGTGCCACTGGAAGGATCTGGTACATAGTGCATGTTTAGTAGGTATTAAGGCACATTGCTTTATGCAGTGGTACTATACAGATAAATGAGACAAGATTCTTATCCTCAAGGAACTTACAGTCTAGTTGGAGAGTCAGCCATGGACACAATAGTATGACCATGCTATGGTGAGAGATGAAGCAGGCATAGGGCACATCTTTGATAAACTTGTACATGACACTTAGAGGGTTCAGGTTTTATCCCCAAGGCAATCAGACCCATTCAGCTATGGTGGTAATCTGATCAAATTTATGGGAAATTTCACACTGATAGAAGTATAGAGAGTATATTAGAGAAAGATAAGATTAGAAGCTTTCAACCTTGACCTGTTCCTAATTTTGTATTGTGTAATATACCTGTCTTATTTGCTAATTTCTTGATTCATTCAAACATTTTTCAATGGCTGTCCACTATCTTTGCTGGATATAAAACTGAAAAGAACTGCCCTCAAGGACCTCACAGCCCAGCTGGGGAGACATTCATTATAAACATAGAGATGACAAAAGAATTTTAATTGTTCTATGGACACAGTGATAGGGAAGCACAAACTGGAGTGTCTGGGGAGAGTCTATCCTATTAGATTGTAAAAGCTCCTTGAGGACACATGACTGTCTTTTATTTTCCTGTATTCACTGAAATAGTACAGATACATAATAAAAGCTCAGTAAAAATATTGTTTTCCTTTTTGTTGTTGTTGTTGTTATTGTTATTTAGTTTCTAGCATTTCCACTGACAATGTACCCCATGATGGCAGCTCAGATCTTAGGTCTGCTCTTGTCTCCTTTTCATCTCAGTTAATCTTTTCACTCTTTGGTAAAGTTAATGTATGAAATCATTGATAAAAATACTTCATTCTTTTATGGCTCATTCTTCTCTTCCTAACACTATATATATATATATAGTAGTTGGAAAAATTCACTCACTCATTAGATAAGATCCCATAATAGATGCCCAAAACTGTGATATAATTCCTTTTGGTTTTAAGAACATAGCTAGGTAGGATTTTATGCTGCATAAACTCAGAACCATTAAGAATCAAAAGAACAGGCTGTAAGAGTCAAGTTCATTTTTTTTTCTATTATCAAGATGATATCCAGTAGAGGAATTGCAGCTGGACAGAGAGAAAACTGAGTTCACAGTCTTAGACTTAGCAATAGCCTTTTGGGAAATCTTTGGAAGACTGACTCCTCAAAGAAATTTGCTCAAAATCTGTTCTGGAAGATTTTCAGTCAGGTTCAGTTCTGGAAAAAGACCACTGGATGTAGATAACTGCTTTCATTTTGTCCTGATTTTGAGGTTTTTACCCCAGGCTACAACTTGTAACTCCAGTTTGTTTCTAATTTATGGCCAAAGGGTGATTTCTGACCCCAGATATTTTTTTTCCAAATCTTTACATATGACAGTTGTGTTATAACCTTGGTTTTCTTGCAGAAGAATGAGGTTGGTAGAAATGCAGTGAAGATGAACATAAATGGCACAGACCTAGTTTGATGTTTTTTAAAAAAATTACTATTATATTAAGGCTCATTACTAGTGGGGGACTTTCAAACTGCCAAACTGTGGTTGGTCTTTTCTGAATTAATTTATGTTCAAGTAGGGGAGAGGTATTCCCCATCTTTCATGTATAATTATAAAAGGAAGTTTGGTTGACTCACCTGAACAGTGGTTATTATTATAATTTTAGTTGGGGGGAAAGAAAGACAGAGGCAGGGAGAGAGAGAGAGAGAGAGCAGGAGAGAGAGAGAGAGGAGGGGAGGGGTGATGGGAAAGGGAGGGAAGGAGACATTGGGAGTGAGGGAGCTTTGCACAACTCATTCAAGAGCAAAAGAAGTAAAAACAAAAAGTAATTAAGGAGAAGATCTGAATAAGATAATTCAATTAGGTTAAGCTAAGCAAACTAAATTCTGTTGTCATTTAAAAAAAGCATTACAAATTCTCATCTTGTCTGAACTAAAGATTTGCTCCTGACGTTTATCCCAGTCCCAGGTGATAGACCCTAAACCCAGAGGGTGGAAGGGAAGAGACATGAAACAAGATATTTTTCTTGACAGCTATTCAGGCCTGATTCAAGCTATCTTCCTCCATCTAAGGGTCTAAATCAGAAGATCCATTTTATTAAAATTTGTTTGATCATTATATATATAGCTATGAAATTGCAATTTGTCCTACAGCCAGGATGGGGACTCAGGGAGGAAATCAGAGGCTCTATCACCAAAGGTATTTCCCATAGATGCTTTCATAACCAGAGTACAATGATTACCATGTGATGTAAATGTTTATTTGTCTTTGATGGTGCTCAATGGAACACACTACTAGTGTTAAGTGAACACAACAGCATTATAAGATTTTATTTTATTTTATTATTTTTTTTTAAAGATTTTATTTATTTGAGGGAGAGAGAATGAGAGAGAGCACATGAGAGGGAGGAGGGTCAGAGGGAGAAGCAGACTCCCTGCTGAGCAGGGAGCCCGATGCGGGACTTGATCCAGGGACTCCAGGATCATGACCCGAGCCGAAGGCAGTCGCTTAACCAACTGAGCCACCCAGGCGCCCGCATTATAAGATTTTAATAGTTCCCAAACTTCTGCAGTGACACCCTTGATATCTTTGATTTCACTTCAAGCAATGGAGGCCCATTTTTTCTATGATGTTTCTAAATTATTGCAGTGATAGGCTCAGCTATTTTGTGTACATCCAGGGTACACACCAGACAGCCAATTTGCTTTGCAGTAACTATGACAACCTGAATTTTGTCAGCAGGATCAACATTCCTGAGTAGAGGGCCCAATGATTTGTTTCAGAATAAAGGAAGCCTTCTAAAACCTGACATTTGCCAGTAAGAAAACCTTATGAATGAAAACTTCGGGAAGCTGAAATATAAGTTCCAGGGAGGGATACATTCAGGGGATTTTGCTGGGAAGGAAAACTCATTTATTGTATAATTAGTGTGTGTATCTCTGTGTCTGTGTGTCTGTGTTTGTGCATCTACTCTGAAAGTATAAGAGTAAAAAGTGCCCTTAAGACATCTGGACTAGATCAGAGATTCTCTGAGTTGGAAGGGATCTTGTTTTTTAAGATTTTATTTATTTATTTGTCAGGGAGAGAGAGAGAGAGAGAGAGCACAAGCAGGGGGAGCGGCAGGCAGAAGAGCCCGATGCGGGACTCGATCCCAGGACTCTGGGATCATGACCTGAGCCGAAGGCAAACACTTAACTGACTGAGCTACCCAGGCATTCTGGAGAGGATCTTTATATTTTTTCCTTTTCAAATTTTTATTTAAATTCTAGTTAGTTAACATATACTATAACATTGGTTTCAGGAGTAGAATTTAGGGATTCATCACTTACATATAAGACCCAGTGCTCATCATAACAAGTGCCCTCCTTAATACACATCACCTACTTAGCCCATTCCCTACCCACCTCCTTCCATCAAACCTCAGTTTGTTTTCTACCCTTAAGGGTCTCTTATGGTTTGTTTCCCTCTCTTTCTTTTTTTCCCCTTCCCACATGTTCATCTGTTTTGTTTCTTAAATTCCACATATGAGTGAAATCATATGGTATTTATCTTTCTCTGACTGACTTATTTCAGTTAGGATAATACACTCTACCTCCATCTACGTCATTGCAAATAGCAAGATTTCATTCTTTTTGATGGCTGAGTAATATTCCACTGTGTGTATATGTGTGTATGTGTGTGTATATCACATTTTCTTTATCTATTAGTCAGTCAGTGGACATTTGGGCTCTCCCCATAGTTTGGCTATTGTTGATAATGGTACTATAAAAATCAGGGTGCATGTATGCCTTTGAATCTGCATTTTTGTATCCTTTGGGTAAATACCTACTCGTGCAATTGCTGGGTCATAGGGTAGTTATATTTTAACCTTTTTAAGGAATCTCCAAACTGTTTTCTCGAGTGGCTGCACCAGTTTGCATTTCCACCAACAGTGCAAGAGGGTTTCCCTTTCTCTGCATCTTTGCCAACATCTGTTGTTTCCTGAGTTGTTACTTTTAGCCATTCTCACAGGCGGGAGGTGCTATCTCATCTTGGTTTTGATTCATATATTCCTGAAGATGAGTGATGATGAGCATCTTTTCATGTGTCCGTTAGCTGTCTGCACGTCTTCTTTGGAAAATGTCTATTCATGTCTTCTGCTCATTTCTTAACTGGATTATTTGTTTTTTGGGTGTTATAGATCTTAGATACTAGCCCTTTATTTGATATGTCATTTGCAAATATCTTCTCCCATTCCATAGGTTGCCTTTTAGTTCTGTTGACTGTTTCCTTTGCTGTGAAAAAACCTTTTACCTTGATGAAATCCCAATAGTTCATTTTTGCTTTTGTTTCTCTTGACTCTGGAGATATGTCTAAGCAAGAAGTTGCTGTGGCCGAGGTCAAAGAGGTTGCTGCCTGTGTTCTCCTCTAGGATTTTGATGGATTCCTGTCTCACATTTAGGTCTTTCATCCATTTTGAATTTATTTTTGTGTGTGGTGTAAGAAAGTGGTCCAGTTTCATTCTTCTGCATGTGGCTGCCCAGTTTTCCCAAAACCATTTGTTGAAGAGACTGTCGTTTTTTCATTGGATATTCTTTCATGGTTTGTCAAAGATTAGTTGACCATACAATTGTGGGCCCATTTCTGGGCTTTCTATTCTGCTCCATTGATGAATGTGTCTGTTTTTGTGCCAGTACCATACTGTCTTGATGACTACAGCTTTGTCCTATAGCTTGAAGTCTGGAATTGTGATGCCTCCAGCACTGATTTTTCCTTTTGAGGATTGCCTTGGCTATTTGTGGTCTTTTGTGGTTCCATACAAATTTTAGGATTGTATGTTCTAGCTCTGTGAAAAATGCAGGTCATATTTTGATAGTGATTGCATTAAATGTGTTGATTGCTTTGGGTAGCATAGACTTTTTTTTTTTTTAAAGATTTTATTTATTTATTTGACACAGAGAGAGACAGCGAGAGCAGGAACACAAGCAGGGGGAGTGGGAGAGGGAGAAGCAGGCTTCCCGCCGAGCAGGGAGCCCGATGTGGGACTCGATCCCAGGACCCTGGGATCATGACCTGAGCCAAAGGCAGACGCTTAACGACTGAGCCACCCAGGCGCCCAGCATAGACATTTTAATAATATTTTTTAAAATTTATTTTAATTTATTTTTAAAAATTTTTATTTATTTATTTGAGAGAGAGTGAGAGACAGAGAGATCATGAGCCAGGGGAGGGGTAGAGGGAGAAGCAGACTCCCCACTGAGCAGGGAGTCCAATGTGGGACTTGATCCCAGACCCTAGGATCATGACCAGAGCTGACGGCAGATGCTTAACCAACTGAGCCACACAGGCACCTTATTTTAACAATATTTGTTCCTCCCATCCATGAGCATGGTATGTTTTTCCATTTCTTTGTATCTTCTTAAATTTCTTTTATAAGTGTTCTATAGTTTTCAGAGTACAAATCTTTCACCTCTTTGGTTAGGTTTATTTCTAGGTATCATGGATTTTGGTGCAATTGTAAATGGGATTGATTCCTTGATTTCTCTTTCTGCTGATTCTTTATTGGTATATAGAAATGCAACAGATTTCTGTACATTGATTTTATATCCTGTGACTTTGCTGAATTCATATATTAATTAGTTCCAGCAATTTTAGGGGGGAGTCTTTCGGGTTTTTTACGTACAGTATCATGTCCTCTGCAAATAATGAGAGTTTGATTTCTTCCTTGCCTACTTGGATGCCTTTTTAAAAATTTTTGTTGTCTGATAGCTGAGGCTAAATCTTCCAGTACTATGTTACATATAAATGTGAGAGTAGACATCCCTGTCTTGTTCCTGACCACAGAGGAAAGGCTCTCAGTTTTTCCCCATTGAGGATGATATTAGCTGTGGGTCTTTCATATGTGGCCTTTACGATGTTGAGGTATGTTCCCTCTGTCCCTCCTTTGTTGAGTGTTTTTATCAAGAAAGGATGCTGTATTTTGTCAAATGCTTTTCTGGCATCTATTGAGAGGATCATATGCTTCCTACCTTTTCTTTTATTAATGTGGTGTGTTATGTTGATTGATTTGTGAATATTGAACCATCCCTGCAGCCCAGGAATAAATCCCACTTGGTTGTGGTGAAAAATTTTTTTAATGTACTGTTGGATCCTATTGGCTAGTATCTTGGTGAGAATTTTTGCAACCATGTTCATCAGGGATATTGGGTTGTAATTGTCTTTTTAGTGGGGTCTTTGTCTGGTTTTGGAATCAAGGTAATGCTGGCCTCATAGAAGGAGCTTGGAAATTTTCCTTCTATTTCTATTTTTTGGAACAGTTTGAGAATAATAGGTATTAACTCTTCTTTAAATTTCTGGTAGAATCCTCTCAGTAGCCATCTGGCCCTGGACAGTTGTTTGTTGGGAGATTTTTGATTACTGATTCATTTTCTTTGCTGGTTATGGGTCTGTTCAAATTTTCTATTTTTTCCTGTTTCAGCTTTGGTACCTTGTATGTTTCTAGGAATTTGTCTATTTCTTCCAGATTGCCCAGTTTGTTGGCATATAATTTTTCATAATATTCTCTCATAATTATTTGTATTTCCGTGGTATTAGTTGTGATCTCTCCTCTCTTATTTGTGGTTTTATTTATTTGGGTCCTTTTTCTTTTCTTTTTGATAAGTCTATCTAGGGGTTTATCAATTTTATTCATTCTTTCAAAGAACCAGCTCTTAGTTTTGTTGGTTTGTTCTATTGTTTTGTTTGTTTGTTTCTATATCATTTATTTTTCCTCTAATCTTTATTATTTCCTTTCTTTTGCTGGTTTTAGGCTTTTTTTTTTTTTCCTGTTCCCCTTCTAGCTCCTTTAGCTGTAAGGTTAGCTTTTGTATTTGAGACTTTTCTTGCTTCTTGAGTTAGGCCTGTATTGCAATACTTCCCTCTTATGACTGCCTTTGCTATATCCCAAAGGTTTTCAACGTCATGTTTTCATTTTCATTTGCTTCCAGCTATTTTTTTATTTCTTTTTTAATTTCCTGGTTAAACCATTCATTCTTCAGTAGAATGTTCTTTTACCTCCATGTATTTGTGGTCTTTCTAAATTTTTCTTGTGGTTAATTCAAGTTTCATAGCATTGTGGTCTGAAAATATGCATCATACGAGCTTGATCTTTTTGTACTTTTTAAGGGCTGATTTCTGACCCAGTATGTAATCTATTGTGGAGAATGTTCTGTGTGCTTTTGAAAAGAATATGTATTCTGCTGCTTGAGGATGAAATATTCTGAATATATCTGTTAAGTTCATCTGGTCCAGTGTGTCCTTCAAAGCCATTTTTTCTTTGTTGATTTTCTGGCTTGATGATCTGTCCATTGCTATAAGTGGTGTTTTAAAGTCCCCTGCTATTATTGTATTGTTATTAATGTTTTATATTAGTTATTTTTTGTTTGTTATTAATTGTTTTATATATTTGGGTGCTCCTTTTTTATTTATTTTTTATTTTTTATTATGTTATGTTAATCACCATACATTACATCATTAGTTTTTGATGTACTGTTCCATGATTCACTGTTTGCATATAACACCCAGTGCTCCATGCGGTACATGCCCTCTTTAATACCCATCACTAGGCTAACCCATTCCCCCACGCCCCTCCCCTCTAGAACCCTCAGTTTGTTTCTCAAGAGTCCATGGCCTCTCATGGTTCATCTCCCCCTCCAATTTCCCCCCCTTCATTTTTCCCTTCCTGCTATCTTCTTCTTCTTTTTTTTAACATATAATGTATTATTTGTCCCTTGTTGGGGGCATAAATATTTACAACTGTTAGATCTTCTTGATGGATAAACCCCTTGACTATGATATAATGCTCTTCTTCATCTCTTGTACAGTCTTTGGTTTAAAATCTAGTTTGTCTGATATAAGTATGGCTCCTCCAGCTTTATTTTGATGTCCATTAGCATGATAGATGGTTCTTCATCCCTTCACTTTCAATCTGCAGGTGTCTTTAGGTCTAAAATGAGTCTCTTGTGGGCAGCGTATAGATGGGTATTGTTTTTTTTATCCATTCTGGTACCCTATGTCTTTTGATTGGAGCCTTTAGTCCATTTACTTTCAGAGTGATTTTTGAAAGACATGGATTTCGTGCCATTGTGTTACCTGTAAAGTTGGTATTTCTAGTGATATTCTCTCTTCCTTTCTAGTCTTTGTTGCTTTTGGTCTTTTTTCCCCACTCAAAGCATATCCTTTATTATTTCTTGCAGGGCTGATTTAGTGGTCATGAACTACTTTAGCTTTTGTTTGAGAAACTCTTTATCTCTCCTTCTATTCTGAATGATAGCCTTGCTGGAAAGAGTACTCTTGACTGCATATTTTTCCCTTTCAACACATTGAATATATTACGCATCTTTCTTTTGGTCCAAGTTTCTTTGGACAGATCTGCTGTTAACCTGATCTGTCTTCCCTTGTGGGTTAAGCACTTTTTTCCCTTGTTGCTTTCAGGATTCCTTCCTTGTCTGTGTATTTTGTGTATTTGATTATGATATGTCTTGGTGGTGGTTGGTTGGCTTTTGTTGAATTTATTGGAAGTTCTCTGTCCTTCTTGGATTTCAATGTTGTGTCCTACCCAGATTAGTGAAGTTTTTAGCTATAATTTGCTCACATAAACCTTCTGCCTCTCTTTCTCTCTCTTCTTCTTCTGGGACTTCTAGAATAAGAATGTTATACTTTAAGGAGTCACTGAGTTCCCTAAGTCTTCATTCTTTCTTTCCTTCTTTTCAGCTTCATTATTTTCCATAACTTTATCTTCTGTATCACAGATTAGTTCCTTTGCTTCTTCCATCCTTGTTGTTATGGCATCCAATTGGATTTGCATCTCAGTTACAGCACTTTTAATTTTCTCTTGGCTGGTTTTTAGTTCTTTTATCTCTCTAGTAAGGGATTCTCTAGTGTTTACTATGCTTTTTCCAAGTCCATTTAGTATCCTTATAATTGTTCTACAATCTGTTTCAGACATCTTACTTATATCTGTATTGATTAAATCCCTGGTCATGACTTCTTCCTGTTCTTTCTTTTGGGGTGCATTCCTCCATCTTGTCATATGTTCCAGGTCACTGTTTTTTTTGGGGTGTGATTGTTAGGAAAGCCTGTTATATTCCTGCTCCTAAGAGTAAAGGCTATATTAAGAAGAGGTTAAAAAAGGGGGGGTGTCCTATATGCACTCTGCTGTTGTTTTTTGGCTGCTCCTACCCTCAGGTCAGTCCTCTTCAGAGTTTCTTCTTGCCTGCAGTGGGGGGTGTTTGGACCTTGTCCACTATGTGGCAGGTTTTAACTAGGTGTGTTTTGGTCTGCTTGTAAAAGAAACTAGATCAAAAAAACAAAACAAAACAAAACAAAACAACCAGAGAGACAGAGATGCTAGATCTTATTTCCCGTAGAGCTGAAGCTTTGCAGCACTCTATAATAGGTAGACTTGATGCGTGTGAGGGGTTTGTGCTGGTCTTCTGGGGGAAGGGCTGTGGCTCTGATTCTCAGGAGGACTTGCCCTAGTGGAGATGCACCTGCAGGGCACAGCAGGGTGGGATTTGTTGTAAGTGGCGCCGGCTTCCACTTGGGGGTGCTGTTTTGCTCGCTGAATTTAGTCAGTGCTGATGGGCAGAGGGGAAAGTGGCATTGTTCGGCTCTCTCATTCCTGGAGTGGGAAGTTCAGGCACAACACTCTTCAGGAAGCCCTCACAGAATAGCAAACAATCACCTCTCTTGTGTACCTGGCTTCTGTCAAGTCCCTGCCTTCACCCTGTGTCCAAGCTGTCTGCCTGCTAGGTGACCCAGTACTATGTTTTATCTCAGGCACAGCTGGGTTTCAAAACCAAATTTTAGGGATCAAGGCAGCACGGATCAGTCCTGATCGTCTGGGTGAAGGTCTCACTGTGCTTTTGCCACTTGCTGGTTTGTCTCAGAAAAGCAGTCCAATGGTTCAGAGTTTAAAGTGCAGCAAAAAGGCACTGAGGTTTGCTGCCCTCAGCTGGTGTCTTTGTTTCTATGCTAGGGAACAGGCAGCATCTTGGCACTGCCTGTTCTTTTGTCCCCAGAGAAGCTGTTCTACTTCTCACAAATGCACTCCAAGAAGGGGAACTGTTTCTCTCTGTACGACCCAGGAGATCCTCAGACCATGCTGTCCACTCCCAGGTCTCTGCCCTTCTTCCCTGCAGGAGTACTGCTAAGCCTGCCAGGGATGACCCCAGCGATGGTATGGACTTCTTAAACTTCAGACTTTGTGCTCTGCTGCTTATAATAACTTGCAGTAGTCAGCCCCTCTCCTTTTCTCAGTCAATGGTTTTGAAGAAGAATTTTTCTTGTGCACTCCCCTGCCTGCTGCTTCACTCTTTCTCTCTGTCTCTCACTCCTCTCTCCATGATCAGGACTCCCTCCCCTTCACAGCAGCTGCAATTCTTTTCTCTCCCAAATTAACTCTCCGTAGCTCCTACCTTCCACAGTGGTCGTTTCTCTACTTGTAGATGTGCAGTTTTGTTTTCTCAGTCCTCAGATCGATTTCTTGGATGTTCTAAATGATTTGACATTTATCTAGCTGTGTTTGAGGGATGAGGAAAGCTTAGGGGCCCCCTACTCCTCCACCATCTTAACTCCTCCCAGATCTTTAATAGTTAAGCAGAAAGTACACCCCATTCCTTAACTTCCAAGTTTTAATTACTCTGTGAAATTCTTTTCTGATAGTTATCCAGCCTCTGGTTACACACTTGGAGTTCAAGGTAGTCATTCACTTACAAGGCAGCCCATTCCATTTTTGTACTTCTCTTATTTAGACAAAGCACAGTGTTATTTAAACAATACGATCTTTTTAAAGTTAGATCTGGATTTGAATCCTGACTCTACACCTTACTGGGTGATACTGAAGAAGTTCCTTTAGCTCTTTGAACTTTTAGCAAATTCTCCTACATATATGCCTCTACCTGGGCCCACATAGGAACTTGAGATCTTCTCAATATCACAAAAAATATTTTAAATCAGAACAGCAATGATTAACCAGTAAGTACGTTGCAATAAGGCTTTAATCATTGCTTATTATTGACTCAGTATCTTCTAAGCTGGATATAATTTCTCCATGTAACCATACTTAATCAACTCTGAAGAATGTTAATATTTTCAAAACTTTCAAGTCACCCAAGCTATCTCAATAACAGCTCTTCCTAACAGCAGACAGAATATGTCCCTCAGAAGCAGATGTTTCTTCTTATCCTGTCTCTACACTTTTGTTCGTGCTGTGCTCAAAATTTGAAATGCCATTTCATTCTCTTCTTGGTCAATATAAATCCTATTCATTCTTCAGGGTAAGATTTAATTTTAGCCTCTATCATGAAGCCTTTCTTGATCATTCCCAAACATAAGGCTCTCTTCAAACACATGGAATTGATCATACACATTATAGCATTTTCCCTAGTCATTAGAAAAAATCCTTTTAAAAAAAAATTCCTATTTGCGGCATACCTACTATGTGCCAAAATTTATAAGGAATACAAGAATATACATAAACAACGTCTTTGAACTAGTACATAGAAATAGCTAATTAGTGGACTTGAAACAAAACCAGTAATGGAGCAACACAAATTTTTTTATTAGTTTCAGGTGTACAATATTATGATGAAACAATTCTATACATTTCTTAGTGCTCATCAAGTTAAGTGTACTCTTAATCCCCTTTATCTATTTCACCCATTCCCACCCACCTCCACTCTGGCAACCACCAGTTTATTCTGTATATTGAAGAGTCTTTTTTTTTTGTTTGTCTCTTTTTTAATTTGTTCATTTTTTTCTTAAGTTCCCCATATGAGGGAAATCATATGGTATTTGTCTTTCTTTAACTTATTTAATTTAGCATTATACCCTCTAGGTACATCCATGTTGTTGCTAATGTCAAGATTTCATTCTTTTTTATGGCTGAGTAATATTCAATTGTATAGATATTCCACATCTTCTTTATCCATTCATCTATCAATGGATACTTGGGTTGCTTCCATAATTTGGGTATTGTAAATCATGTTGCAATAAACACAGGACTACATATATCTTTTTGAATTAGTGCTTTCATTTTCTTTGGGTAAATGCCCAGTAAAGCAACAGAAATGTTTTAATTATAGCTTCTAGTAAGAGGTAGATATTGTTGGCAAAGCCTGGGAAGTTTTGATCTGAGAAAAGATAAGATATGGAGTAGAGGGGGTTTGAAACTGAACAGGATAGGCTTGAGGTTTCCTGGGACTAGGGTTTCCAAGAAAAAACTAAAGAGCTCAAAGCTAAAAGTGGCTGGAACTGGAAAAATAGGATCTTGTATGTTGAGACAACATGAAACTTCTGGTGTTTTCTCTGGCTTGTAAGTCATCACTCCTGTTCTCATAACAAGAAAAAAGGAACAAACTAAACATCAATAACCCTTCTTACATGCACTGGAGAATTGAGATCTCAGAGAAAACTGCTACCCCCCTAACTGGATAGTCAGACGGGAATACAGAGAAACACAACTTATTAGAGCAAAAGTCCAGGAGCAGAAACTGCCACTGGAAGTGATACTGAGTCAGGAAAACAAACTGTAATCAACACATTGTTGGAGGCTCAGTGTGGACAAGCTTGTTAGTTAAAAACTCCAGAAGGGATCAGTTTTAGGGGAGCCCCCACATTTTTATGAGTTTTATCTCTAGGAGCCCTACCAAATTTTCACAGTGAAGATAAAAAAAAAATCCCCTTGTGCTTCCAGCAGAGGAAGGGGGAAAAATAACCATTTTGAACTATGCCCAGAAAATTCTGCTCTTCTTAACAAGACCTGCCCTCAAGGGAAACTATTCTAACAGAACCTAGTGGACTGAGATTTTACCAGAGTCAAAGTGATCAGGGGGAAAGGAAATACCAAACTCCAGCCCCCTCTAGGCTTTCAGTCTCACCTAAGGGGGTAAAAACTGAGAAGCACTTGTGAAGATCATGGCCTAGTAGTGGAGGTTCACTAAAAGACTGAGCCTTAATCATAGGACTATAGAATGCTTCTCTTCTCCCCACACCTCACCATTACATCAAGAGTGCTTCTGTATAATAACAGAGAAATGCAGCTGAAAGAACTGTGTGTCTCAGATATTATTTAAGAAGTCTCAGGGTGCCTGGGTGGCTCAGTCAGTTAAGCATCTGCCTTCAGCTCAGGTCATGTTCCCAGGATCCTGGGATTGAGCCCCATGTCGGGTTCTCTGCTCAGCGGGGAGTCTGCTTCTCCCTCTCCCTCTGCCTGCCTCTCCATCTCACTCCCCATCAAATAAATAAATTTAAAAAATCTTTATAAAAAAAAAAGAAGTCTCAACAGAAGAGAGAAAAATAAAAAAACAAGTGCACCAGAAGAAATTTTAGTCTCTGACTTCTACAGCTAAAGCAAATGGTAAACACAAACACCTAGCAAACATAAAACCTCACAGTAAAGGCCTATTTACCTCAGTTCCTTGTGCTTAGTAAATCATGTTTGGCTATTAGTAAAAAATTAAAAGATATACTAAAAGACAAAAATAAAAAATAAAAACCCCACAGTTTGAAGAGATAGAACAAGCACCAGAACCAGACTCAAATATAGCAGAGAGGTTGGAATTATCAGACTGAAAATATAAAGCAACTATATTAATATGATAAAGGCTGTAATGGAAAAAATGGACTGCATGCAAGAACATATAGGTAATTTGAGCAAATATAGTGAAACTCTTTCTTAAGAATCAAAAGGAAATGCTAAAAATCAAAAACTTTGTAACAGAAATAAAGAATAACATTTGATAGACACATCAAAAGCAATAGACTGGACACAGCTGAAGAAAGAATCAATGAATTTGAAGGAATGTCAATAGGAACTTCTAAGAATAAAATGCAAACAGAAAAAGAATGAAAAAGATAGAACAGAATATGCAACCTGTGGGACAATTACAAAAGGTGTAACATATACACAAGGCAAATACTAGAAGAAGAGAGAAAAGAGCAGAAGAAATATTCAAAGTAATAATGACTGCAAATTTTCTAAAACTAATGAAAGACATCAATCTAGAGATACAGGAATCTCACAGAAGACCAAATAGGATAAATACCAAAAAATATATTCCTAAGCATATCATAATCAAACTGGAGAAAATCAAAGACAAAGGAAAACTTGAAAGAAGCCAGATGAACAAAGCACCTTATCTACAGAGGAGCAAGGGTAAGAATTACATCAGATTTCTCTTCAAAAACTATGCTAACAAGAGGAGTAGAATGAAATATTTCAAGTATTGAAAGATAAAGCCCATGAACCTAGAATTCTGTATCCAGAGAAATTATACTTCAAAATTTAAGGAGAAATAAAGTCTTTCTTAGACAAAAGTTGAGAGAATTTATCACCAGTAGATATGCTCAAAAGTTCTTCAGAAATAAGGGAAATGATATAGGTCAAAAACTTGGATCTACATTAAGAAAGAGCACTAGAGAAGGAATAAATGGAGGTAAAATAAAATATATTATTCTTTATTCTTATTTTATGTGATACATCACTGTTCAAAATAGTAAAGTAACAATGTATTCAATAATTATAGCCTATGCATAATTGAAATGAATGACACCAATGCTATAAAAGATAGGGAGAATGAATTGGGAATGTTCTGTTATAAGGAGTTTGTACTACCTGTGAAGTGGTATAGTGTTATTTGTGGTTTTTTGGAAGGTGTTTATTTTTAAATTTTTTAAAAAATTTTAGTTGACACACAATATTATATTCATTGTACTTGGATGTACTTAGTGTACTAGGATTAGTTGTAAATGTAAATTGAAAATTCTAGGGCCACTACTAAAAAAAATTTTTTTAAAGTACAATTGATATGCTAAGAGGAGAGAAAATGGAATCATATAAAATATTTAAGAGCAGAAAAGGCAGAAATAGAATGACAAAAAAGAAACAAAGAACAAAGGCAACACAGAGAGAAGAGTAACATATATAGGTAGATACTAATTCAACTATATCATAATTGCTTTATATGTCAGTGGCCTAAATACCCCAATTAAAAGACAGTCTTAACATTAATTCAAATAGATATATCCACCCCCTATATTTGTTGTAGCCTTATTTACAATAGCCAAGATATGGGAGCAACCTGTGTCCATCAATAGATGAATGGATAAAGAAGATGTGGTATATATATATATATAATTGAATATTATGCAGCCATAAAAAGGGATGAGATCTTGCCATTTGTAACAACATGTATGTATCTAGAGGGTATTATGCTAAGTGAAATAAGTCAGACAGAGAAAGACAAATACCATATGATTTCACTCATATGTGGAATCTAAAAAATAACATAAATGAATAAACAAATAGCAGAATCAGACCTATAAATAGAATAAACTGATTGTTGTCAGAGAGAAAGAGGGGGATGGGCAAAATGGGCGAAAGGGAGTGGGAGATACAGACTTCTAGTTATGGAATGAATAAGTAATGAAATAAAAAGCACAGCATAGGGAATATAGTCAATAATATTGTAATAGTATTGTTTGGCGACAGATGGTAGCTATACTGGTGGTAAGCATAGAATGAGGTATAGAGAAGTTAAATCACTATGTTGTACACCTGAAACTAATGTAACATTGTGTGTCAACTTTAGTCAAATAAAAATTTAGAGTCTTTTAGAGGGGATTAAAAAAAAGACTCAACCCTATGTTGTTTACAGGACACCCATTTTAAATATAAAGACAAAGATAGATTTAAAGTAAAGGAATAGAGAAAGATATACCATGCTAACATAATCAAAAGAATGCTGGAAGAATTATAATAATAAAATATATATTTATTAAAATAATAAAAGACAAAGATGACCTCAAAGTAATGGAAATTATCAGGGATAAACAAGGGCATTATGTAATGATAAAGGGGTCAATACTCCAAGAACACAAAAAAATCCCTAATATGTATGCATCTAATGACAAAGCATCAAAATACATGAGGCAAAAACTTATAGAACTGCAAGGAAAAATAGATGAGCCCACTATTATAGTTGGAGATTTCAACTGTTGTCTGTCTTATGTGATAGATCCAACAGGCAGAAAATCAGTAAGGCACAGTTGAATTGAACAGCACCATCAATCAAATGGATTACCAAATTCTAGAAGTATTTTATAGAATACTTTGTCCAACAACAGCAGAATGTACATTCTTCTTTAGCTCATGCAGAATATTCACCAAGATAAACCTACATTGTGGGTCATAAGACATACCTTAACAAATTTTTCTAAGAATAGAAATAAAAAGTATGTTCTCAGATCTCAATGGAATTAAACTAAAAATCAGTAACAGAAAACTGGTTGGAAAACCCCACCATACCTGACTATTAACACACTTATTCATAACACATAGACTATGGAAGAAGTTTCATGAGAAATTTTTTTTTTTAAGATTTCATTTATTTATTTGACAGAGAGAGACACAGCGACAGAGGGAACAGAAGCAGGGGTAGTGGGAGAGGGAGAAGCAGGCTTTCCGCTGAGCAGAGAGCCCAATGTGGGGCTTGATCCCAGGACCCTGAGATCATGACCTGAGCCAAAGACAGACACTTAATGACTGAGCCACCCAGGCACCCTTCATGAAACATTTTAAAATATTTCACATTAAATGAAAAAGTATAACATCAAAATTTGTGGGATGCAGCAAAAGCAGCACTTAGAGGAAAATTTATAGTAGTGAATTCATATATTAGAAAAGAAGAAAGATCTAAAATCAATAATCTAAGTTTCTATCTTAGAAAACTAGGAAAAGAGCAAATTAAATCCAAAGTAAGCAGAAGAAATTAAGTAGTGAAAATTAGAGCAGAAATCAATGAAATTGAAAATAGGAAATCAATAGAGAAAATTAACAAAACTAAAGCTATTTCTTTGCAAAAATTAATAAAGTTGATAAACCTCTACCCAGGCTAAGAAAAGAGAAGACACAAATTACTAATACTTGAAATGAAAGAGGGACCATCACTACTAATCACATTAATATTTAAAAGATAATAAAGGAATATTATGAACACAAAACACAAAAACTCTGTGACCACAAATTTGATAACCCAGATGAGATGGACCTATTCCTTGAAAGATGCAATCTACCAAAACTCACGTAGGTAGAGATAATGTGAATAAGCCTGTTTCTAGTAAAGAAATTAAATCAATAATATTCTTCCAAAACAGAAAGTACCAGACATAGATGGGTACGCTGGTGGATTCTACCAAATATTTTAAAAAGAACATATATGCAACTAATGAATCATTGAACACTACATCAAAATTAATGATGTACTATATGTTGGCTAATTGAACTTAATAAAATAAATAAATAAATAAATAAAACATATACCAATTCTGTATAATCTCTCCAAAAAATAAAAGCAGAAAGAATATTTTTTTTTTACATTGCTTAGGGTTTTTTTTTTTATTATTAGTTTTTTTAAATTTTATTATGTTATGTTAGTCACCATACAATACATCATTGGTTTTTGATGTGGTGATCCACAATCCATTGTTTTCATATAACACCCAGTGCTCCATGCAGTACATGCCCTCTTTAATACCCATCACTGGGCCAACCAATCCCCCCTCCCCCCTCCTCCCTAAAACCCTGTTTGCAGTCAAATGCTCTACCACTGAGCTATACCCCCTAAAACCCTGTTTGTTTCTCAGAGTCCATAGTCTCTCATGGTTCATCTCTCCCTCCAATTCCCCGCCCCCCCCATTTTTCCCTTCCTTCTCCTAATATCCTCCATGCTATTCCTTATGTCCCACAAATAAGTGAAACCATACAATTGACTTTCTCTGCTTGACTTATTTCACTTAGCATAATCTCCTCCAGTCCTATCCAT
>NC_138385.1:54635137-54644878 GCF_054177405.1 Leptonychotes weddellii
CATCTGTGTCTTTGGGGTAAATACCCAGGAGTGCAATTGCTGGGTCATAGGGTAGCTCTATTTTTAAATTTTTGAGGCACCTCCACACTGTTTTCCAAAGTGGCTGTACCAACTTGCATTCCCACCAACAGTGTAAGAGGGTTCCCCTTTTTCCACAACCTCTCCAACATTTGTTGTTTCTTGCCCTGTCCATTTTGGCCATTCTATCTGGTGTAAGGTGGTATCTCAATGTGGTTTTGATTTGGATTTCCCTGATGGCTAATGATGATGAACATTTTTTCATGTGTCTGTTAACCATTTGTGTGTCTTCTTCAGAGAAGTGTCTTTTCATATCTTCTGCCCATTTTTTGACTTGATTATTTGTTTTTTGGGTGTTGAGTTTGAGAAGTTCTTTATAGATCTTGGATACTAGCCCTTTATCTGTAGTGTCATTTGCAAATATCTTCTCCGTTTCTGTGGGTTGCCTCTTTGTTTTGTTGACTGTTTCCTTTGCTGTGCAGAAGCTTTTTATCTTGATGAAGTCCCAAAAGTTCATTTCTTAATGAATTCCATAATTCAGCATAATATAGTAGAAAGGACACAACTAGAGTTCTAGTCTTGGCTTATATTACTTATTAGTATGTATAAATCACTAAACCTCTTTGAGCTTCAGTTTCTTCATTAGTAAAGTATGGTTAATAATACTGTTGTGGACTGAATTGTATTACTCCAAAATTCACATGTTGATGTCCTAACCCCTACCATGTGATTGTACTTGAAGATAGAACCTTTAGGGAAGTGATTAATATTAAATGAGGCATAAATGCCTCCTAATCTACTAGAGGATTGGTGACCTCATAAGAAGAAACACTGTAGACCACTCTTTCTGCACAAGTACAGAGGGAAGGCCATGTGAGGACATAATGAGAAGGCAGCCAGGAAGAGAGATCTCACCAGAAACCATCCCTGGCACCTTCTCCAGGACTTCTATCTTGAACAACTGTATGAAAATAAATTTGTGTTGTTTAAGCCACCCAGTCTGTGGTATTTTGTTATGGCAGCTCCAGCAGACTAATACAAATATCTACCTCTTAGTGTTGTGAACACCAATTCAAAAAAGTGATCTTTGAGGATGGTAACAGTTTTATATAAATGTTGAATATTCTTATTAATAATCCTCCTTTTCCTATAACTAGGGCATTTAAAACTGTAATAGTTAATAGTTAACTATGCTATATGCCACAACTTATTTACTTTTAACCTTCACCGTTTAATTTCTAACACTGTAGTAAATCAACTCTGTTTGACAGATACTGTCTTGATAATACACTAGAGAAGATTCAGGTTGTAGAAAAAGACAAGGGGAAAGGACATAGTCCAATATTTCAGTCTAAAGAGCAGATATTCTTTTTTAAAAGTTTTTAATTCCAGTTAGTTAACATACAGTGTTATATTAGTTTCAGATGTACAATATAGTAATTGTGTACTTCCATACATCACACTGTGTTCATCACAAGTGCACTCCTTAATCCCCATCACCTACTTAACCCATTCTCCCACCCATCTCCCCTCTGGTAACCATCAGATTGTTCTCTATAATTAAGAGTCTGTTTCTTGCATTGACTCATTTTTTTCCCTTTGCTTGTTTTCTTATTAACTTTGTAAAATGCTTTTTTCTCCATCTTTTGAAATGATCATATTGTTCTTATCCCTTATTGATGTGAAATATCACATTGATTGATTTGCAAATATTGAACCACCTTTGCAAACCAGGAATAAATCCCACTTGTTTGTGGTGAATGACTTTTTAAATGTATTGTTGAATTCAGCTTGCTAGTAATTTATTGAGAACATTTGCATTTTTGTTCATCAGGGATATTGAACTATGGTCTCTTTTTCAGTGGTGCCTTTATCTGGTTTTGGTATCGGGGTAATGCTGGCCTCATAGAATGAATTTGGATGTTTTTTCCCCTTTCCTATTTTTTGGATCAGTTTGAGAAGAATAGGTATTAACTTTTCTTTTAAATGTTTGGTAGAATTCACCTGTGAAGCTATGGGGTCCTGGACTCTTTGTTTGTTGGGAGTTTTTTGATTACTGGCTTAATTTCTTTGCTGGTTAACAGCCTGTTTAAATTTTCTATTTCTTCTTGTTTCACTTTTGGTAGTTTTTATGTTTCTAGGAATTTATCCATTTCTTCTAAGTTTTCCAGTTTGTTAGCATGTAGTTTTTCATAATATTCTCTTATGATCATTTGTGTTTCTGTGGTGTTGGTTGTTACTTCTCCTCTCTCATTTGTGATTTTATTTGAGTCCGTTCTCTTTTTTCTAGAATTTTGTCAATTTTATTGATTTAAAAAAAAAACTCCTGGTTTCATTGATCTGTTTTATCATTTTTTTAAGTTTCTATATCATTTATTTCTGCTCTAATCTTTATTATTTCCTTCTTTCTGCTGGCTTTAGGTTTTGTTTGTTCTTTTTCTAGTTCCTTAAGGTATAACATTAGGTTATTTATTTGGGACTTTTCTTGTTTCTTGAAGCCTGTATTGCTATAAACTTCCCTCTTAGAACCACTTTTGCAGCATCCTAGAGGTTTTGGGTTGTTGTGCTTTCATTTTGATTTGTTTCCGTGTACTTTTTAATCTCTTTTTGATTATCTGTTGACCTATTCATTGTTTAGTAGTATGTTATTTAACCTCCATATATTTGTCATCTTTTCAGATTTTTTCTTGTAGTTGACTTTTAGTTTCATAGTGATGTGATCAGAAAATATACATGGTATGATTTTGATCTTGAATTTGTTGAGGTTTGTTTTGTGGGTTAATATGTGCTCTCTTCTGGAGAATGTTCCATGTGCACTTGAAAAAAATGTGTATTCTGCTGTTTTAGGATGAAATGTTCTGAATACATCTCTTAAATCCATCTCTTCCATTGTGTTCATTCAAAGCCATTGTTTCCTTGTTGATGTTCTGTTTAAATGATCTGTCCATTGATGTGAGGTGTTAAGGTCCCCTACTTTTATTGTATTATTATTGATTAATTACTTTATGTTTCTTATTAACTGTTTATGTATATGGGTGCTCCTATGTTGAGTGCATACATATTTACAATTGTTATATCTTCTTGTTGGGGTGTCCCCTTTATTATTATATAGTGTCCTTCTTTGTCTCTTATTATATTTTTTGTTTTAAAGTCTATTTTGGGGAGCCTGGGTGGCTCAGATGGTTAAGCGTCTGCCTTCGGCTCAGGTCATGATCCCAGGGTCCTGGGATCGAGTCCCGCATCGGGCTCCCTGCTCCTTGGGAGCCTGCTTCTCCCTCTGCTTCTCTTTCTCTCTCTCTCTCTGTCTCTGAAGAATAAATAAATAAAATCTTTAAAAAAAAAATAAAGTCTATTTTGTTCAGTATAAGTACTGCTACTCTAGCTTTTTTTCAATCAAGATTTTATTTAAATTCAAGTTAGTTCACATATAGAAAGAAAGAAGAAAGAAGGAAAGAAGGAAATATTAGTTTCAGGGGCAAATTTATTGATTCTTCAGTTGCATATAACACCCAATGCTCATCACATCAAGGGCCCTCCTAATGCCCATCACCCAATTACCCCATCCCCCCACCTGCCTTCCTTCCAGCAACCCTCAGTTTGTTCCCTATAGTAAAGAGTCACTTATGGTTTGCTTCCTTCCCTGTCTTTATCTTAATTTATTTTTCCTTCTCTTTCCCTATGTTCATCTGTTCTGTTTCTTAAATTCCACATATGAGTGAAATCATATGGTATTTGTCTTTCTCTGACTGACTTATTTTGCTTAGGATGATACATTCTAGTTCCTTCCATGTCATTGTAAATGGCAAGATTTCATTCTTCTTGATGGCTGAGTTATATATATACCACATCTTCTTTATCCATTCATCAGTTGACAGACATTTGGGCTCTTTCCATGTTTTCCATGTTTTGACTATTGTGGATAGTTCTGCTATGAACATTTATATCCATTTGCATGATAGATGTTTCTCCATCTTCTCATTTTCAATCTTCAGGTGTCTTTAGGTCTATTATGGGTCTCTTATAGGCAGAATATACATGGGTCTTCTTTTTTTAATCTATTTTGTCACATCATGTCTTTTTATTGGAGCATTTAGTTCATTTACTTTCAAAGTAGTTATTGATAGATATGTATTTATTG
This sequence comes from Leptonychotes weddellii, assembly GCF_054177405.1. Taxonomy (NCBI): domain Eukaryota; kingdom Metazoa; phylum Chordata; class Mammalia; order Carnivora; family Phocidae; genus Leptonychotes; species Leptonychotes weddellii. The sequence goes on from NC_138385.1 coordinate 54,639,294, forward strand.
CCATTTTATTACTTGTTTTGTGCTTGTTTCTGAAGATTTTCTCTGGTCCTTTCTTGTCTTTCTCTACAAAGCAGATATTCTAAGCTTGGGTTGTGACAATGGAACATACTGGCCTGTGGGATCCCCCTAATTTGAAAGTGTTCCTTGTATGTTACTTTTAAGATCTTGTTGGGACCTGTGTTAAAGACTAGAACATAGCTCCATATCCTCTCTATTTTATCTTTCTTCCCTCTTTAACTCCAAAGTATTAAAGCTATATGCTCTTTGTTTTTTCCTTCAAAGGCATTATTCAGGCACCAAAAACAGAAATGGAAAGAGACAGGTTTAGTCCAAAGCACCAGTTTCCATTACCTTAAGCTGCCTCAATGGTTTTTCTTAGGGGGTAGAATTTCTCACACTTGGTCTCAGGCCCACAGTATATGCAATACTTCAATCAAATTGCTTGCGACATATTGGAGTGAGTGCTTAGGAACTATGAGTTCTTCACATATTAAAAGAAGGCTGAATACTTCTCACATAGGCACTGAAGTAAAGAGGGGAATAGTTTTCAAAATTCCTACTTGTCGTGGGAATTATACTCCAATGTTGAAAGTGTTCTGTTTTACATAAAACACAAAGATGCACAGTCACAGACTATACTGGAAACTATAGATTTCAAGAGTGTCATTCAAAATCCTCCACACTCTGGTCCTGGCCTGTTTTTCTGTTCTAATCTATTATGCTTACTCTTTCAGTTTAGTTCCATATATATTTATTTGATTGTTTGTGATATACTTATTGGCCACATCCTAGGCCCTATAGATAAACAAACCAATCTATCTACAGTCCTTTCTGCAAGAAGCTCAAAAGCTCATAGTCTCAGAAGGGAAAATTCTAAAGTGGTCTTGCATGGTTAATGGGATTATAGGAGACTGCTCCATGTAAATAAGTCATGCATGAGGGAGCCACCCCTGTTCCATTCTTGGCCACTGGTTTTTCTGACAGCCTTAGGAGGCCATAGGGAATAGAGAAGAGAACTTAGATATGTGAAGTGTAAGTCATGGGTTCCAGCCCTATTGTGTTGATTTTGGGCAAGTCATTCCTTGCAAGATATACAAAGTAATACTATTTTCCTGCTTAACCATAAGGAAGAGTTGAACAAACTTCAAGGAATGAGGTATAACCATCAATGATTTTTTTCCTTATGGTGAATATTTGTTCCTGAATAGGTTTGGCCCTTCCAACAATTTTGAGAGAAGCTTGGAAAACATGAAATGTGCTGACATTCCAGCAGTCTTGGTGTGTGCAAAGTTTTCAACCTGTAATCATCTAGGAATGCAATTCTGGGAATATCAGGTATCCAGATTTCACCTGTGTTTCTCCTTGATGTCCCATTTGGCCCTAAGACATCTGCTATAACAGATGTGTGTGTGTGTTTCAGCTGATTGAGGGAAAGATGTCTGGGTGAAGGGAAGGGGTACTGCTGCTGTAGATCAAAGGCATTTGAGATAACAAGCACTGGGGGTTCTGCACTGTTAGCAATGGCCTCCATTCCTTCAGGGATTTCCAAGGAAAAAGGGTAAGGATGAGATGTGAAGAAGAAAGAGTGGAAAGACTGTTGCTCAAATGGAACCTTGATATTTGATAAAAAAAAAGATGTTTGGGAGGTCAAGATACTTGGATTCTAGTCCCAGTTCTGTCATTGACTTGATATATGACCTTGGGAAAGTAATCTCTTAGTTGTGACCCTCAGTTTCTTTATATTAAAAAAGTGGCTGGATTAACTGATTTCCAAGGTACCTTCTCACTCTGACCTTCAATACTTTGGGTCCTCAAATTTCTTTAAAGAGAGAGCAAATACCAAGACTGTCAGATATCATAAACAGAAAGTTAAGGAATATAAGATAATAAAAGAAAATAATTTTACAGTACAAAAACAGAAAGTATGAATTGATGCATTGTGTTATTAGTATTTTACTCTATGTACTTTCCAGATTTCCCAGGATAAATATCTTGTCTTATTTTCCCTAGAAACAATCCAAATATCCTGGTAATTGCAATGTTTCACCATTCCAATTGAATCTCCTAAACTGCCTCATTCAATCAGAAATGATTTCAGAACATCATTGTTTTTCATTAGAAAATCAGAGAGGGAGAAAAACCATAAGAGACTCTTAATTATAGGAAACGAACTGAGGGGAGGTGGTGGTGGGGATGGGGTAACTGGGTGATGGGCATTAAAGAAGGCATGTGACATAATGAGCACTGGGTGTTATATGCAACTGATGAATAACTGAACTCTACCTCTGAAACAAATGATATACTCTATGTTAACTAATTGAATTTCAATAAAATAAAATTAAAAAAAGAAACCAATGCCTTATTTTCGCTTCAGAAAATATGGTTGCCATAACTCTGTAACACTCACCTTATCTTTCCTTTCTAGGTTTTTTCTCATGCATATCAAATTTTTCATTAGTATAAATAATATTCAAAGCAATTGAAACTTTCTTTAAATATAATCTACATGGATCACTTACTACTCACAAATGACATGTGTTTGGGAATATAAAGAACCATGCTTAAAACTAGACATTTACAGTGGATGCTTGGAATAGACAAAGAGGCAAACTAGGCTTCTCAACTATAAGGTTCTGGAGATAATTACAGGGCAGAAGAATCTGGGGAGTGGGGAGGAATAGCTGCAGAAGCAGGGAGAAGGAAGTTTCAAATATCTCTTATGTGTGGCCTCTGTTGGTGGGGATTGGGAGCCAGAAGGTTTGGACTTAGGTGAAGTAGAAAGTAAATGATTCCTGCCTGAATTTTTATCTCCAGCCCAAACCTCTCCTGAGTCCAACACTAGAATTTCAAACTGCCTGTTCCATCTCTCAGTATGGCACCTCAAACTCATTCATCTTCCCTTTAAGACCCTTTTCTTCTCCTGAATTCATTGTTCCTATAACTGGCACCATCATTTTTATTTTCCCAATCACTAAGACTAATAACTTTGGCAATATCTCTGATTCTACCATTGCCTCACTAAATTTAGTCAGTTACCACATTATGTGGATATTCCTCCGTAATATCTCTCATGAGCAAAAACTCCTATGCATACTCACTATCACCACCTTCATTTAGGCCTTCATAATGTCTCATTTCAAATATATATTTTAAAGATTTTATTTATTTATTTGACAGAGAGACACAGCGAGAGAGGGTACACAAGCAGGGGGAGCAGGAGAGGGAGAAGCAGGCCTCCCCCTGAGCAGGGAGCCCGATGCAGGGTTCCATCCCAGGACCCCAGGATCATGACCTGAGCTGAAGGCAGATGCTTAATGACTGAGCCACCCAGGCGCCCCTCATTTCAAATATTTTAATAACCTTTTATCTGGTCCATTCTTTTTAAACCTTATCAACTTCAATCAGTAAAAACCTAGAGCAACCTTTAGCTTAGTTTCTTTTCCCACCAGTAGTTCCACCAGTAGTGTTAGACCAAGTTTATGGGACAGTGATATTCTCAGTTTTTATTGGTACATATGCATTTTTAAATTGAGAGATATGAAGAAGGAATAGCATTAGTTTGCAGGACTTCATGAAATAGAGGAAATTTCAGGAGTTTTAAGTGGACTAAGATGCATAATTAGATTTGTGTCTAACTCTGAAGCACTCCCATTGTATGTTTTATCTCTTAATTTGGATGTTAAAATTGACCCCACATCTGTAGCTTTCCCTTTGGCCACAACATAAAATTTGATCTTTGCTTCTTTTTTTATACACCTATATCAGCTGAATGCTTTTCTGTTGCTTTTTTCTCTCTAGCCTCATCTGATCCATTTCACAGATGTTGGAAATTCAGGGATTCCCCTTAGGTTTTAGTGTCTACTCCCTCATTACCAGCCTTGGCCTCTTACTACAGTCATGTTTCCATCACTCACATGTACTTGGCCACGTGGCAGCTTTGCTGATGGGCTCTGCAGCCATCTCCCACAAACACAGGCCAAGAGGTGACATTCAATCTATCCAGAGTATACTTCTATCCTGCCAAAGCTGTAAAACTGTCTAGGATTGTAGTCCCTTCCAGTTATGTGCACGAAAGCACCTGCCAATGTCATTAATCAGTTTCCTAATGATTTCATGATACATCAGATAGAGCTCAGGTGGCTTGTAGTAAGAAAGTAAGGCCTTAGCAGCATTGGGCTAATGGTTTGGGCTCAGAAATCCTGAAACTCTTAAGCCACAAGACATGAGAAGTCAATTGGGTGTTTCTGGAACCTGTCCCAAAGACAGGAAAATATCCAGGCAGAGGCAAAGGAAAGGTTAAAAGAACACAGATCTCCTAGCTATCAGGCAAAGGCTGCCTCCTCAGTAGGAGTTGTGGGGTGACCCAGTCCAGTCACCCCATGGCTGCCATTCAGTCACTGGGCCTACTTGTCTGGATCTAGGGGCAGCTCTGGAGGGCTTGCCCAGTGTCCTAGGCATGTACAATGCTTCCATCTAACTCAAACCACATGCAGAAGGATCATGTCATACTTGGCATATAACCAATCAAGAAAGGCATGAGAGGGTGTCCAGACCTTAACTTGTTTGAACAAATGTTCAAAAAACATTTCTAAGGGGATATTCCAGAAAAACATACTCAAGGTCTGAAAACAGATGTTCACTCTCTAAGAGGATTGTGTTACTTTGCAGCCAGTATTATTGAATGCTATAAGTAGAACCAAATCAGTTCAAGGTTTGAACTATGGTGGCTTTTCAGATTTTTCTTGCAGCTTAATGTGGGCTAGGGGAAAGGTGGGTTAGATAACAGAAGATAATGCTAAGGAGGCAACATTCTGTTGTGTTTTAGTGCCTCAGCTTCAGCGTTAGGCAGGCAAAGGCTTAGACCTCTGACTAGCTGAGTGACTTAATCTCTCAGAGCCTCAGTTTCCTCATTTGTAAAATGAGGGCAATAACATTACTTACTTGATAAGTTTATGAAGTGGACTAAAAGAAAATATCATATATAAAGAGTTTGCATGGTGCGTATCAGGTATTAAGCACTCAATAAGTCCTAGACAATATTATTATTAATATTACAACTAGAAGTACTCTTATCTTTACTGCTTCTTCTACTACTATTACTATTATAACTACTACACTATATAACAACTACAAAAACTACTACTACTACTACTGCTGCTACTGGTAATGAGGGCTTTTCACAAATGAGTTGGGAAGTTGAATATCTCAAAGTCATGATTTCCTAGCTTATGCAGAAGGTAGTAGTATCAAGGAAGATTGCAAGACTGTAATTCTAGCTTGGAATAGGATAAATACCAGAGCAGTGCAGGAACCTAGAATTGTATTTCTCTTATCTCAGACCCAAGCTCTTCTACTCTTCATTAGTTTGCTATGCAATATAACCCAAGCCACTTTAGATATCTAGGTTTCAGTAACTACCCTTGAAAATAAAACACCACTGAAACTTTTTTTTTATTATGTTATGTTAATCACTATACATTACATTATTAGTTTTTGATGTAGTGTTCCATGATTCATTGTTTGCATATAACACCCAGTGCTCCATGCAGAACTTGCCCTCTTTAATACCCATCACCAGGCTAACC
>NC_138385.1:54645378-54661782 GCF_054177405.1 Leptonychotes weddellii
TTCTAAGATCTGCAAGTTTTACTATTACATGCCGGGGTGTTGGCCTGTTTTCCTTGATCTTGGGAGGGGTCCTCTCTGTCTCTAGGACTCGAATGTTTGTTTCATTCCCCAGATTAGGGAAGCTCTCAGCTACGATTTGCTCAAATACATCTTCTAGTCCTCTCTTTCTCTCCACTCCCTCCGGGATTCCAATTATTCTGACATTGGAACGCTTCATGGTATCACTTATTTCTGATACTATTTTCATGGATTCTGAGTTGTTTTTCCCTGGCCTCCTCTTTTCCCTTTTTATCTATTATATTATCTTCCAGGTTGCTTATTTGTTCTTCTGCCTCACTTACCCTAGTTGTTAGATTATCTAGATTAGATTGGATCTCATGGATAGCATTTTTAAGTTCTGCCAATTCAGCTTTCATTTCTGCCCTTAAAGATTTATGTTGTCATTAACTGATTTCTCCATTCTAGCTATTGTATTCACAATTGCTAGCCTGAATTCCATCTCTGACATCTTGGTTATATCTGCATCCATTTGTAAATCTGCTGCATAAGTCATAATCTCTGAGTCTTTTCTATTTTGGGGGTTCCTCCTCCTAGTCATTCTGTTGATGGGTGGTTGAGGGTGTGTATAGAGTCCAAATTATTGACCAGAACCCAAGCAAGATGCACCTGTTTTCTAGGGACCTTAGGGTTGCTGGCCTCTTGTTTTACCAGCCTGTCTTCTGGGGGAGAGGCCTGCCACACTGTTACTCAGGCAACCCTGTTTGGTAGAGTTGCCCTGCCCCCTGTGGAGGGGGATGGGCTAAGTGGGAACCAGTTTTTTGGGGCTTTTGTTCTCTGGTGTCTTTCCCTGGTGGCTTTCCACGTCTCTTCCACAAATCAGAGCAGAAGAGACCGTTTCCAACCTTCTGCCTCAGAGCAGAGAGATCGAGTCTGTACTTCATTGAGCTCTCCAGGCCACACTATCTCCATTTTTGTCCATGCTGCTATAAACTGCAGTGTCCTGGGTTGTGCGCCCCTCCGCAATGCCTCCAGTCCTGCCTCCAGGTCAGGGCACATCTCTGCCCTTTGTGCTTCTAAAACTGCAGCCACTCCCAGTTCGCACATGTGACCCCACTGCTCCGAGTTTCCAACCCAGGGGCTGCCCTAAAGTCCTTTCCCTGCCACTACCGTTCTGCAAGTCTGTGGCCCGTCTCCAGAGCATGAGGCTGTCGCTCATCAGCGGTGTAGGATCCCCATGGCCAGGCTCCCTCCCGCTGCCGTTTATCTTCTGATATCTGCCACGGAATCATGGCTCCCCGCCTCATACCTCAAAACCAACTGCCTGTGATATTCTGTTTGTAGAGATCCAGATCTATTTTCTTACATCTCAGGGTGATTTCGTGGGTGCTGAGAGTGGTCTGGTAGATATCCAGCTTAAATCCGGGGACTAGTTGGAATAGGGTCCCCTACTCTTCTGCCATCTTCTCTCCCCCCCTTATTTATTTATTTATTGATTTTTTATTATGTTCAGTTAGCCACTGTATAGTACATAATTAGTCCTTGATGCAATGTTCAATGTTTCATTAGTTAAGTAACCCTCAGTGCTCATCACAGTGTGTGCCCTCCTCAATGCCCATCACTCTGTTACCCCCTCCACCCACCCTCTTCCCCTCTGAAATCCCCAGATTGTATCTCAAGGTCCATAGTTTCTTATAGTTCATCTCCCTCTCTGATTTCTCCCCATTTGGATTTCTCTCCCTTCCCCTATTGTCCTCCGTGCTATTGCTTATGTTCCACATATGAGTGAAACCGTATGATAATTGTCTTTCTCTGTTTGACTTACTTCACTTAACATAATCCCCTGCAGCTCCACCCATGTTGATGCAAATGGTGGATATTCATCGTTTCTGATGGCTGAATAATATTCCATTGTATATATGTACCACTTCTTCTTATCCATTCATCTGTTGAAGGGCATCTCAGCTCCTTCCACAGTTTAGCTATTGTGGACATTGCTGCTATGAACATTGAGATGCATGTGCCCCTGCTTTTCACTACATCTGTGTCTTTGGGGTAAATACCCAGGAGTGCAGTTGCTGGGTCATAGTGTAGCTCTATTTTTATCTTTTTGAGGAACCTCCATACTGTTTTCCAGAGTGGCTGTACCAGCTTGCATTCCCACCAACAGTCTCAGAGGGTTCCCATTTCTTCACATCATCGCCAACATGTGTTGTTTCCTGCCTTGTTAATTTTTGCCATTCTAATGGGTGTAAAGTGGTGTCTCAATGTGGTTTTGATTTGAATTTCCCTGATGGCTAATGATGATGAACATTTTTTCATGTCTGTTAGCCATTTGTATGTCTTCTTCGGAGAAGTGTCTGTTCATGTCTTCAGCCCATTTTTTTACTTGATTATTTGTTTTTTGAATGTTGGGTTTGAGAAGTTCTTTATAGATCTTGGATACTAGCCCTTTATCTGTAGTGTCATTTGCAAATATCTTCTCCCATTCTATGGGTTGCCTCTTAGTTTTGTTGACTGTTTCCTTTGCTGTGCAGAAGCTTTTTACCTTGATGAAGTCCCAAAAGTTTATTTTTGCTTTTGTTTCCCTTGCCTTTATAGATGTGTCATGAAAGAAGTTGCTGTGGCTGATGTTGTAAAAGTTATTGCTTATGTTCTCATCTAGGATTTTGATGGATTCCTGTCTCACATTGAGGTCTTTCTTCCATTTTGAGTTTATCTTTGTGTATGGTATAAGAGAATGGTCCAGTTTCATTCTTCTGTATGTAGCTGTCCAATTTTCCCAGCACTATTTATTGAAGAGACTGTCTGTTTTCCATTGCATATTTTTTCCTGGTTTGTCAAAGATTAGTTGACCATAGAGTTGAGGGTCCATTTCTGGGTTCTCTCTTCTGTTCCATTGATATATGTGTCTATTTTTGTGTCAGTACCATGCTGTCTTGGTGATCACAGCTTTCTAATATAGCATGAAGTTAGGCAACGTGATGCCCCCAGCTTTGTTTTTCTTTTTCAACATTCTCTTGGCGATTCAGGGCCTTTTCTTGTTCCATACAAATTTTAGGATTCTTTGTAACAGCTCTTTGAAAAATGCTAATGGTATTTTGATAGGGATGGCATTGAAAGTATAGATTGCTCTGGGCAGGATAAACATTTTAACAATGTTTATTTTCCCAATCCATGAGCATGGAATGTTTTTCCATCTTTTTCTATCTTCCTCAATTCCGTTCATAAGTCTTCTGTAGTTTCTGGAATATAGATCCTTTACCTCTTTGGTTAGGTTTATTCCTAGGTATCTTTTGGTTTTTGGTGCTATTGTAAATGGAATCAATTCCCTAATTTATCTTTCTACAGTTACATTGTTAGTGTATAGAAAAAAAACCAATTTCTCTGTATTGATTTTGTAACCTGCCACATTACTGAATTGCTGTATGAGTTCTAGTAATTTGGGGGTGGAGTCTTGTGGGTTTTCCCAATAAAATATCATGTCATCTGCGAAGAGAGAGAGTTTGACTTCTTCTTTGCCAGTTTGAATGCCTTTCATTTCTTTTTGTTGTCTGATTCCTGATGCTAGGACTTCTAGCACTATGTGGAACAATAGTGGCAAGAGTGGGTATCCTTGTCATGTTCCTGATCTTAAGGGAAAAGTTCTCAGCTTTTCCCCACTGACAATGATATTCGCTGTGGGCTTTTCATAGATAGATTATATGAACTTGAGGAATGTTCCCTCTATCCCTATACTCTGAAGAGTTTTAATCAGGAAAAGATGCCTTATTTTGTTAAATGCTTTTTTTGCATCAATTGAGACGATCATATGGTTCTTGTCTTTTCTTTTATTAATGTGCTCTATCACGTTGATTGATTTGCAAATGTTGAACCACCCTTGCATCGCAGAAATAAATCCCACCTGGTCGTGATGGATAATCCTTTTTAGGTACTGTTGGATCCTATTGGCAAGGATCTTGTTGAGTATTTTGGCATCCATGTTCATCAGGGATATTGGTCTGTAATTCTCCTTTTGGATGGGGTCTTTGCCTGGTTTTGGGATCAGGGTAATGCTGCCCTCATAGAACGAGTTTGGAAGTTTTCCTTCTCTTTCTATGTTTTGAAACAGCTTCAGAAGAATAGTTATTATTTCTTCTTTAAATGTTTGGTAGAATTCCCCTGGGAAGCCATGTGGCCCTGGACTCTTGTTTTTTGGGAGGGTATTGATTACTGCTTCAATTTTGTTGCTGGTTATTGGTCTATTCAGATTGTCTATTTCTTCCTGTTTTGGTCTTGGTAGTTTCCAGGTTTCCAGGAAGGTATCCATTTCTTCCAGGTTGCCTAATTTGTTGGCATATAGTTGCTGATAATTATTTCTAATAATTGTTCCTGTTTCCTTGGTGTTAGTCATGATATCTCCCCTTTCATTCATATTTTTATTGATTTGGGTCCTTTCTCTTTTCTTTTGGATACGTTTGGCCAGAGGTTTATTGATCTTATTAATTCTTTCAAAGAACCAGCTTCTAGTTGCGTTGATGTGTTCTCCTGTTTTTCTGGTTTCTATTTCATTGATTTCTTCTCAAATCTTACTATTTCTCTTCTCCTGCTTGGTTTAGGTTTTATTTGCTGTTCTTTCTCCAGCTCCCTTAGGTGTAAGGTTAGCTTGTTCATTCGGAATTTTTCTAATTTTTTGAGTGAGGCTTGGATGGCTATGTACTTCCCCCTTAGGACCGCCTTTGCAGTATCCCATAGGTTTTGGACCGATGTGTTTTCATTCTCATTGGTTTCCATGAATTGTTTAAGTTCTTCTTTAATTTCTTGTTTGATCCAAACATTCTTTAGCAGGATGCTCTTTAATTTCCAAGTGTTTGAGTTCCTTCCAAATTTTTTTCTTTGATTGAATTCCAGTTTCAAAGCACTGTGGTCTGAAAATATGCATGGGATAATCTCAATCTTTTGGTATCAGTTGAGGCCTGACTTATGACCCAGTATGTGGTCTATTCTGGAGAAAGTTCCATGTGTGCTCGAGAAGAATGAGTATTCTTTTGCTTTAGGGTGGAATGTCTGTATATATCTGCGAAGTCCATCTGGTCCAATGTGTCATTCAAAGCTCTTGTTTCTTTGTTGATCTTCTGCTTAGATGATCTGTCCATTGCTTAGAGTGGAGTGTTGAGGTCTCCTACCATTAAAGTACTGTTATCAATATGAATCTTTATTTAGCTTAACAGTTGGCTTATGTAGTTGGCTACTCCCATGTTGGGGGCATAGATACCTACAATTGTTAGATCTTCTTGTTGGATAGACCCTTTAAGTATGATATAGTGTCCCTCTATATCTCTTACTACAGTCTTTAGTTTAAAATCTAATTTGTCTGATATGAGAATTGCTACCCCAGCTTTCTTTTGAGGTTTATTGGCATGATAAGTGGTTCTCCATCCCCTCACTTTCAGTTTGGAGGTATCTTTAAGTTCAAAGTGCATCTCTTGTAAACAGCATATGGATGCATCCTGCTTCTTTATCCAATCTGCAACCCTGTACCATTTCATGGGAGCATTTAGGCCATTCACGTTGAGAGTGGCTATTGAAAGATATGATTTTAGTGCCATCATATTGCCTGTGAAGTCCCTGTTTCTATAGATTGTCTCTGTAAATTTCTGGTCTATATTACTCTTGGGGTCTTTCTTGTTTTATAGAGTCCCCCTTAATATTTCTTGCAGGGCTGGCTAGGTGGTCACATATTCTTTCAGTTTCTGCCCTTCCTGGAAATTTCTTGTCTCTATATCCATTCTGAATGACAGCCTTGCTGGATAAAGTATCTTTGGTAACATGTTCTTCTCATTTATTACCCTGATTATGTCTTGCCAGCCCTTTCTGCTTACCAGGTCTCTGTGGACAGGTCTGACGTTATTTTGATGTTCCTTCTTCCATGTGTAAGAAATCTCTTCCCCCTAGTTGCTCTCAGGGTAGCTTCCTTGGCTCTAAGATTTACAAGTTTTACTATTACATGCTGGACGTTCGTCTGTTCTTATAGATCTTGGGAGGGTCCTCTGTGCCTCTTGGACATGAATGCTTGTTTCCTTCCCCAGATTAGGGAAGTTCTCAGTGATGATTTGCTCAAATATAGTTTCTAGTCCTCTCTCTCTCTCTCCACCCCCTTGGGGATCCCAATAATTCTGACATTGGAACGTTTCATGGTGTCATGGATCTCTCTGAGTCTGTACTAATGGGCTTCTAGCTGTTTATCCCAGGTCTCCTCAGCTTCCTTCCTTTCTATCATCTTATCTTCTAGCTCACTAATTCATTCTTCTACCTCATTTACCCTGGCCATCAGGGTATCCACTTTAGACTGTATCTCATTCACAGCATTTTTAAATTCAGCCTGATTAGCTCTCATTTCTGCCCTTAGAGATTCTATATTGTCACTAATATTTTTCTCAAGCCTAGATATCAACTTCATAATTGCTACTCTGAAGTCTATCTCTGACATTTTGCTTATATCCATATCTATTAGGTCTGTGGTAGAGGCCATAGTCTCTGGTTCTATTCTTTTTTGGGAGTTCCTCCTCCTAGTCATTCTGTTGAGGGGTGGTTGAGGGAATGTACAGAGTCCAAAAAGTATTAACCACGACCCAAGCAAGATGCACCCATTTTATGGGGACCTAGGGTTCTCATCCTCTTGTTCTTCTAGCCTGTCTTCTGGGGGAGTGGCCTGCTGCGCTGTTACTCAGGCAGCCCTATGGGCAGAGTTGCCCCGCCCCTCGTTGGGGTGCTGGGCTCAGTGGAAACTGGTTTTCTGAGCTTTTGTTCTCTGCCAGCTTTCCACGTCTCTTCCGAGAATCAGAGCAAAAATGGCTGCACCCAAACCTCTGTCCCAGAGCAGAGAAATCTCAGTCTGCTCTTAGTGGTCCCTCCAGGACATACATTCTCCCTTTCTGTATGCACTGCTGAAAACCGCAGCCTCCTGTGGTGGTGCACACCCACAGCAACTCTCCCAGAGGCCGAACCCAGGGCCGGGGCATGTCTCTGCCCTTTGTGCTTCTAAAACCTCGAGCTGCCCTGAGTTAGTAGGCGGGCACCTGCAGCTCCTGGATCCTGTCTGGGGGCTACTCTAAAGTCCTTTCCAGGTTGCTACCGCTCTGCGAACTTTTCCCCCTGTCCCCGGCACAGGGCGCTTTTGTCCTCTGATGTTATATCACTTTCCAGGGGCCAGCTTATGGAGGCTCCTACCCCTTCTTCTTATCCTCTGATATCTGCCTGCAGATTCATGACTCTGCCCTTCCTACCTCATGCCTGGTGGAGTTTCCTGCTTGTAGAGATCCAGATATGTATTCTTTACATCTCAGGCTGATTTCGTGGGTGTTCAGAATGGTTTGTTAGATATCCAGCTAAATTCAGGGGACCATTTGAAACATGGTCCCTTACTTCTCCACTCTCTTGCCTATCCTCCTGGTTTTGGGTTTTAGTCTTCTTTTTCTGGCTACATTAGGTTTAAGGTTATGTTATTTATTTGAGATTTTTCTTGCTTCTTGAGGCAGGCTTATATTGCTGTTATCTTCCCTTGTAGAACTGCTTTTTGCTGCATCCCAAAGATCTTGGAGCATTTTTTTTCATTTTCATTTCTTTCTATGTATTTTTAAATTTCTTCTTTGATTTCTTGTTTGACCCATTCATTGTTTCATAGCATGTTATGTAACATCCATATATTTGTGGTATTTTCAGATTTTTTCTTGTGGTTGATTTCTAGTTTCATTGGATGTGGTCAGAAAAAATGTATGGTATAACTTTGATCTTTTGAATTTGTTGAGACTAATTTTGTGGCCTAATACACGATTTGTTCTAGAGAATATTCATTGTACACTATAAAAGAATGTGTATTCTGCTGTTTTAGGATGTAATGTTCTCAATATATCTATTAAATCCATCTGGTCCAATGTGTCTTTCAAAGCCACTGTTTTCTTGTTTATTTTCTGTTTGGATCATCTGTCTTTTGATGTAAAGTAGTGTTAAAGTCCCCTACTATTATTATATTACTTTCAGTTAGTTCCTTTATATTTGTTATTAACTGCTTTATGTATTTGGGTGCTCCCATGTTGGGTGCATAAGTATTTACAATCGTATCTTCTTGTTGATTGTTCCCTTAATTATTATATAGTGTCTTTCTATGTCTCATGTTACAGTCTTTGTTTTAAAGTTTATTTTGTTATCTGATGTAAGTGATGACACTTCAGCTTTATTTTAACATCCATTTTTATGGTAAATATTTCTCAATGCCATCACTTTCAATTTGCAGGTATCATTAGGTCTGAAACGAGTCTCTTGTGACCAGCTTATAGATGAGTCTTGTTTTTTTATCCATTCCATCATCTTTGTCATTTGATTGGAGGTTTTAGTACATTTTCATTCAAAGTAATTATTGATAGGTATGTAGTTATTTCCATTTTATTTCTTTTTGTTTGTTTTTGTTTTGCATTTCTACTCTGTTATATTTTTGTCTTGCTATATTCCCTCACAGTTTGCTGGCTTTCTTTAGTGATAATATTTGGATTACTTTCTCTTTATTCTTTGCATGTCTATTACTGGTGTTTGATTTGTCATTACCATTAATTTTATACATAACATCTTATGCATATAGCAGTCTATATTAAGTTGATGGTCACACTTAAACCTATTTTTTACTCCTCCTCCCCCACCTTTTAGGTGATTTCATATTTTATATGCTTTTTTAAAAATTTCTTGACTGAATTTTCAGATATACTTATTTTTAATACTCCCATTCTTGGTCTTTCCTTTCTATTCAAAAACTACCCTTTAATATTTCTTTTAGGGCTGGTTTAGTGGTCTTGATCTCCTTTAGTTTTTGTTTATCTGAGAAGCTCTTCATCTCTCCTTCTATTCTGAATGAGAGCCTTGCTGGATAGACTATTCTTGGCTGCAGATTTTTCCCTTCCAGCAAATTGAATATATCATGCCACTGTCTTCTGGCCTGCAACATTTCTGCTGTAAAATCCACTGATAGACTTATTGGGGGGGGGGTTCCTTTGTATGTAACTTTTCTTTTCTCTTGCTGCTTTTAATATTTTTTCTTTATCACTACTTTTTGCCATTTTAAATGTTATGTGTCTTTGTGTGGACCTCCTTGTGTTGATTTTGTTGGGGGATCTCTGTGCTTCCCGGATCTGGATATCTGTTTCCTTCCCCAGATTAGGGAAGTTTTCAGTTATTATTTTTTCAAATAAATTTTTTACCCCCTTTTCTCTGTTCTTCTGAGATCCCTATAATGTAAATGTTATTATGCTTGATAGAGTCACTGTATTCTTAAGTCTATTCTCAATTTGCATAATTTTTTCTCTTACCTATTCAGCTTGATTATTTTCCATTTCTGTTTTCCAGGTTATTAATTTTTTCCTCTGTTTTCTCTGGCCTGTATTCCATCAAATATATTTTTAATTTCAATTGTTGTGTTCTTCATCTCTGATTGGTTCTTTTTTATCTCTTTTTTTGAGGGTCTCACTGATATCCTCCACTCTTTCCTCAAGACCAGTGAGTATCTTTATGATCATTACTTTAAATTTTCTATCAGGCATTTTATTTATCTTTGTTTTACTTATGCCTCTTACTGTTATTTTGTTCTGTTCTTTTATTTGGGACATATTCCTCTGTTTCCTCATTTTATCTAACTCTGTGTGTATGTTTCTCTGTGTTAGGAAAGTTAGTTACATCTTCTATTCTTGAAGGTAATGGCTTTATGAAGAAGAGGTACTATGGTGCCCTGCAGTAGAGTGTCCCCTCTTCCCCAGGGCCTGGCACTTCAGGGAACATCTTCTATGTGTGTTGTGTGTGCTCTGCTCCCTGGCCACTTTTTTCTTCAGTCCAGTTATCTGCAGAGGCTCTTTTTGCCTGTTGTGGGCAGTGTTTCCTTCCCACTGGGGCAGGGAACATTTTAAGAAGGTGATTGTTGGTCTGCTTGTGAAATGAGACCTGCTGCCACTGCTGGAATCAAGGCCTCACAAAACACATGGGTTGGAGACATGCTGGTAGGGTTGCCCTGGTCCTTTTGGGGAGGGGACCCTCAGCACCATGACTGAGGCAAGTGTGATTGCGGTGGGTGAATCCACCAAAATGCAGGGGGGCATTCCTTGGTGTAAGCAAGTTAGGTAGTGAGTGTTGTTGCCATACTGGTTCCTTCAGGTGGCAGTGTGTTTATGCTGAGGGTTGGGAGAATGAAATGGCACCTGCCAGTTCCTTTGTTCCTGGAAGGGGACTCCCTGTGATTCCTGCCTTTCTAGGACACACTCTGAGATGAATAAATAACTCTCAGTCCATATGCCAAAGATGTTTTTCAAACTGCTGCTTCTATGCTGTATCTCTGCAGGCCGTTATTTGTGCCGTCTTTTTAAGGGTAAGGAGTCAGCTTCTTAATGCCCTCTGGACTATCCCAGAACCAAGCCCACTGATTTTTAAAATTCCAAGCTTTATATCTCACTGGTTGTAAGAACTCACAAAATTCGCCTACTCTTGCTTTCAAAGTCAAGTATATGGGGATTTGTTTTCCCCATGCAGGCTCCCCACTGTAATAGTCTGTTTTTTGTCCTTGTCAGGGCCACTGGCTCCCTCCCAACTGCATGTGGATGGTCATGCTCTGTTTTGCTACCAAACCATGTCTCTGCACTTTCTACCTTTAGTTGTGGAGCTTGTTCTTCCAGTCTATGGGTCGTTTTCTGGGTTACTTACGCTGATGTGTTATCTGGTTGTATCCATGGGACAACGTGAGCTTAGGGTCCTCATACTCTACCATATTCTTAGCCTCCCCACACTTTTATCTTGATTACTACTGTTTTGCTGTAAATTTTGAAACTGGAAAATGTTAGTCCTACTTTTTTCTTCATTTTTGGACCTATTCTGGGTCCCTTGCAGTTCCATATAAATTCTGCAATTAATCTGTCAACTTCTACAAAGAACTCAGAACTCAACTGGTTTGCTTTACCCTACATTCAAGACTCAAGCCAATATTGAGCATGAACCTGTGGAAAAATTCTCTTAAATTAAATTCAAGTCCAGGAAAATGCACTATGTAGAGGTTTTTGTTTGTTTGTTTGTTTAATTAAGAGATTCTTTTTGCATAATGAAATGTCATTCATTATGCAAAAAGAATCTCTTAATTAAAAAAATGAAGGGGGGGAAATTGGAGGGGGAGATGAACCATGAGAGACTATGGACTCTGAGAAACAAACTGAGGGTTCTAGAGGGGAGGGGGGTGGGAAGATGGGTTAGCCTGGTGATGGGTATTAAAGAGGGCATGTACTGAATGGAGCACTGGGTGTTATACGCAAACAATGAATCATGGAACACTACATCAAAAGCTAATGATGTATGGTGATTAGCGTAACATAAAAAAATGATCATCAGTGATGTCTAACACAGGCACAGCCCTTTGGAAAAAGAGCAAGAAAGATAAATATTGCCATATAATTAAAGATAATGAAATTACCTGTCATGACTTGCTACATTGGATTATTTGACTTAAAGATATTTGATGTGAATAGTTTCAGTGTGAAATAAGTTAAAATATATATTGACTATGTACCTTAGAGTAGAGAGTATCATTTATCCAAGAAATTATATTATTTAACCACCTTTGGAATAGTAATTGTTAATCATAAACTAAACTAAAACAAAGTAACAATAAAGTATACCACATGTGAAGCCATTGCAATAAATAATTTCTGTGTGAAAAAAATAACTCAGCCAGGATTCTGATAGGGTTTGTGTTGAATTTGTAGATAATTTCGGGAAGTAGTGCCATCTTAACAATGTTAAATATTTTGGTTTATGAGAAAGTTTTGCCATTTATTAAGATCTTTAATTTTTTAAAACAATATTTTGTCATTAAGAAATGAACAAAAAAACAGACTCTTAAATATAGAGAACAAACTGGTGGTTGCTAGAGGGGAGTTGGGTGGGGGGAGGTATGAAATAGATAGAGGGGATAGAACAGTGGGATGAGCACTGAGAAATGTATAGAATTGTTGAATCATTATATTGTGCACTTGAAACTAATATAACACTGTATGTTAATTATACTTCAATTAAAACAATAAAACAAAAAATAAATTCTCAAGAGTATAATGACTGGGTCATTTGGTAACTACATGTTTCATTTTAAAAGCAATTGTCTTTCTGTTTTTTGGTTTTCATCAATTTAATTTCCAGAGTAGCTGTATCATATTATAGTCATTCCAGCAATGTGTGAAAATCTAGTTTTATTTCATCTTCACAAGCATTCAGTATTGTCACTATTTTTAATTTTAATCATTCTGATGTGTGCAGTGATATTTCCTTGTGGTTTTTTTTTTTTAAGATTTTATTTATTTATTTGACAGAGAGAGACACAACGAGAGAGGGAACACAAGCAGGGGGAGTGGGAGAGGGAGAAGCAGGCCTCCTGTGGAGCAGGGAGCCTGATGTGGGGCTCGATCCCAGGACCCTGAGATCATGACCTGAGCCAAAGGCAGATGCTAAACGGCTGAGCCACCCAGGCATCCCTGCTCTAATCTTTATTATTTCTCTTCCCCTGTTTGGTTTAGGCTTTATTTGCTGTTCTTTCTCCAGCTCCTTTAGGTGTAAGGTGAGCTTGTGCATTTGGGATTTTCCTGAGTTTTTGAGAGAGGCTTGGCAGATGTTCCACTTGTTTGTTTTTGCTTTTGTTTCTTTTGCTTTTAGAGTCAGTTCCAAAAAATCTTTGCTAAGACCAATGTCAAAGAGCTTACTGCCCATGTTTTTGTCTAGGAGATTCATTGTTTCAAGTCTTACATTCAAGTTTTTAATCCATTTGAGTTAATTTTATCTATAGTATAAAATAGTAGTCTACTTTCATTCCTTTGCATGTGGTTGTCCAGTTTTCCAAACATCACTTATCAGTGGGACTGTACTTTCCCCATTTGTATATTTTAGCTTCCTTTGTGGTAAATTATTGTTTATATATATGTGGGAATATTTCTGGGCAATCTATTCTGTTCCATGGATTTATGTGTCTGCTTTTATACCAGTACCATGATTTTTTGATTACTATGGCTTTGTAATATAGTTTGAAATCAGGGAGCATAATGCCTTCAGCTTTGTTCTATTTTCCCAAGATTGCTTTGGCTATCTGGGGTCTTTTTAGAATTCCATACAAATTTTCTTTTTTCTATTTTGGAGCAAAATGACATTGGTATTTTGAAAGGGATTGCATTGAATCTGTAGATTACCTTAGGTAATATAGACATTTAAAAAAGATTAATTCTTCCATTCTACAACCACATAGTATCTTTCCATTTATTTGTGTCTTCTTAAATTTCTTTCATCAGTGTTTTATAGTTCTTGGGGTACAGGCCTTTCACATCCTAGGTTAAATGTGTTTCTAGGTATTTAATCTTTTTGATACATTTATTAATAAGGTTGTTTTGTTAATCTCTTTTTCTGATAGCTATTACTGTATAGAAACACAACAGATTTTTCTGTATTGGTCTTGTACCCTGCAACTTTGCTGAATTCATTTATTTTAACAGGGTTTTGGGGGGTTTTTTTGGTTTAGGGTTTTTATATATAAAATCATGTCATCCACAGACACTGAACATTTTACTTCTTCCTTTATAATTTGGATACTTTTTATTTCTATTTCTTGTCTAATTACTCTGGTTATAACTTCTAATACTATGTTGAATAAAAGTAGAGACAGTGGGCATCTTTTTCTTCTTCCTGATCTTACAGGAGAAGATATCAGTTTTTCACCTTTGAGTATGATGTTAGTTGTGAGCTTGTCATATGGTCTTAATTATATTTAGGTAAGTTCTATCTGTACACTCATTGTTGAGAGGTTTTTTTTTCTAATTTAATTTAATTTTATTATGTTATATTAGTTATCATACAGTACATCATTAATTTTTGATGTAGTGTTCCATAATTCATTGTTTTCATATAACACCTAGTGCTCCATGCAATACATGTCCTCCTTAATACCCATCACTGGGCTAACCCATCTCCCCACCCCCTCCCCTCTAAAACCCTCAGTTTGTTTTGCAGAGTCCATAGTTTCTCATGGTTCATCTCCCCTTCCAATTTCCCCTCATTCATTTTTTCCCTTTCTTCTCCTAATATCCTCCATGTTATTCCTTATGTCTCACAAATAAGTGAAACCATATGATAATTGACTTTCTCTGCTTGACTTATTTCACTTAGCATAATCTCCTCCAGTCCCATCCATGTTGATGTAAAAGTTGGGTATTCATCCTTTCTGATGGCTGAGTCATATTCCATTGTATATATGGACCACATCTTCTTTATCCATTCATCTGTTGAAGGGCATCTCGGCTCTTTCCACAGTTTAGCTATTGTGGACATCGCTGTTATGAACATTGAGGTGCATATGGCCCTTCTTTTCACTACATCTGTGTCTTTGGGGTAAATACCCAGGAGTGCAATTGCTGGGTCATAGGGTAGCTCTACTTTTAAATGTTTGAGGCACCTCCACACTGTTTTCCAAAGTGGCTGTACCAACTTGCATTCCCACCAACAGTGTAAGAGGGTTCCCCTTTCTCCACAACTTCTCCAACATTTGTTATTTCTTGCCTTGTCAATTTTTGCCATTCTAACTGGTGTAAGGTGTTTTTTTTTTTAATCATAAATGAATGTTAAATTTTGTCAAATGATTTTCCTGCAACTATTGAGAGACTCACACCATTTTTATCCTTCCTTTTGTAAATGTGGTGTATTATGTTGATGGAATTGTGGATGTTAAACAATCCTGGAATAAATCCTACTTGATAATGCTGTATGATCTTCTTAACATCTTATTGTATTCTGTTTGTTAATATTTTGTTGATCATTTTTGCATTTATGTTGATCAGTGATGTTGGCCTGTAATTATCTTTTTTTTTTTTTTTGGTATACTTTTCAGGTTTTCATATCAGGATAATGCTGGCCTCATAGAATGAATTTGGGAACATTTCTTTTGCTTCAGTTTTTGGAATAGTTACAGAAGGATAGGTATTAACTCTAAATATTTGGTAATGTTCACCAATGATAAATATTTGATAATAGTCACCAGTGAAGCCATCTGATCCTGGACTTTTGTTTGCTGAGAGATTTTCTTTTGTTTCTTACTACTGCATCAATTGCATTCTTAGTAATTGGTCTGTTCAAAGTTTTATTTCTTCTTGATTCAGAGTTAGAAGTGTATACGTTTCTAGGAATTTATCCATTTCTTCTAGGTTGTCCCATTTGTTGGGATATAATTTTTCATACTAGTGTCTTAGGAACATTTGTATATCTGTGGTACTGATTATAACTTCTCTTTCGTTTTTTTTTTTTTTTTGCTTTGTTATTTTCCTTTTTTTTTTAATTTTCTAAATAATTTTTTGATTATGTCATATCAGTCACCACACAGTACATCATTAGTTTTTGATGTAGTGTTCCATGATTCATTGTTTGCGTATAACACCCAGTGCTCCATGCAATACGTGCCCTCCTTAATACCCATCACTGGGCTCAACCATCCCCCCACCTCCCTTCCCACTAAAACCCTCAGTTTGATTCCCAGAGTCCACAGTGTCTCATGGTTCATCTCCCCCTCTGATTTCCCCCCCTTCAGTTTTCCCTTCCTTCTCCTAATGTCTTCCATGCTATTCCTTATGTCACTTCTCTTTCATTTCTGATTTTATTTATTTGGGCCTTCTCTTTTTTATCTTGATAGGTTTGGCTAAAGCCCTATCAATTTTGTTCATCTTTTCAAAGAACCAGTCCTTTGTTTCACTGAACTTTTCTATTGTTTGTGCTATTATATTAATCCCCTCTAATCTTTATTATTTATTTCCTTTACTATCTTTGTACTTCATTCATTCTTTTTCTAGTTCTTTTAGGTGTAAGGTTAGATTTTTATTTATTTATTTTATTTATTATTTTTTTTATTTTACTCTGTTATGTTAGTCACCATACAATACATCATTAGTTTTTGATGTGGTGATCCACGATCCATTGTTTTCGTATAACACCCAGTGCTCCATGCAGTACATGCCCTCCTTAATATCCATCACCGGGCTAACCCATCCGTCCACACCCCTTCCTTCTAAAACTCTGTTGGTTTCTCAGAGTCCATAGTCTCTCATGGTTCATCTCTCCCTCTGATTGTCCCCCCCCTTCATTTTCCCCTTCTTTCTCCTAATGTCCTCCATGCTATTCCTTATGTTCCACAAATAAGTGAAATCATATGATAATTGACTTTCTCTGCTTCACTTATTTCACGTAGCATATCTCCTCCAGTCCCATCCATGTTGATGTAAAATTTGGGTATTCATCCTTTCTGATGGTTGAGTCATATTCCATTGTATATCTGGACCACATCTTCTTTATCCATTCATCTGTTGAAGGGCATCTCGGCTCTTTCCACAG
>NC_138385.1:54662282-54679328 GCF_054177405.1 Leptonychotes weddellii
TTTTGAGGCACCTCCACACTGTTTTCCAAAGTGGCTGTACCAACTTGCATTCCCACCAACAGTGTAAGAGGGTTCCCCTTTCTCCACAACCTCTCCAACATTTGTTGTTTCTTTCCCTGTCCATTTTTGCCATTCTAACTGGTATAAGGTGGTATCTCAATGTGGTTTTGATTTGAATTTCCCTGATGGCTAATGATGAACATTTTTTCATGTGTCTGTTACCCATTTGTATGTCTTCTTTGGAGAAGTGTCTGTTCTTGTCTTCTGCCTATTTTTTGACATGATTATTTGTTTTTTGGGTGTTGAGTCTGAGTTCTTTATAGATCTTGGATACCAGCCCTTTATCTGAAGTGTCATTTGCAAATATCTTCTCCCATTCTGTGGGTTGCCTCTTTGTTTTGTTGACTGTTTCCTTTGCTGTGCAGAAGCTTTTTATCTTGATGAAGTCCTAAAAGTTCATTTTTGCTTTTGTTTCACTAGCTTTTGGAGATGTAGCTTGAAAGAAGTTGCTGTGGGCAATGTCAAAGAGGTTACTGCCTATGTTCTCCTCCAGGATTTTGATGGATTCCTGTCTCACATTGAGGTCTTTCATCCATTTTGAGTTTATTTTTGTGCATGGTGTTAAAGAATGGTTAGATTTTTTTATTTGAAATTTTCTTATTTCTTGAGGTAGGCCTGTATCTATATAAACTAACCTCTTATAACTACTTTTGTTGCATCCCATATAATTGGTATGTTGTATTTTTATTTTAAGTTTTCTCAAGATAGTCTTGATTCCATCTTCAATTTCTTCATTGCTGTTCATTGTTTAGTAGCATGTTGTTTAGTCCCCATATGTTTGTGTTTTTTCCAGTTTTCTTCTTGTAATTGACTTTCAGTTTCATACTGTTGTGGTTGGAAAAGATGCTTTATAAGATTTCAATCTTTTTAAATTTATTGTGAATTGTTCTGTGGCCTAACATTTGATTTATCCTGGAGAATGTTTCATGTGCACTTGAGAAAAATGTGTATTCTTCTTTTTTTTAATGGAATGTTCTCTATATATCCATTAACTCCATCTAATCTAATGTATGGTTTAAAGCCAGTGTTTCCTTATTGATTTTCTGTCTGGACAATCTATCCATTGATGTAATTGGGGTGTTAAAATCTCGTACTATTATTGTATTGATGTCTATTTCTCCCTTTATTGCTGTTAATATTTGCTTTATATATTTATGTGCTCCTACATTGAGTACATAAATATTTACAAGTGTTATATGTTCTTGTTGGATTGATCTCTTTATCCTTATGTAATGCCCTTCTTTGTCTCTTACTTCAGCCATCCAACGTGCCCCACTGGGCAGGAGTCTATTCAAAGTAGTGCCACAAGCATGGCATCATGAAGTAGTTCTGAACAATGGCTAACACTACTCCAAAGTCACTCCCACCCTGGGTGAAGAGGAAGATAATGACAGAAAGAAATTCCATGGCAACCCAAGCAGTGGGCTAGGGGCAGACATCTGATTTGACTGCCAGCCTTGCCCATCAACAAAAACCTCACAAAGAGCAGCACAAAGAGGGCCCAGTAATTTAGGGTTATTGCAAACCCAATAGACAGATTGGGGACAGACGTCTGGTCTAACTGCAGGCTCCACCCACCAATGAAAGCCTCTCGGACATAATTCAGGGAGAGTGCCCTGTAGTTTGTTATAACTGCAACTCTGGCAAATGAGCTGAAGGCGGGTATCTGGTCTGACCAAATTCAATCCCAAGGCATCCCAGACAAGCCCCTTAACAGCACAGGGGCCAAACGCTGCATACAGAAAGAGAGCCATTGCAGACAACTGGAGTAAGGCTTAACCACAATAGTAGGGTGCAAGCAACACACATAGGAGACAAATCTGAAGTACCAGATTCTGGGGAACATGAACATTACATGGTACAGCACTACAGGACTTCTTCTTAAGGCCGCAACTCCCAAGAGCAGGAGACATAGCTGATTTTCTTAACACATAGAAACAGATACAGAGAGTTAGATAAAATCAGGGGACAGAGGAATATGTCCCAAATGAAAGGACAAAATCACAGCAGGATTGCTAAGTGAAATGGAGAAAAGTAATATGCCTGATAAAGAATTCAAAGTAATGGTCATAAAGGTATTCACTGGACTGGACTTGAGAAAAGAGTGGAGGATCCCAGGGAAACACAAACAAGAGAGAAAATATAAAAAAGTACTAATTTGAGGTGAATAACTCAATCACTGAAATTAAAAATACACTATGTGGAATAAATAGTACACTAGAGGGAGAGCAAGAATGGATCAGCAAACTGGAAGGCAGAGTAATGGAAAGCAACAAAGTGGAACAGGAAAAAGAAAAAAAGAATAATAAAAATAAGAATTGGTTAAGAAAACTCAGCAATACCATCAAGCATAATAACATTCACATTATACAGATCACAGAAAATAAGAGAGAGAAAAGAAAACAGTAAATTTATTTGAAGAAATAAGAGCTGCAAACATTCTTAATCTGGGAAGGAAAAAGACATCCAGATCCAGGATGCACAGAGAACCCCAAACAAAATCAATCCAAGGAGGTCCACACCGAGACAAATAATAATTAAAATTGTAAAAAGTAGTGATTAAGGGGAAGAGCTAAGATGGCAGAATAGTAGGACACTAGGCTTGCCTTAACTCTTGAATACAAATAGAAAACTATCAAATCATTCTGGATAGCCAAGAAATCGACCTGAGGACTGACATAACGAACTGTTTAACTAGAGGGAGAGAAGAGGCCACACAGTAGAAGGTAGGATGTGTGGAGACAACTTCTGGGGGAGAAATGGATCATGGGTGTTGCAGAGGGGAGGGAGCCCTGATTACAGAGAAAGGTGAGAGAAAGAGAGGAGCACACAGGGGATTGCACAAGGAGAACACTTCCCCAAAGTCATTCATTGGGAAAATGGGAGGGCAGATTTTTGTGAATGTTTGCAACCACTGGGGCTAAAAGACTGGAATTTTAGAGGTACACAATGTGGGTGGTATAGAGCCCTGAGGGTGCTGCAGTATTGCTGTAAAGAAGACAAGCAGATAACCTGGGGACAGATGGCACAATTTGAAGATCACCTAAGATGAACAAGGAGAGAATATTCCTTCTTCTTGGAGTATATCTGAGAGAGGTAGCATTACCTCTCCAGGGACAAAAGAATCAGTGGGTGCCATTTTCCTCCCCTGCCCCTCCGCATAGGGACAGAGACACCTTCTGAGGGTGGCTAAATCACACACTGGCTGTTTATCCTGCTTTTCTCCAAATCCCATGCCCCTGCACTCTGGTGAGACTGCATTTCTAGGTCAAACATGCATCAATCCTGGCATGGTGAGGTCTTTCTCCAGGAGACCAGCATATGTACCTACCACACCAGGTCCCTAAAGTTTGGAGTTTTAAAACTCAGGTGGCCTGGCAAGGATAGAGCCCAAAGTGCACTGCACTGCTCCAGATGGGCAAGCAACTCAGACAAAGAAACTGTGAAAATAACACCTGAAAAATGCTTCAGATGCATGAAGGGAAATATCCACTCTTCTAAGAGGGCTTTCCTGAGAGCAGCAAGCATGAACTCCCCTCTTCAGGGACAAAGGAACTAGCTTGCACCATTTCCCTCCCTCACTCCTCAGCATAAACCAACTTCAGGAAACAGCACAGTGATAACACTGGCTGCCTAACCTGCTTCTGCTAAGTCCCAACCCCTTGCACTCTGCTGGTATTGCTTTTCTCAAACAAGTGTGCCTAAGAACCAGCACAGTGGGCCATTCCCCCAGAAAACCAAAACAAATCTCCACATGCACCTCATCTACTGACCTTAGAGTTCCACAAAGCTTCAGTTCTAGTGGAAATAACATCAGGTCCCTTTTAATAAGCAGACCAGAGCACACATGGAAAAAACTCATCACACACTGACCAATGTCCAAACACTCCCCACTGCAAGCAAGGAAAAACTGAAGAGGACTGACCTGAGGGAAAAAGCAGCCATAAAAGAGCAGCATAGTGCATGTAGCTCAAACCAGAGACACTTCCTGAGGCACCAGACCCTGGGCATTATATGACCTCTTCTTAATAAAGCCATTACTCTCAGGAGCAGGAAACATAACAGGCTTTCCTAACACACAAAAGAAGATAGAGACTAGACAAAATACCAACATGGAGGAATTCATTCCAAAGGAAAGAACAACAAAAGGTCACGGCCAAGGATCTAATCAAAACAGATAAAAATAATATGCCTGAAACGGAATTTAAGGTAACAATCATAAGGATACTAGCTAGGCTTGAGAAAGCATAGAAGCCATCAGGGATACCCTTATCACAGAGATGAAAAATCTCAAAACCAGCCACGCCAAAATGAAAAATGCAACAAACAAGATTTAAAATGGACTAGATGTAATGACCACATGGATGGAAGGAGAAGAGGGATGAATAAGTGATATAGAAGATAGAATTGTGGAAAATAATGAAGCTGAACAAAAGAGGGAAAGAAAAATCTTGGATCACAAAAGTAGACTTAGGGAACTCAGTGACCCCATTAAACATAATAACATTCATCTCATAGGAGTCCCAGAAGAAGAAAAGAGAGAAGAGGGGGTAGAAGGTATATTTGAGGAAATAATAGCTGAAAACTTCCCTAATCTGGGGAAGGAAACAGACATCTAAATCCAGGAGGCACAGACAAACCCTTTGTTATTATTTTTTACTTATTTAAAAAATATTTATTTCTTTATTTGAGAGATAGGGTTAGAGAGATGGAGGGAGCATGAGCAGAGGGGAGAGGCAGTGGGAGAGGGAGAAGCAAGTTCCCCATGGAGCAGGGAGCCCAATGTGGGGCTCAGTCTCAGGACCCTGGGATCATGACCTGAGCCAAAGGCAGACACTTAACTGACTGAACTACCCAGGCACCCCCAGAGAACTCCCTTTAAAATCAACAAAAGCAAGCCAACAACAAGACACATCATAGTCAAATTTGCAAAATATAGAGATAAAGAAAAAATCCTAAAAGCAGCAAGACAAGATAAGTCCCTAACTTACAAAGGAAGACCAATAAGTATAACAGCTGATCTCTCCAAAGAAACTTGGCAAGCCAGAAGAGAATGGCACAATATATTCAAATCTGTAGGCAAGAATATTCTATCAAGCAAGGCTGTCATTCAGAATAAAAGGAGCGATGAGTTTCCTACACAAACAAAAACTAAAGGAGTACATGACCACTAAACAGCCCTGCAAGAAATATTAAAGGGGATTCTTTGAATAGGAAGGAAAAACCAAAAGTGACAAAGACTAGAAAGGAACAGAGAAAATCTCCAGAAACAATGACAAAACAAGTAATAAACTGGCACTACTTTCACATCTTTCAATAATTACTATGAATGTAAATGGACAAAAAGTTCCAAGCAAAAGACACAGGGTGTCAAGATGGATAAAAAGAATAAGACCCATGTATATGCTGCCTATAAGAGACTCACTTTAGACATAAAGACACCTGCATATTGAAAGTGAGAGAATGGAGAACAATTTATCATGCAAATGGACATCAAAAGAAAACCAGAGTAGCAATACCTATATCAGACAAACTGGATTTTAAACCAAAGACTATAACAAGACTAAGAGGGCACCATATCATAATAATGGGGTCTATCAAAGAGGAAGATCTAACAATAGTAAATATTTATGCCCCCAACTTGGGAGAACCCAAATATATAAATCAATTAATAACAAACATAAAGAAACTCATTAATAACAATACAATAATGGTAGGAGATGTTAACACCCCACTTACAGCAATGGACAGATCATCTAAGCAGAAAATCAACAAGGAAACAATGGCTTTAAATGACACACTGGACCAGATGGACTTAACAGATATATTTAGAAAATTTCATCCTAAAGCAGCAGAATACACATCTTTTCAAGTGCACACTGAACTTTCTCCAGAATAGATCACAACTGGGTCACAAATCAGCCCTCAACAAGTACAAAAAGATTGAGATCATACCATGCATATTTTCCAATTACAACACTATGATACTTGAAGTCAACCATGAGAAAAAGATTTGAAAGAGCGCAAATATGTAGAGGTTAAAAAACATCCTACTGAAGAATGAATAGGTCAACCAGGAAATTAAAGAAGAAATTTTAAAAAAATACATGGAAACATGTATGAATGGAAATGAAAACATGAGGCTGCAAAAGCTTTGGAATGCAGAAAAATGGTCACAAAAGGGAAGTATATGGCAATAGAGGCCTAATTCAAAAAGCAAGAAAAAATCTCGAATAAGCATCCCAACCTTACACCTAAAGGAGCTAGGAAAAGAACAACAGATGAAGCCTAAAGCTAGCAAAAGATAGGAAATAATAAAAATTAGAGCAGGAATAAATGATATACAAACAACAACAGCAACAACAACAAACAGTAGAACAGGACAAGGAAACCAGGACCTGGTTCCTTGAAAGAATGAATAAAATTGAGAAACCTCTAGCAAGACTTCTCAAAAAGAAGAGAGAAAAGACCCAAATAAGTAAAATCATGAACAAGAAAGGAGAGATCACAATCAACACCACAGAAATACAAACAATTGTAAGAAAATATTAAGAAAAATTATTTGGCAACAAATTGGGCAATCTGAAAGAAATGGTAAAATTCCTAGAAGCATATGAACTACCAAAACTAAAACAGGAAAAAAATAGAAAACTTGAACAGACCGATCACCTGCAAGGAAATTGAATCAGGAATCAAAATTCTCCCAACAAACAAAAGTCCAGGGCCAGGTGGCTTCATGGGGGAATTCTACCAAACATTTAAAAAAGATTTAATACGTATTCTTCCAAAACTATTTCAAAAAATAGAAATGGAAGGAAAATTTCCAAACTCATTCTATGAGGCCAGCATTACTCTGACTCCAAAACCAGATAAAGTCTCCACTAAAAAGAGAACTACAGGCCAATATCCCTGATGAACATGAATGCAAATATTCTCTACAAAATCCTAACAAATCAAATCCAAAAGTATAATAAAAGAATCATTCACCATGATAAAGTGGGATTTCTTTCTGGGCTGCAAGAGTGGTTCAGTATTCACAAATCAATCAACATGATACACCACATTAATAAAAGAAAGGATAAGAACCATATGATCCTCTCAATAGATGCAGAAAATGGATTTGAAAAAGTACTCATTCAACAAAATATTATTAGAGGGAACATACCTCAACATAATAAAACCAGAATGAAAACCCCATACCGAATATCATCCTGAGTGGGGAAAAACTGAGAGCTTTTCCTCTATGGTCAGGAATAAGACACGGATGTCCACTCTCACCACTGTTGTTAAACATGGTACTAGAAGTCCTAGACTCAGCAATTAGACAATAAAAAGAAATAAAAGACGGGCGCCTGGGTGGCTCAGTTGGTTAAGCGACTGCCTTCAGCTCAGGTCATGATCCTGGAGTCCCGGGATCGAGTCCCGCATCAGGCTCCCTGCTCGGCAGGGAGTCTGCTTCTCCCTCTCCCGCTCCCCCGTCTTGTGCTCTTTCTCTCTCTCACTCTCTCTCTCAAATAAATAAATAAAATCTTTAAAAAAAAAAAAAAGAAAAGGCATCCAACGTGGCAAAGAATAAGTAAAACTTTCACTACTTGGAAAGGTGATAATACTCCATATAGAAAACCTGAAAGATGCCACCAAAAAAATGCTAGAACTAATACACAAAATCAGTGAAGTTGCAAGATACAAAGTCAATGTACAGAAATCTGTCACATTTCCATACCACAATAGTGAAGCTGCAGAAGGGAAATTAAGGAATCAATCCCATTTATGATTGCACCAAAACCAGTAAGATACCTATGACTAAACCTTACCAAACAGGTAAAAGATCTGTACTCTGGAAACAATAAAAACACTTATGCAAGAAATTGAAGATGACACAAAGAAAGGGGTAAATATTCCATCTTCATGAATTGGAAGAACAAACATTGTTAAAATGTCTATACTTCCCAAAGCAATCTACATATTTAATGCAATCCTGATCAAAGTACCACCAGCATTTTTCACAGTGCTAGAACAATCCTAAAATTTGTATGGAACCACAAAGGACCCTGAATATCCAAAGCAACCTTGAAGAAAAGCAAAGCTGGAAGCATCACAATTCCAGACTTAAAGCTATATGACAAAGCTGTGGTCATCAAGACAGTATGGTACTGGCACAGGAACAGACACAGAAAATGGAACAGAATAGAAAACCCAGAAATGGACCCACAACATATGGTCAGCTAATCTTTGAAAAGCAGGAAAGAATAACCAATGGAGAAAAGACAGTCTCTTCAACAAATGCTGTTGGGAACACTGGACAGCAACATGCAAAAGAATGAAACTGGACCACTTTCTTACACCATACACAAAAATAAATCCAAAATGAATGAAAGACCTAAGTGTGAGACAGTTAATCATCAAAATCCTAGAGGAGAACACAGGCAGAAACCTCATTGACATTGATCATAGCAACATCTTACTAGATCTGTCTCCCGAGGCAAGGAGAAAAAAAACAAAAATGAATTATTGGGACTTCATCAGGATAAAAAGTTTCTGTACAGGAAAAGAAATAATCAACAAAACTAAAAGGCAACCTTCAGATTGGGAGAAGTTATTTGCAAATGACATATCTGATAAAGAGTTAGTATCCAAAATACATAAAGAACTTATCAAACTCAACACCCCAAAAATGAATAACCCAGTAAAAAAAAAAATGGGCAGAAGACATGAAATAGACAAAGAAGACATACAGATGTTTAATAGAATCATGAAAAGATGCTCAACACTGATTATCAGGTAAATACAAATCAAAACTGCAATGAGATAATACCTCACGTCAGTCAGAATGGTTAAAATTAACAACTCAAGAAACAACAGATGTTGGTGAGGACGCAGAGAAAGGGGAACCCTCTTACACTATTGGTGGAAATGCAAACTGGTGCAGCAACTGTGGAAAACAGTATAGAGGTTCCTCAAAAAGTTAAAAATAGAACTACCCTATGATCCAGCAATGGCACTACTGGGTTTTTACCCAAAGGATACAAAAATACTGATTCAAAGGGATACATGCACCCCTATGTTTATACCAAGATTATCAACAATAGCAAAATAATAGAAAGAGCCCAAATGTCCATTCACTGATGAATAGATAAGGAATATGTGGTATATATAACACATATATACAGGAATATTTCTCAAACATAAAAAGAATGAAATCATGCCATTTACAATGACATGGATGAAGCTAGAATATTATGCTAAGCAAAATAGTCAGAGAAAGACAAATACCATATGATTTCACTCATATGTGGAACTTAAGAAACAAGACAGATAAACATAGGGGGAAAAGGAGAGACAAACCATAAAACAGACTCTTAATTATAGAGAACAAACTGAGGGTTGCTGGAGAGAAGTTAGGCAGGGGGATGGGTTAAACACATGATAGATTTAAGGAGGGCATTTGTGATGAGCACTGGGGCTTATATATAAGTGCTGATCACTAAATTCTACACTTTAAATTAATATTAAACTATATGTTAACTAATTGGAATTAAGTAAAAACTGAAAAAGGTAAAAAAAAAAAACTAGTGATGAAGAGAGAATTTTAAAAGCAACAAAAGAGAAAACATTTACATATAAGGGAAAACCTGTAAGACAAAATCCCTTAAGGCTAGCAGCTGATTTTTTTCAGTGGAAACTTTGAATTCAAGAAGGGAGTGGCATGGTCTATTCAAAGTTCTGAAAGAAAAAAAACCCTGCAAACAAAATACTCTATCCAGCAAGGCAGACTAGAAGGAGAGATAAAGAGTTTTCCCAGATAACCAAAAGTTAAAGGAATTCATTACCACTAAACCAGCCCCAAAAGAAATGTAAGAGGAAATTCATTGACTATAGAGGAAGACTATAAGGAGGATTAAGTAAAGTAGGCAAGAAAAAAATTTCACAGGTACATATAAACATAATAAAGTCATAGATTAAATACTTATAAAACCAGTACAGAGGTTAAAGCATAAAGGAGGTGAGATCAATTATATCTATAAAAGTTAGTCAAAGGATTCACAGAATATAAGGATGTAAGGTATGACACCATATAGATAAATTGTGGGGTGGAGAGTAAAAATTTAGTGTTTTTAGAATGGATTCAAACTTAATCCTCAACTTCATATAGACTGTTCTATGCATAAGATATTACATATACACCTAATGGTAACCACAAATAAAAACCCTGTAACAGATATACAAAAAAGAAGAGAAAAGCAACCAAGCATGTTACTAAAAAAGGCCATCAAACCACAGGGAAGAGTGCTAGAGAAGAAAGGAATAGAAAAGAGATACAAAAACAACTTGAAAATAAGTAACAAAGAGGCTTCTCGAGGCAAGATGGTGGAAAAGTAGGGAACCTCGTTTCATCTGGTTCCTTGAATGTAGCTAGATAATTATCAAATCATTCTGATCACCCATGAATGCAACCTGAGATGTAAGAAAAGAATACCTGGAACTCTACAAGTAGAAAAGCCACCACTTTTTGCAAGGTAAGATGTGTGGAGAAGTGAGTCTGAAGGGATATATCAGAAGATAAATGGCAGGGGGAGGGAGCCTCCATAACCTGGTTACCAGAAAGTGATATAGCCCTGAAGGACAAAATCAGAACTCTTAGAAATCTTCTCCAGTGAAAGACATATCTGGCTGAAAGGTGCTCATGGTGGTGAAATGGTGCAGAATTCTGGGTGGGACACTGTGGTCTCAGGTCCCCAGAGTCACAGAAAGAATAGGGGTGCCTGAACTGGTAGAGTTCCCAAGCATTGGAGCCGGGAAACTGGTTAAGGTCAGCGAGCCCAGGAGGGGGCTCTCAGCTCGGTTCATGATAAACCATGAGACACACACCTATTGGGTGACTACTCTTGGCATGGTGACCCTGCAAAGGAGAGAAACACGGGGACCCTCTGCCTTCCTCTGGGAGGGGCAGAGCAGGTGCACGCCTGACCCGGGGACAGCTCTCAGTGCAGGAGCCCTGCAAAAGACAGGGAAGCATGGACCCTCCGACTTCCACTGGGAAGGGTGGAGCAGGTGCACAGACGATTGGGCAACAGCTCTTAGGTACAGGGACCCTGAAAAAAACAGTGGCAGGTGACCCTCCACCTTCTCCAGGAGGGGCAGAGTGCATGATCAGGTGACCTCTCTCCATGCCAGGACCCTACAAAGTGCAGAAGCTCCAGACCTTCTGCCTCCCCCCTGGAGGATCAGTGTGGGCACCTACCACAGGAGTCTGCAGAGTTTGTCGCACACACACAATAGTGAAGACCGCTTATCCCTGAGGGTTTACTGAAGAGAGGAGAACGTGTTCTTTTAGCTCTGGGGCTGGAGATTGGGGTGCAACTATTTTTATTTTGATCCTCTAAAGAGGCAGAGAAAGCCTTCGGGGAAGAAAAACCACACAGAGCAACCAGCTTACACTGAGACCAGCCCCCTGGCAAGGGGCGGTGCAACTCCACCCAGAAAAAGACACCTGAGAAGCACAGCAGCAGACCCCTCCTCCAGAAGACCAACTAGAAGAAAGGGTGCACAGCAAGTTTACGGACCACACGGGATTGAAAACTCCAGCACTAGGGGAAAGTAGTATATAGAATTAGAGGGTTTTTTTCCCTCATGATTCACTTATCATTCAGTTTAAAATTTTACATTTCTTTTTTTTTTCCCTTTTCAACTAGTTTCTTATTTTATCAACTCTTTGTTTTTAAGTCATTCTTAATTTTCATTTTCTACATTTACATCTTATAGACATATTCATTATTTTGGCTTCACCCTATTCAATTATAATTTTGTATATATATACATAAGTTTTGCTTTCTTTACAAATTTGGGATTTAGTGTCTTCTAACACACAGACCAAAATACACTCGGGAGGAAGTGCACCACGCTGTTTTGTCCACCTGGGAGATTATACTCCCTCTTCCCTCGCCCCCCCCCCCTTTTTTTCTACTTTTTGTTTTTTTCTATTTTGGTTTCTGACCTCTCTGGATTTGTCTAGTGTGTATTTTGCTTGGGTCATGGTTGATATTTTTGATTCTATTTATTCATTTATCCATTCTTCTCTGGGCAAAATGACTAGAAGGAGGAATTCAAAACAAAAGAAGCAGAGGTAATACTCTCTGCCACAGATCTAATCAATATGGATATAAGTAAAATGTCAGAGCTGGAATTCAGGATAGCAATTATAAAGTTACTAGCTGGACTTGAAAAAAGCATAAAATACACTAGAAAATCTCTTAGTGCAGAAATTAGATCTAATCAGGCTGAAATTTAAAATGCTCTGAGATGCAGTCTAAATTGGATGCTCTAACAGCTAGGGTAAACAAGGCAGAAGAGAGAGTAAGTAACATAGAAGACAAGTTGATGGAAGGAAGGAAGCTGAGGAAAAGAGAGAAAAACAACTATTGGGCCATGAGGGGAGGCTTTGAGAAATCAGTGATGTTATAAAATGAAGCAATATCAGAATTATTGGAGTGGCTGAGGGAGAAAAAGAGAGAAGGCCAGAAGGTATATTTGAGCAAATCATAGCTGAGAACTGGGGAAGGAAATAGTTATTCATGTCCAGGAGGTAGAGAGGACCCCTCCCAAAATCAATAAAAATAGATCAACACCCTGACATATAATAATGAAGCTTGCAAATTTCAGAGAAAAAGGGAAAATCCTGAAAGCAGCTTAAGAAAAGAGGTTCCCTAACTACAGGGGTAGGAATATTAGACTGGCAGCAGACCTATCAGCAGAGACCTGGCAGGCCAGAAAGGGCTGGCATGATATATTCAGAGTACTAAATGAGAAGAACATGCAGCCAAGAATACTTTATCCAGAAAAGCTGTCATTCAGAATGGAAGGAGAGATAAAAAGCTTCCAGGACAGACAAACTGAAAGAATATGTGACCACCAAGCCAGCCCTGCAAGAAATATTAAAGGAGAATCTGTAGCTGAAGAGAGAGCCCAAGAGTAACATAGACCAGAATGAAACAGAAACAATCTAAAGAAACAGGGAGTTTACAGATAATACAATGGCACTAAATTCATATCTTTCAATAGTTCCTCTGAATGCAAATGGGATAAATGCTCCAATCAAAAGACACAGGATAACAGATTGGATAAAGAAGCAAGACCAATCCGTATGCTATCTACAAGAGACTCATTTTAGACCCAAAGACACCTCCAGATTTAAAGTGAGGAGATGGAGAACTATTTACCATGCTATGGGACCTCAAAAGAAAGCTGGGGTAGCAATCATCATATCAGACAAATTAGATTTTAAACCAAAGACTGTAGTAAGAGATGAAGAGGGACACTATATCATGTTTAAAGGGTCTACCCAACAAGAAGATCTAACGATTATAAATATTTATGCTCCTAATTTGGGAGCAGCGAACTATATCAACCAATTAGTAAACAAACTAAAGAAACACATTAATAATAACACATTAATAGTAGAGGACTTCAAAACCCCACTCACAGCATTGGACAGATCATCTAAGCAGAAGATCAACAAGGAAACAAGGGCTTTGAATGACACACTGGACCAGATGGATTTCACAGATATATGAGCATTCCATCCTAAAGCAATACAATACACATTCTTCTCGAGTGCACATGAAACTTTCCCAAGAATAGATCACATACTAGATCACAAATCATGTCTAAAACAATACCAAAAGATTGAGATTATTGCCTGCATATTTTCAGACTACAGTGCTTTGAAACTGGAATTCAATCACAAGAGGAAATTTGGAAGGAACACAAACACTTGGAGGTTAAAGAGCATCTTGCTAAAGAATGAATGGGTCAACCAGGAAATTAAAGAATTAAAAAATTCGTGGAAACTAATGAGAATGAGAACACATCAGTTCAAAACCTCTGGGATGCAGCAAAGGCGTACCTTCCTAAGGGGGAAGTACATATCAATACAAGACTCTCTCAAAAAATTAGAAAAATCCCAAAACCACAAGCTAACCTTACACCTAAAGGGTCTGGAGAAAGAACAGCAAATAAAGTCTAAACTAAACAGGAGAAAAGAAATAATAAATATTAGAGCAGAAATCAATGAAATAGAAACTAGAAGAATAGTAGAACAGATCAACATAACTGGAAGCTGGTTCTTTGAAAGAATTAATAAGATCAATAAACCTCTAGCCAGACTTATCCAAAAGAAGAGAAAGGATCCCAATTTTTTTTAAAGATTTTATTTATTTGTTTGATACAGAGAAAGAACACAAGCAAGGGGAGCGGCAAAGGAAGAAGCAGGCTCCCCGCTGAGCAGGGAGTCCAATGCAGACCTCGATCCCAGGACCCTGAGATCATGACCTGACTGAAGGCAGACACTTAACTGACTGAGCCACCCAGACGCCCTGAAAAAGGACCCAAATTAATAAAATCGTGAATGAAAGGGGAGAGATCATGACCAATACCAAGGGAATACAATTTTAAGAACATATTATGAGCAACTATATGCCAAAAAATTAGGCAATCTGGAAGAAATGGATGCATTCCTGAAAAGTGCAAACTACCAAGCCTGAAACAGGGAGAAATAGACAATCTGAAAAATCCAATAACCAGCAACAAAATTGAAGCAGTAATCAAAAACTTTTCAAAAAACAAGAGTCCAGGGCCCGATGGCTTCCAGCGGAATTCTACCAAACATTTAAAGAAGAATTAATATCCATTCTACTGAAGCTATTTCAAAAAATAGAACTGGAAGGAACTCTTCAAAACTTGTTCTATGAGGCCAGAATTACATTGATCCCAAACCAAACACCACATCAAAAAGGAAAATTCCAGAACAGTAACCTTTATGAACATGGATACTAAAATACCAAGATCAGGTGGAACCTGGAAAAGATGGCAGAGGAGTAGGAGACCCTATTCCAACTGGTCCCCAGAATTGAGCTGGATATCTACCAGACCACTCTGAACACCTATGAAATCAGCCTGAGATGTAAGAAGATGGATCTGGATCTCTACAAACAGAATAATGCAGGCAGTTGGTTACGAGGTATGAAGCTTTGGAGCTGTGATTCCACAGGCACATATCTGAAGATAAACAGAAGGGGGAGGGAACCAAGCCGTCGGGACCCTACACCGCTGGTGAGCAATAGCCTCTCACGCTGGGGACAGGGCACAGACTCCCAGACCAGTACCGATGGGGAACGGACTTTAAGGCAACCCCCCTGGACTGAAACCGGAGTGGCGGGGCCAGGTGTTCAAACTGGGGGCGGCTGGCGGTTTTGGAAGCACAAAGGGAAAAGATGTGTGGCAACCTGGAGACAAGGACTGGGAGTGCAGCTGAGGGGCTCACAACCCAGGTTGCTGCAGTTTATAGCAGCACAGACAGAAGCAGAGATAGTGTGGCCTGGAGAGCTCACTGAAGAACATACTGTGATCTCTCTGTTCAGAGGCAGAGGGTTGGAAATGATCTCATCTGCTCTGACTCTCAGAAGAGATACAGAAAGCCACCAGGGAAAGACACCAGAGAACAAAAGCCCAAAAAACCCGTTTTCACTGAGCCCATCCCCACCAGAGGGGGCAGAGAAACTCTGCCCAAACAGGGTTGCCTGAGTAACAGTGCGGCAGGCCCCTCCCCCAGAAGACAGGCTGGAAAACAAGAGGCCAGCAACTGTAAGGTCCCTATAAAAGAGGTGCACCTTGGTTGGGTTGTGGTCAATAATTTGGACTCTATACATTCCTTCAACCACCCATCAACAGAATGACTAGGAGGAGGAACCCCCAAAATAGGAAAGACTCAGAGACTATGACTTATGCCACAGATTTAAAAATGGATTCAGATATAACCAAGATGTTGGAGATGGAATTCAGGCTAGCAACTGTGAAGACAATAGCTAGAATGGAGAAATCAATTAATGACAACATAGAGTCTCTAAAGGGCAGAAATGAAAGCTGAATTGGCAGAACTTAAAAATGCTATCAGCAAGATCCAATCTAATCTAGATAATCTAACAGCTAGGGTAAATGAGGCAGAACGAATTGGTGATCTAGAAGACCAATGAATAGACAAGAAGGGAGAAGACAAGGCCAGAGAAGAACAGCTCAAATTCCATGAAAATAGAATCAGAGAAATAAGTGACACCATGAAACGTTCCAATGTCAGAATTATTGGGATCCGGGAGGGGGTGGAGAGAGAGAGAGGAATAGGACATATATTTGAGCAAATCATAGATGAGAAGTTCCCTAATCTGGGGAATGAAAGAAACATTCGAGTCCTAGAGGCAGAGAGGATGCCTCCCAAGATCAAGTAAAATAGGCCAACACCCCGACATGTAATGGTAAAACTCACAAATCTTAGAATCAAGGAAACCATCTTAAGGGCAGTTAGGGGGAAGAGATTCCTTATGTACAGAGGGAGGAACATCAGAATCATGTCAGACCTATCAACAGAGACCTGGCAAGCCAGAAAGGGTTTGCAAGACATTCAGGGTACTAAATGAGAAGAACATGCAGCCAAGAAAACTTTTTCCAGCAAGGCTGTTATTTAGAATGGATGGAGAGATGCAGAGCTTCCAACACCAGCAGAACCTGAAAGAATCTGTGGCCACTAAGCCAGCCATGCAAGAAATATGAAGGGGGGTTCTATAAAAGGAGAAAGACCCCAAGAGTGATCTACAACAGAAATTTACAGGGACAATCTAAAAAAACAACGTCTTCACAGGCAACATGATGACAATAAATTCATATCTTTCAATAATCACTCTCAACGTGAATGGCCTAAATGCTCCCTTAAAACAGCACAGGGTTGCAGATTGGATAAAAAGACAGGACCCATCCATATGCTGTCTACAAGAGACTCATTTGGAACCTAAAGATACATCCAGACTGAAAGGGAAGGGATGGAGATCTATCTTCCATGCCAGCAGACCTCAAAAGAAAGCTGGGGTAGCAATTCTTATATCAGACAAATTAGATTTTAAGCTAAAGACTGTAGTTAGAGGCACAGAAGGACACTGTATC
>NC_138385.1:54679828-54697059 GCF_054177405.1 Leptonychotes weddellii
AAAAAAAAAAAAAGAAATTATTATCAACAACTATATGCCAATAAACTGAGCAATCTGGATGAAATGGAGGCCTTCCTGGAAACCTATAAGCTGCCAAGACTAAACAGGAAGAAATTGACAACCTGAA
The DNA here is from genome assembly GCF_054177405.1 of Leptonychotes weddellii. Classification (NCBI taxonomy): domain Eukaryota; kingdom Metazoa; phylum Chordata; class Mammalia; order Carnivora; family Phocidae; genus Leptonychotes; species Leptonychotes weddellii. The sequence continues at coordinate 54,679,956 of NC_138385.1, forward strand.
TAGTCCAATAACCAGTAACGAGATTGAAGCAGTGATCAAAAACCTCCCAAAAAACAAGAGTCTGTGGCCTGATGGATTCCCTGGGGAATTCTACCAAACATTCAAAGAAGAAATAATACCTATTCTACTGAAGCTGTTTCAAAAAATAGAAATCGGAGCGGAAGACGAACCATGAGAGACTATGGACTCTGAGAAACAAACTGAGGGTTCTAGAGGGGAGGGGGTGGGGGGATGGTTTAGCCTGGTGATGGGTATTGAGGAGGGCACGTATTGAACAGAGCACTGGGTGTTATACGTAAACAATGATCATGGAACTCTACATCAAAAACTAATGATGTACTGTATGGTGACTAACATAACATCATTAAAAAATATATTAAAAAAATAGAAACAGAAGGAAAACTTCCATCTGTATGTCTTCTTTGTAAAAATGTCTATTCATGTCTTCTGCCCATTTTTTAATTGGATTATTTGTTTTTTGGGTGTTGAGTTTCAAATTTCTTTATATATTTTGGATTCCAGCCCTTTATCAGATGTCATTTGAATATATCTTCTCCCATTTCATAGGTTGCCTTTTAGTTTTGTTGATTGTTTCCTTTGCTGTGCAGAAGCTTTTTATTTTGATGAATTCCCAATAGTTTATTTTTGCTTTTGTTTCAACTGACTCAGGAGACATCTCGAAAGAAGTTGCTATGGCTGATATCAAAGAGGTTACTTCCTATGTTCTAGGTTTTTTATGGCTCCATGTCTCCCATTTTGGTTTTTAATCCATTTTGAATATATTATTGTGTATGGTGGAAGAAAGTGATCTGGTTTCATTCTGTTGCATGTTGCTGTCCAGTGTTCCCAACAGCATTTGTTGAAGAGACTGTCTTTACTCCACTGGATATTTTTTCCTGCTTTGTCAAAGATTAGTTGAACATATAATTGTAGGTCCATTTCTGGATTTTCTATTCTGTTCTTTTGATTTATGTGTCTATCATTATGCCAGTATTATACTGTCTTGATGATTACAGCTTTGTCATAGAACTTGAAGTCTGGAATTGTGATGCCTCCAGCTTTGCCTTTTTTCAAGATTGCTTTGGCTCTTTGGGGTCTTTTGTGGTTTCATACAAATTTTAGGATCGTTTGTTTTATCTCTGTAAAAATGCTGTTGGTATTTTCATAGGGATTGCATTAAAAGTGTTGATTGCTTTGGGTAGTACAGGCATTTTAACAATATTTGTTCTTTCGATCCATGAGCATGAAATGTCTTTCCATTTCTTGTGTCTTTTTCAATTTCTTTCATTAGTCTTTTACAAGTTTTCAGAGTATAGGTCTTTCACCTCTTTGGTTGGGTTTATTTCTAGGTATCTTATTGATTTTGGTGCAATTGTAAAGGGGATTGATTCCTTAATTTCTCTTTCTGCTACTCCATTATTTTTGTATAGGAATGCAACATATTTCAGCACATTAATTTTGTATCCTGCAACTTTACTGAATTCATGTATCAGTTCTATCAGATTTTTGGTAGAGTCCTTTGGGTTTTCTCTTTTCTTTTTCTTTTTTGTATAGAGTATGATGTCATCTCCAAATAGTGAAAGTTTTACTTTTTTCTTGTTGATTTGGGTGCTTCTATTTCTTTTTGTTGTCTGATTGCTGGGGCTAGGACTTACAGTAGTATGCCAAATAACAGTGGTGAGAGCGGACATCCTTATCTTGTTCCTGACTGGAGGGGAAAAGCTCTCAGTTTTTCCCCATTGAGGATGATATTAGCTGCTCCCCCTGCTTGTGTTCTCTCTCTCTCTGACAAATAATCAAATAAAATCTTTAAAAAATGAATTTATAATTTTTATTTTAAGGATGATCACATTGCTTGTTGGAGCATTTTATTATTTAATTTTGGTCTGGAGAACTTCCTTTAGCCATTCTTTTAGGTTAAGTCTATGGGCAACAAATGTTAGTTTTCCCTCTTCTGAGATCCTCTCCCTCTCCTTCATTATTAAAGATATATAACTGGATGTAGAGTTGGGTTGGCAATTGTTGTCTTTCCACACTTAAAAATATTTCGCCATTTACTTCTGTTCCCCCATAACTTCTGATGAAAAAGATGTCATTTGAATTAATGTTCTTGTAAGTAAGGTGTTGTTTTTCTCACTGCTGTCAATTTTTTTCTTTTTCTTTTTCTTTAGTTTTTATAATCTGATTATGATTTATCTTATATGGGTTTCTTTGGGTTTATCCTTTATTGGTTCATTCAACTTCTTGTATCTGTATCTCAATAACTTTGCCAAAAATGAAAAAATTTCAGCCATTATTTCTTTGAGTACTTATTCTGCTTTTGTGTCCAGATTGACCACAACAAGCCCCCTCCCATTTTTTAAATTAAAGAATCATTCCATTTCTCCAGCCTCAAATAGTGTAAGTATTTTATGAGCCTTTTGCTTCTTAATTTATATTGGCAATGACAACAAGATTCGGTATAGAATTCTTTCCATTTCCTTATATGTTATATGTTATAGCAACTTAATTAAAATTTACTTCCTCTTCTTGGTTGTCACAGCAATGGTTATTTTGTTCATGACAGAAATCTTTCACTTATCACTCCTGCCTGCCTCATATGAAAAGTCTTATATCACTGTTTTCACTGGCCATAAATTTATTTTCCTTTTTTTAAAATAATGATTTAAACCTTCCTATTTTTTGAGTGTCTCAGCAATATTTGTTTTGTTTTCTAAACTCGGCATTCTTTTTTTTTCCAAAATTTAAATATATATTTTATTATATTATTTATAATATAAAGATGATTCTGCTTTGAGGAAAATCTCTGTTAAGTCTTCTACATTCAAATGCTCTTTTGGTGTGAATTTCAGAAAGATAATTTTCCTTTCTTTCTTTATTGTGGTCAAATATACATAATATAAAAGTTACCATTTTAGTCATTTTTAAGTTAACAGTACAGTGACATTAAGTACATTCATTCTTGAAGGAAGTTTTCCCATATCTTTTTTTGCATTAGCAATGGTCACTTGTCCAAAAGAGTAGTATTCCTTGTGTCTGCCCAGCTATGGATACTTTGCTCATTCAGGAAGTCTTCTAATTCCCAATTGTGCATGAAATAAATCTTTCATATTTCTTTTGTAATATTTATAGAAAATGTACTTAGTAAACATCTCTTATATTTCCCACCTTCTGATCTTTACCAGCCACCTCAAATTTATTAACAAAAGAATTCTTCTTTCCATGCCTGCAAGGGGCATAGCTACTTTAGGAAAAAGTCTTCCATCTTCATGACCTGCTGAGACAAATTCTCCTTTTTTCCTCATCTCAAACAACCACACACCTACACTCCACATACATTTTCCCACTTTCTTGTCTGCCCCAACCTTGGCTTCAGTATTCATGAAAGAAGTCTTTGACATCTGCACATGCTTCAGTCTTAGCTGCTTCCCTTTGAAAAGTAGTCTCCTCTCTTTCTCTTTGAACTGACCATGGCCAGTTTTTTCACTAAATAAGTATCCCACATTCCTGCAGAGGAAGTGTCATAAAGTGGTTAGGGCCAGAATGTTTACAGTCATACTTCTTGGATTTGAGGTATAACCTTGATCAAGAACTTCACAAAAAAAGTGTTCCATCATCCTGTTTGCACTGGCTACTTTGTTCAAGAAATAAATCTTCCATTTACCTTACTGCCTCAGCACTGTTTCTATTTTGTTCATGAACAAATCTATTTTTTTTTTTATGATAGCTAGTTTGTTCACAGGTCTTTCACTTTCAGTTTGCAATGGCCTATGGATAATTTTTTTCAAGAAAGAAGCTTTCCATTTTTGTTGTATCTGTACCAGTCCTGGCTACTTTGATGATAAAAGAAGTCTTCCACCTTTTTCTCTTTCCTGGTAATGGTCATCTTGTCCATAAAAGAAATCTAATACTTTGGCTAACTTTTTCATCTCCTTTACAGCAAAGGCCAAGGATACTTAATTCTTGAAGAAAGTCTTCACTTCTCTGAGATCTCCAGCAATCAGATCTTGACTACTGTACCTAGTTTGAATCTTTATTTTCATTGCAAATTTGAATCCAGCTGGTGAAAACCCCACATTATCTACATCCTCTTGCCAAACACACTTAGACTAATGGTTGGCTTATTTATATCAAACAAGCTACTGGAATATGATAATCTAGCCGGGCTATCTTATTACCATGATATCCTTTTATAACAACTCCACTGCACTTCACCCTGGACATTCTCTTTCAGAGCAATTATGATTGCCAATCTTGCTACCACTCTTTATTTCCTAGTTTTACCAATATCTTGACAGCATATAAAGAGACATATAAAAAGTATTCTAACCAATACAAAGTCATAGGCAAGGGCATCTAAGTGGGAGACCTTATTTGGTTCCCTTCCTTACAATTTTATACTGTATACCTATGCCAATTCATAAACATTTATTCCAGTTTTTATGATTTATGTTTCATCTGATATGACCCTCCACCAAATATCCTACTTATTTCTCCCAAGAAGGAGAATACAAGTATAACAGGAGAGATGCTATAACCATGGTGACACAATGACCAGTTTTGGTTCCTTGTTCCCTGGAAGGGTAAAGATCACAAAAGTAGTCATGAAAATTCCCTTTTACTTCAGGAATGCACTAGAGTGCATTAAGATTTTCTATGGGTAAACCTGTAAAAATGCAGACTCTGCCTAAGGAAGGATATCTTGGGAAAGTATGTTCATCCCAACACAGCCACTTCATTAGATCAACTTGTCCAAACAGACAGAGACTATTAACTTGTAAAAAGTCAGCTGTGGATGAATGTGAAATGATCTTTTCCTGAAAATAAGATGCATTGCTTCTCCTGCTTAGACCTACTCCTCCTTGTTTCCAGCATCTCTGAATTCCATTTGGCTTCACACCTTGGCTTTTGATTATAAATTCATGCTCGCTGAAAAGCTTGATGAGTTACTTTGGACATGCATATCTGCCTTGAATTTGGCACCCTCTCAGACCTGATGTTTTGTATTCCTACTTCATATCTACACATCATAATTGCAGGTAAGAGGTTCTCCTGAATTTCACCCATCTCTCTGGGTAATTTTTTCCTCAATCTCTACAGCATAAATTAGAAGCTTGAATAAATTGTACAAATGGAGACTAACAATAACTTAAATGGAGAGGTACAAGTTAACTATCAGGAGCAAGGGAGAGTTATAACTGATGAATGTATATCCATAAGTTCTTTCCACAGACCCCCTGCAACACCTGCAATGCAAGTTTAACTCCATCCTTCAGAAAATAAAAATGGTAATTCCATATAGATAGGCTTCTTTATAAAAATTACAAATATTATAAAGCTCAAAAGTATCTATTTATACATATTATCTAAGAAAATCTATAAGGCTGGTGTTTCTAAAGTCTTTACTACTAAGACCAATGTTGAGAGAAATTATCCTGCTCATTCTCGTTTCAATTGAGCATGTGAGGATTATTCATGGTTTGTGACTACCACCTGGTTATGTTTGTTTGTCTCACCTAGGTGTTTCTGGGTAGAGCTGCCATTCATCAGATTGTACAAGGGGAACAGCCAGTGAGTATGCTCCTACCTTCTAAAACTGGCCCAGTAGCTGTCCACAAGCCAAGGTCCTAAGAGCTTCTGAACACCAAGCATTACTTCTGCATACTGCCATAAATGCCAATTCTCCAGTAGTATGTCCAGGAAGTAAGCAGGGTAAGACCTTAATCAGTCCCTGTACACATGTTCTAATTCAGAAAAAAAGAGACCTTGAACACAGGGGACAAGAGTGTGTTGTAGGACAAAATGGAGAATATGTTAGGCACAGTGAAAAAAAATATTTAAATATATAAGCTGGAAAGTAAGGAGAACCTAAAAATACAGGTGGTGATATTTCAAATTTCTGAATTTTTCTAAAACACAGAAATGTTTCTTAGGTGCTCTTCTGAAGACTATTTGGAATGAGTGGTGGATTTTAAATGAAATATTTAAATTCATACTTTGTAGAATCTGAGAAGCTGTCATGGATTGACTGGCACTCTTTTTTATCTCTTTAATTCTCTCTTACTCCCTTTTGTTCAAAAATATTAAGCCTATGTTATGGAATACCTTTCTAATAAAAATGTAGTTCTAGGACTATCACTTTTGCTTGGGAAATGCTCTTATGTAAGAGATGGGTCTTTAAAGTGTCAGCCACTTCAGGAATCACATTTATTTCAGGAATTTATTTTTCTTGCAAAGATTTTATGAGAGTGGGACCGATATTATATTCTTATATGCTCTGAAGCTGCTTTTTGAACTTCAGAAAACTGAGACTCATGAAAGACTTTAGAGGTGCTTTATCACTTCCAATGGGAGAAATCTCAATGTGCAATTGCTAAAGAAACCAAGAATCAAACCAAGTCCTTTGAGAATGGGATAATTTCCCTGGGATTAAACATTTAAATGAAAGCTATATTTAAAAAAATGTTGGAACTTTCTTTTTCTGCAGGACTAAGAGCCTGATTTGACAGTAGGAACAGATTTGTACAGAAAGACATTATTTGAAATATATTTGTTCTTATCTACTGCAGAGGTAGATGCCAGAAGAGAGATTCTTGGTATCAGATCAGAAAACTTGAAAACTATAGGATACATGAGATATTTGGGTTGGAATAATACAACATCAGGGCTCATTACTTATACCAGAGGGCACTCCTACAACTAAAGAAAAGACCTGGGCTCCACCCAGGAATTTGCAGTTGGATCTCAGAAGACTGAGAAGATAAAGGGGAGGAAAGAAGAGGGATTTTTAAATGAATATTTTGGAGTTATTTATTTTTGAAGAACTGGTTGAATTAAGAGTAGGGGTCTCATAGTTAAAATGTTAGAAAGTAGAGGATAGTCAATATTTTATATTGCAATATATTATTTTGTTTTGATGATACTCTTTTAGAGTATAAAATGCATAACTTTTCTAGTCAGCTTTTTAGGGTGGGGGGATGTATTGTTAAATGTGAAGGAGAATACCATTAGTATTTTGTATTGATGTTATTATATTATTTGAACTATAATGATACTGTTATATTTTGAACAACATATTCTTCTCTGATGAGCTTTATGGGAAGGGGAAGAGCACTTATATAGTTAAATGTCAGGGGGAAATATTTGTGGAATTTTAGAGCAATTCTATCATATTATTTGCAATAGAATTATGCTTATGCAATGTGTAACCTTGTCACTTAAAATTGGTGGATTGAGAGGGGATGTATACTTAGTACCTATACCAGTATCTAGTAGTAGAAATCATTTAATAAATATTTGTTGATTGGATTAATAATTAATTAACTGAGTGGTTACTTATATGGTACTCCCTCATTACTTGGTATTTCTTCATAAATGCCAGATAAAAATTTATATTTATTTTATAAATAAAAATTATTTATCTGGTGTTTCCACTCAGAAACACCTGGGTAGGAAAAAAAAACATAACCAGATGACAATCAGAATTCATGAATAAGGGGTGCCTGAGTGGCTCAGTTGGCTGAGTGTCCAACTCTTGATTTCGCCTCAGGACCCAGCCCTGTGTAGGGATCAGCAGGAAGTCTGCTTAGAATTCCCTCCCTCCCTCTCCCTCTCCCTCTCCCCCTCCCCTGCTCATGCTTTCTCTCTCTCTCTCTAAATAAAGAAAATCTAAAAAAGAAACCATGAATAATCCTTACACACCCAATTGAAAAAAAAATCCTCCTATGTGCTGCAGAATGAACACTCATCTCAATACCTTCCTTAGCAGTAAGATTCTAGAAACACCAGCCTTTCATTTTTTCTTAGGAAACATGTTTGTTAGATATCTATATGAGATACCTGCCCATATTCCTGGAGGGCCAATTAGGGTTGGCTGTATCAGTGGTAGGCATCAGGAGGATTTGGGTATTTAAGACAATAAATTTGGAACCAAAGGACAGAGAAAAACTTGAGATTTAAATAGATTTTGGAACTACATCACTTCTGGAAGATGACTCAAACTGAAGCTGCTGAAGAGACCAGATAATAATTAGGTATATGATGACACTCTTTGGATTGGACTGAGCAGAAGAAGGCAATGATGGTATTGTAGTGGATATTTTAAACTGAAGACCTTAACTTCCTCTGGGAAACAACATTTCCAATCTACATGGTTACAGAGGTGGGTTTCTAATGGCAATCTTTCAATTCCCTATTCTTATGACCATAATAATGATCAATATTACACTATTCCTATGGCCATAGTTGATTGAATCAGAGGTGAGTATCAGACTAAGTTGAGCTGTTCAGAGTCCCTTTCCTACAAACTTAGAATTGCAATGGGGGGAGAAAAAATTTTTCTGTGGCCAAGCTTACTATATGTGTAGCAAGAATAATTTTTAACTCCACAAATGGATGTGCAAGGAATGCCACATAATTTTATTTAAGCTTAATTAAAGCTAACTCCAAATTTTCACCCCATTGAGCTACTGGGAAATTAAATGCAAGTCATTTTTTTAAGTTCTCCCCTTTCCATATGTCATAGAAGAATATGAGAAGTTTGTGTGGTGCTTGAACAATGGAGGTTACCAATGACATTTTCACTGTCCCTGCCTGTTTATTACCTCTGCAATATGGTGGCTCTGTAACTTCTGTGTCAACTATGGGTGAGGGAATTTTCTGTAGGTATTTTCTGGTTTTGGTTCTAACTTCTCTGAAACAAGGGAGTACAAAAGGCCTAACTTTGTTTTTGTAATGGGATAGAACAAAATACATGTAAAGAAAATCCCTCACAAGTTAATGTCTCAATAAATTATACTGCTACTTAAGTGAACTTAAGAACTGTTGAGTGGACATGTTATGGATACCCATCGGGTTCCCTTCCTAGATTTCTGAAATTCCTCCTTTTCTGGTTATTACTCTGTTCTAATCTACAAAGCTGAGCCCAGAGCAACAGAGATTGAGCCTCACTCAATGTGATGGTCATTTTTATGTGTCAACTTGGCTGGACTACAGTTCTCTATCATTCAGTCAAACACTAATCTTTTGGTTGCTGTGGAAGGTGTTTTTTAGATGTGATTAAAGTATATAATCAATTACCTTTAAGGAGACTATTCTAGATAATACAGATGGCTCTATCCAATCAGTTGAAAGGCCTTTAGAGAAAAGTAGAACCTTTCCTGAAGAGTAATTCTGCCTGTGGATAGCAACTTCAGCTTGTGCTCAAGAGGTCTGGTATGTACTTCATGATGATCTGCCCTATGGATCTTGGATTTGCCTTGGTGGCCCCAAAATCCTAATAAATCTCTCCCTATATATCTTATATACATTATTATCTGTAATATTTATATAATGTGTCTCTAGATATACTGTCTTCATCCATTCAGGCTGCTATAACAAAATACCATAGACTGGGTAGCTCATAAAAAATGCAAACTTATTTCTTACAATTCTGGAAGCTGGGAAGTCCAAGATCAAGGTGCAAACATGGTCAAGGTCTGGTGAAAGCCCTCTACAGGGTTGCAGATTTTTAACTTCTTACTGTGTCCTCACATGGTGCCAGTGAGCTAAGGAGCTGCTTGGGGGGTCTCCTTTATGAGTACTAATCCTATTCATGAGAACTCCACCCACATGACCTAAACACCTCTCAAAGGCCCCACCTTTTAAAACCATTACACTGAGCGTTAGGATTTCAATATATGAATCTTGGGTGGACACAAACATTCAGACTATAGCATATATTATATTCAATATATCTTTTAATATATAACATGTATAATTTTGTCTCCATTCCTCCTTTGTAGATAATTTGTTTAGGGATAAATACACTTAATCCAAAGAGATCAACCAGATTGTCTCTTCTAAAGTGATTTTCAACTTAGACACAGAGAAACTAAAGGATAACTACATCACTTTAATGGCAAGATATTAGGGGAGGCTCAAACGTTCCTGTTGCTGAGGCCCCAGAGCTACTGTGACATTTTGGATTCTGTGACTTAATCTAGTTTCATTCTAATAAATTCCATTTACTGTTTTTGGTTTAAGATAAAATTGGTTTCTGATTTTTGTAACCTCGCAATTATAAAGAGGGATACCTGGGAGTACCTGGATTAAAAGCTTAAACGCAATACCTGAAAGCATAAAACTCCTAAAAGAAAAGATAAACAGTGATCTCTTGGACATAGACCTTAGCAACATAGTCATGGACGTGTTTCCTCAGGCAAGGGAAACTAAAGCAAAAGTAAATTATTGGGGCTACAACAAAATAAAAAGCTTTTGCAGAGGAAAAAAAAAATTAACAAAACAAACAGGCAGCCTAGTGAATGGGAGAAGATATTTACAAATATTATATCTGATAAGGGGTTAATATCCAAAATATAAAAAGAACTTATACAACTAAACATCCCTTCCCCAAAATAATCTGATAAAAAAATGAGCAGAGGACTTAATAGATATTGTTTGGAAGAACATTTACAGATAGCCAACAGACTGATGAAAAGATGCTCAGCATCACTAATCATCAGGGGAAAGCAATTTAAAACCACAATGAGATATCACCTTAAATCTGTCAGAATGACTAGAATCAAAAGGAAAAAATAAGTGCTGGGGAAGACGTGGAGAAGAAGGAACCCACAGGCACTGTTGGCAGGAATGTAAATTGTTGCAGCTACTCTGGAAAACAGTATGGAACTTTCTCCAAAAATTATAAATAGAAATACCATATGATCCAGTAATTGCACTATTGGGTGTTTACACAAAGAAAATGAAAACTCTAATTCAAAAAGATATATGCACCATTATGTGTATTGAAACATTATTTACAGTTGCCAGGGTATGGAAGTGTCTATCAATAGATGAATGGACAAAGAAGATATAGTATATATGTAAATCGACTATTACCCATAAAAAAGAATGATATCTTACCATTTGCAACAACATGGATGGCCCAGAGTTTATTGAACTAAGTTAAATAAGTCAGACAGAGAAAGACAAATCCCATGTGATTTCGCCTATATTTGGAATCTAAAAAACAAGCCAAATGACCAAAAAAACACATCAAAAACAGACACTGAAAAACAGAGTCTGATGGTTGCCAGAGGGGAGGTCGGTAGAGAAATGTGTAGAATAGATAAGGGGCGTTAAGAGGTACAAACTTCCAGTTATAAAATAAGTCATGGAGATGAAAAGAACAGTGTAGGGAATATAATCAATAATATTGTAATAATGTATTGAAACTACACTTACTGTGGTGAGCACTGAGTAATGTATAGAATTGTTATTTTCTTTGTTTACTTCTAGTTTTTATTTAAATTTATAGTTAGTTAACATACAATGTATATTAGTTTCAGGAGTAGAATTTAGTGATTCATCACTTACATAAAACACCCAATGCTCATCACAAGCGACCTCCTTAATACCCATCACCCATTTAACCCATGCCTCCCCCCAACTCTCCTCCAGTGACCCTCAGTTTGTTCTCTAGTTAAGAGTCTATTTTAGGGGGTGCCTGGGTGGCTCAGTTGGTTAAGCGACTGCCTTCGGCTCAGGTCATGATCCTGGAGTCCCTGGATCGAGTCCCGCATCGGGCTCCCTGCTTGGCGGGGAGTCTGCTTCTCCCTCTGACCCTCCCCCCTCTCATGTGCTCTCTCTCATTCTCTCTCTCTCAAATAAATAAATAAATAATCTTAAAAAAAAAGAGTCTATTTTAGGGTTTGCATCTCTCTTTTCTTTGTTTTCCCCTATGTACATCTGTTTTGTTTCTTAAGTTTCACATATGAATGAAATCATATGGTATTTGTCTTTCACTGACTGACTTATTATGCTTAGTATAATACTCTTTAGCTCCATCCATGTCATCGCAAATGGCAATATTTCATTATTTTTTAATGCTGAGTAATCTTCCATTGTATATATTTATATATACCACCTCTTCTTTATGTATTCATCAGTTGATGGACCTTTGGACTCTTTCTATAATTTGGCTATTGTTGAAAATGCTGCTATAAACATTGGGGTGCATGTATCACTTTTAATCAGTATTTTTTATCCTTTGGGTAAATACCTACTAGTGCAATTGCTGTATCATAGGGTAGGTCTATTTTTAACTTTCTGAGGAACCTCCGTACTGTTTTTTAGAGTGGCTGCACCAGTTTGCATTCCCACCAACAGTGTAAGAGAGTTCCCCTTTCTCTGCATCCTCACCAACATCTGTTGTTTCCTGTGCTGTTAATATTAGCCATTCTGACTGGTGTGAGGTGATATCTCATTGTAGTTTTGATTTGTATTTCCCTGTTGCTGAGCGATGCTGAGCATCCTTTCCTGTGTCTGTTAGCCATCTGTATGTATGTCTTCTTTCAAAAAATGTCTATTCATCTCTTCTGCCCATTTCTTGACTGGATTATTTGTTTTTTGTGTGTTGATATTGATATGTTCTTTATAGATTTTGGATACTAACCCCTTATCAGATATATCATTTGCAAATATCTTTTCCCATTCCATAGGTTGCCTAATTAGTCTTGTTGATTGTTTCTTTTGCTGTGCAAAAGCTTTTTATCTTAATGAAGTCCCCAATAGTTCATTTTTGCTTTTGTTTCCCTCACCTCAGGAGATCTATCTAGTAAGAAGTTGCTATGGCTGATGTCAAACACACCTGCCTGTGTTTTCTTCTAGGATTTTGATGGTTTCCTGTCTCCAATTTAAGACTTTCATCCATTTTGAATTTGGTTTTGTGTATGGTGTAAGAAAGTGGTCCAGTTTCATTCTTTTGTGTGTTGCTGTCCAGTGTTCCCAACATCATTTGTTGAAGAGACTGTCTTTTCTCCGTTAGACATTCTTTCCTGCATTGGTGAAGATTAGCTGACCATATGTTGTGAGTCCATTTCTGGGATTCTTATTCTGTTCCATTAATCTATGTCTCTGTTTTGTGCCAGTACCATACTCTCTTGATGACTACAGCTTTGTAATACAACTTCAAGTCTGGAATTATGATGCTTCTGGCTTTGCTTTTCTTTTTAAAGATTGTTTTTGGCTATTTGGAGTTTTTTGTGGTTCCACATAAATTTTAGGATTGTTTTAGCTCTGTGAAAAATGTTAGTGGTATTTTGATAGGGATTGCATTAAATATGTCAATTGCTCTGGTTGGTATAGATATTTTAACAATATTTGTTCTTCCAATCCATGAGCACGGAATGTTTTTCCCTTTATTTGTGTCCTCTTCAGTCTCTTTCATAAGTGTTGTATAGTTTTAAGAGTACAAATCTTTTACCTCTTTGGTTAGGTTTATTCCTAGGTATCTTATTGTTTTTGGTGCAATTGCAAATGGGATCAGTTCCTTGATTTTTCTTTATGCTCCTTCATTATTGTTGTATAGAAATGCAACAGATTTCTGTACATTGATTTTATATCCTCCGACTTTACTGAATTCATGTATCAATTCTAGTAATTTTTTGGTGGAGTATTTTGGGTTTTCTACATAATGTATCATGTTCTCTGCAAATAGTCTAATTTTCACTTCTTCCTTACCAAATTGGATGTTTTTTATTTCTTTTTGTTTTCTGATTGTTAAGTCTAGGACTTCCAGTACTATATCAAATAACAGTGGTGAGAGTGGACATCTGTATCTTGTTTCTGACCATAGAGGAAATGCTCTCAGTTTTTCCCCAGTGAGGATGATCTTTCATGTATGGCTTTTATGATATTGAGGCATATTCCCTCAGTCCCTAAATTGTTGGGACTTTTAGTCATGAATGGAGGCTGTATTTTGTCAAATGCTTTTTTTCTGCATCTATTGAGAGGATCATATTGTTCTTATCCTTTCTTTTATTAATGTGATATATCACATTGATTGATTTGTGAATATTGAACTATCCTTGCAGCCCAGGAAAAAAATCCCATTTGATTGTGGCAAATTTCTTTTAATGTACAGTTGGATTCAATCTGCTAGTATTTTGTTGAGAATTTTTTAAAGATTTATTTATTTGAGAGAGAGAGAGGAGAGTGGGGGGGAGGGCAGAGGTAGAAAAATCTTCAAGCAGACTACCCACTGACATGGGACTGGGTTCCAGGACCATGAGATCATGACCTGAGCTGAAACCAAGAGTCAGACATAACCGACTGAGACACCCAGGTGCCCCTTTTTTTGAGAATTTTTGCATCCATGTTCATCAAGGATATTGGCCTGTAGTTCTCCTTTTTAGTGGGGTGTTTGTCTGGTTTTGGAATCAAGGTAATGCTGGTCTCAGAATGAGTTTGGAAGTTTTCCTTCTGTTTCTATTTTTTGAAACAGCTTCAGGAGAATAGGTATTAATTCTTCTTTAAATGTTTGGTAGAATTCCTTTGGAAAGCCATCTGGCCTTCGACTTTTGTTTGTTGGAAGATTTTTGATCACTGGTTCAATTTCTTTCCACGTAATTGGTCTGTTAAAATATTCTATTCCTTCCTGTTTTAGTTTTGGTAGTTTATATGTTTCTAGGAATTTGTCCATTTGGTCCAGGTTGTCCTATTTGTTGGCACAAAATTTTTCATAATATTCCTCTTATAATTGTTTATATTTCTGTGGTGTTTATTGTGATCTCTCCTCTCTCATTTGTGATTTCATTAATTTGGGTCCTTTCTCTCCTCTTTGAGAAGTCTAGCTAGGGGTTTATCACTTGTATTCATTCTTTCAAAGAACCAGCTCCTGGTTTCCTTGATCTGTTCTACTGGTATTTTTTGTTTCTATATCATTTATTCTTGCTTTAATCTTTATTATTTCCCATCATTTGCTGGCAATAAGCTTCATTTGTTGTTCTTTCTCTAGCTCCTTTAAGTGTAAGTTTAGGTTTTGTATTTGAGAATTTTCTTGCTTTTTGAAGTAGTTCTGTCTTGCTCTATGCTTCCTTCTTATGACTGCATTTGCTGCATCCCAAAGGTTTTGGACTGTCGTGTTTTCATTATTGTTTGTTTCCATGTATTTTTTATTTCATTAATTTCCTGGTTGACCCCTTCATTCTTTTGTAGGATGTTCTATAACCTCCATGTATGTGTGGTCTTCCCAAATTTCTCAAGTTTCATGGTGTTGTGGTCAGAAAATATGCATTGTATGATCTCAGTCTTCTTGTACTTGCTGAGGCCTGATTTGTGACACAATATGTGATCTATACAAGAGGAAGTTCAGTGTGCACTCGAAAAGAATGTCCGGCTACTTTAGGATGAAATGTTCTGAATATATTTGTTAAGTCCATCTGGTTCAGTGTGTCATCTATACATTGTTTCCTTGTTGATTTTCTGCATAAATGATCTGTCCCATCACTGTAAGTAGGGTGTTGATGTCCCCTACTATTATTGTATTAGTATCAATGGGTTTATTTATGTTTGTTATTGATTCATATATTTGGGTGCTCCCAAGTTGGGAGTATAACCATTTGCAACCATTAGTTCTTCTTGTTGGATAAACCTATTATGATATAGTGTCCCTCTTCAACTCTTGTTACAGTCTTTCATTTAAAATCTCATTTGTCTGATACAAGTATGGCTACTCTGGCTTTTATTTGATGTGCATTAGCATGATAAATGGTTCCCCATCCCCTCACTTTTTAAAATTTCATTTTATTATATTATGTTAGTCACCATACAATACATCATTAGTTTTTGATGTGGTGATCCATGATCCATTGTCTTTGTATAACAACCAGTGCTCCATGCAGTACATGCCCTCCTTAATAGCCATCACCAGTCTAACCCATCTCCCCAACCCCCTCCCCTCAAAAACTCTGTTTGTTTCTCAGAGACCATAGTCTCTCATGGTTCATCCCTGCCTCTGGTTCCCCCCTTCATTTTTCCCTTCCTTCTCCTAATGTCCTCCATGCTATTCTTTATGTTCCACAAATAAGTGAAACCATATGATAATTGACTTCCTCTGCTTGACTTATTTCACGTAGCATAATCTCCTCCACTGCCATCCATGTTGATGTAAAAGTTGGGTATTCAAGAGGAAGGAAAGATGGCAGAGGAGTAGGGGACACTATTTCAACTGGTCCCTGGAATTGAGCTGGATATCTACCAGACCACTCTGAGCACCCACAAAATCAGCCTGAGATGTAAGAAGATCTGGATCTCTACAAACAGAATATCGCAGGCAGTTGGTTTTGAGGTATGAAGTGGGGAGCCCTGATTCCGCAGACAGATATCAGAGGATAAATGTCAGCGGGAAGAAGCCTGTCCGTGAGGATCTTACACCACATGTGAACAACAGCCTCGCGCGCTGGGGACGGGGCACAGACTCGCAGACCGGTAGCGGTGGGGAAAGGATTTAGGTCAGCCCCCGGGGCAGAAACCCAGAGCTGCAGGGTCCCGAGTGCGAACTGGGAGTGGCTGGCGGTTTTAGAAGCACAAAGGGCAGAGACATGCCCCGACTTGGAGGCAGGACTGGGGGCACTGTGGAGGGGTGCACAACCCAGGCCACTGCAGTTTATAGCGGCATGGACAGAAACGGAGACAGTGTGGCCTGGAGAGCTCATTGAAGAACAGACTGCGATCTCTCTGCTCTGAGGCAGAGGGTTGGAAATGGTCTCTTCTGCTGCAATTCACGGAAGAGATGCGGAAAGACGCCAGGGAAAGCCGCCAGAGAACAAAAGCCCCAAAGACTGATTCCCACTGAGCCCATCCCCCACCACAGGGGGGAAGGGCAACTCCACCCAAACAGGGTTGCTTGAGTAACAGTGCGGCAGGCCCCTCCCCCAGAAGACAGGCTGGGAAAACAAGAGGCCAGCAACCCTAAGGTCCCAAGAAAACACGTGCATCTTGCTTGGGTTCTGGTCAATAATTTGGACTCTATACATTCCCTCAAATAACCATCAACAGAATGACTAGGAGGAGGAACCCCCAAAATAGAAAAGACTCAGAGATTATGTCTTATGCTGCAGATTTACAAATGGATGCAGATATAACCAAGATGTGGGAGATGGAATTCAGGCTAGCAATTGTGAATACAATAGCTAGAATGGAGAAATCAATTAATGGCAACATAGAGTCTCTAAGGGCAGAAATGAAAGCTGAATTGGCAGAACTTAAAAATGCTATCAATGAGATCCAATCCAATCTAGATAATCTAACAGCTAGGGTAACTGAGGCAGAAGAACGAATAAGC
>NC_138385.1:54697559-54736644 GCF_054177405.1 Leptonychotes weddellii
GTCCGTCTGGGATTCCAATTATTCTGACATTGGAACGCCTCATGGTGTCACTTATTTCTCTGATTCTCTTTTCATGGATTCTGAGTTGTTTTTCCCTGGCCTCCTGTTTTCCCTTTTTATCTATTATATTATCTTCCAGGTCGCTTATTCATTCTTCTGCCTCAGTTACCCTAGCTGTTAGATTATCTAGATTGGATTGGATCTCATTGATAGCATTTTTAAGTTCTGCCAATTCAGCTTTCACTTCTGCCTTTAGAGACTCTTTGTTGCCATTAATTGATTTCTTCACTCTAGTCATTGTCTTCACAATTGCTAGCCTGAATTCCATCTCCCACATCTTGGTTATATCTGCATCCATTTGTAAATCTGCAGCATAAGTCATAATCTCTGAGTCTTTTCTGTTTTGGGGGCTCCTCCTCCTAGTCATTCTGTTGATGGGTGTTTGAGGGAATGTATAGAATCCAAATTATTGACCAGAACCCAAGCAAGATGCACGTGTTTTCTTGGGACCTTAGGGTTGCTGGCCTCTTGTTTTCCCAGCCTGTCTTCTGGAGGAGGGGCCTGCTGTGCTGTTACTCAGGCAACCCTGTTTGGGCGGAGTTGCCCTGTGCCCCTGTTGCAGGGGATGGGCCCAGTGGGAATCAGTCTTTGGGGCTTTTGTTCTCTGGCTCCTTTCCCTGGCAGCTTTCTGCATCTCTTCCGTGAGTCAGAGCAGAAGAGACCGTTTCCAACCTTCTGCCTCAGAGCAGAGAGATCGCAGTCTGTTCTTCAGTGAGCTCTCCAGGCCACACTGTCTCCCTTTCTGTCCATCCTGCTATGAACTGCAGCATCCTGGGTTGTGCGCCCCTCTGCAGTGCTGCCAGTCCTGCCTCCAGGTCGGGGCACGTCTCTGCCCTTTGTGCTTCTAGAACCGCCAGCCCCTCCCAGTTCACGCACGTGCGACTCTGCCACTTGGGGTTCTGTCCTGGGGACTGCAGTTCGCTTTTGTGTGACTCCGCCACTCGGGGTTTCCACCCCGGGGGTTGCAGTTCACTGGCGGGACTCCGGCACACCGGGTTTCCGTCTCAGAGGCTGCATTTCGCGCACGCGCGACCGTTGCTCCGGGTTTCTGTCCGGGGAGCTGCGGTTCACGTGCACGTGACCCTGCCGGTCTGGTCCTCCACCCCGGGTGATGCCCTAAAGTCCTTTCCCGATGCCACCGGTCTGCGAGTCTGTGCCCCGTCCACAGCGCATGAGGCTGTCGCTCACTGTTGGTGCAGGATCCCCACGTCCAGGCACCCTCCCGCCACTGTTTATCCTCCGATATCTGCCTGCAGAATCATGGCTCTCCACTTCGTACCTCAAAACCAACCACCTGCGATATTCTGTTTGTAGAGATCCAGATCTTCTTACATCTCAGGCTGGTTTCGTGGCTGCTCAGAGTGGTCTGGTAGTTATCCAGCTCAATTCTGGGGACCAGTTGAAATAGGGTCCCCTACTCCTTCGCCATCTTTCCCCTCCTCGGGAAATGTTTTCTTTGTGCATTCCCCTTTGTGCTCCATTCTGTTTCCCCCTTCTGTGTGACCACAGCTCCCTCCCCTCCACAGCAGTCACAATCCATTTCTTCCCTAAACCACATCTCTGCACTTCCTACCTTCTTTGATGTGGCTTCTTTTCTCCCTTTAGTTGTGGAATTTATTCTGTCAGCATTTGTGTCTACTTCTGGCGTATTAAGGATTATTTGACAGTGGTGTCCATGGGGTAAGGTGAGCCTAGGGTGGTTCCACTCCACCACCATCTTCCTCTCCTCCTCTTCCTGCCTCTTTTGTAGAAACATCAAGGAGTAAAATGGCTGGGCCATAGGTAGGTGTGAAACAATTTTCCAAAGTGATTGTGGAGTTTTTACCTTCCCACATTCTTTGGAGAAATGTCTCTTCAAATCCTTTGTTGATTTTTAAATTGAATTATTTGTATTATTTTTGTATTGTGGAAGATTTTTCATTTGTCCTAGATATATTCCTTTTGTCATATTTATACGTGTAGGAAATATGCTTTTGATGAAACCCAGTTCACCATTTTTTCCCCTTTATGGTTTGTGATTTTGTGTCTTAATAATTTTTGTCTACCCCAATACTGTAAATATTTTTTTCCTGTACTTTCTTCTAGAAGTTTCAGAGTATTACCTTTTACATTTTGAATCAATACTAATGATGAAAATTATTTGACTATACATGTGTGAGTATATTTATGGATTTTATGGATTATGGATATTTACGGATTTCACTGGTATGTATGTCCATTCATATGACATTATCACACTGTCCTGATAGTTATAGCCTTTTAGTATATATTAGAATTGGGTCGTGCAAGTCTTGCAACTTCTGTTCTTTTTAAAAAAATTTTTTTTGTCTGGTTTAGGTCTTTTGCATTTCCAGATACATTTTACAATTTAGCTTGGAACTTTCCACAAAATAATTCCTCGTATTTTGATCAGAATTGGGTTGAATTTTTAGAGCAATTCTGAGGAAATTTTATATCTTGACAATATTGAGTCTTCCAATGCATTTATATGTCATATCTCTTCATTTATTTTGTCTCCTTTTATTTCTCTGAGCAAGTTTTTTTTTGTTTTCCGTTTACAAGTCTGGCACATATTTTCTTAAATTTATCCTTAAGTGTTTTGGATTTTTCATGCTATTTTCAATGGTATCTTCAACATTTTAATTTACAATAGTGTATTACCATCAGTGGACATACAATTGACTTTGTATGATGGCCTTGTGTTCTGTGACCTTGCTAACCTCTTTTTTTGTTTGTTTTTAGTTGATTTTTCTTGTAGATATCTCAGAATTTTCTACATGAATATTCAAGCCATTTACAAAATAAGATTATTATCTCTTCCTTTCCAATGTTTATGCTTTCTATTTTTTGCCTTTATTGAAATGGCTAAGATCTTCAGTACAATATTAAATATGAGTGGTGAGAGTGGTCACTGTTGCCTAGTTCTTGATCTTGGTGGAGGGGAATATTTTGCTTTTCAAGATGAAGTGTGGTGTTAATTGTAAGTTTTTCTGGTCAATAGATGTTTTCTTAGATTGAAGAAGTTCTATTCTTGTTCTAGTCAGATGAGAGTTTTTATC
Organism: Leptonychotes weddellii; assembly: GCF_054177405.1. Lineage (NCBI taxonomy): Eukaryota > Metazoa > Chordata > Mammalia > Carnivora > Phocidae > Leptonychotes > Leptonychotes weddellii. Next base: position 54,700,679 of record NC_138385.1, read on the forward strand.
ATGAATGTGTATTAAATTTTACCAATTAAATTTGCTTCATCCTTTGAGATAATCATGTAAGATTTTTCCTTTATTGTCTTAATATGCTTAATGACAATACTTTTAATGGTAAATCCATCTTGTAGTCCTGACTTAAGCCTCATTTGGTCATGGTGTGTTATCATTTTTACATACTACTGAATTTCCTTTGCTAAAATCTTGTTAAGCGTCTTTGTTTATGAGGGATACTGGTTGGTAGTTTAATTTTTTTGTTTTGATTTTATCTAGTTTTGGTATGAGCACAATACAGATTAAAATAAAATAAAATAAAATAAAAGATTTTGTGTAGAATTGGTATTAATCTGTCTCAAAATGTTTGATTGAATTCACCTGTGAAGTCTCCTCATCCTGGAGTTTTCTTGTAATAAAGTTTTTATTTTTTTAATTATGTAAATATATTTTGTCAAGAGTAAATGTTAATTTTATTTAGAAATATTCAAGTACAAAACATGAAAAATCGTATAGAACTCAGTGCTGCCAAATGGAAGATGCTTAAGGCAATGTATGATGGCAGGGATTGGCATGGAGCTTCTTTGCATTCTTCCAGGATGTAATTCTCAAAGCACCTTGATTTTTTTATTATCCAGGAAGCTCTTTGTGGTGAGGTTTTAAATTACAAATTCAATTTATTTAGTAGCTATAGCACTATCCATTTTCTATTTCTCTTTTAGTTAGTTTTTGTAAGTCTTGTTTCACCAAAAAAAACCTCTATTTCATCTAAGTTGTGGAATTTATTGGCATTACTTTGTTCATATTTCTTTATTATAATTTTAATATTGGTAATATATACAGTAATATTACTTATTTTCTTTCCTGATATTGAAAATTTGTGTCTTTGTCCTTTTCTTACTTGCTCAATCTAATTAGAAGTTCATAAATTTTATTTACCTTATAACTTAAAGTAACCCAACTTTTGGTTTTACTTATTTTTCTAATGTTTTTTCCACTTCCATTGATTTCTGCTCCTATATTTATTTTCTTCCTCTACTCCTTTGGGTTTAATTTGCTCTTGTTTTCTGAGCTTATTAAGGGGATATCTTATAACATTTCATTATAATTAATAAATAGGTCTCTGTCACTTATGATGTAGTCACTTTTTAATCTGTTGCTTTTGTGCTAGATCTCAGAGTGAGTGGTTTTGTGTGCGAGCTCAGTAAGAGTGGAATCTTTGTTTCCCATAGTTCTTTGATTCTCCCGGTCTTAATCCCCATTGATTTTCAAAACCAGACATTTTGGAGCATTGTTTTTTCAGTGTTGGACCCCTTGGTCAGGGTATCTGGTGTGGGTAATAATACCTTCACTCCTCAAGGGAGTGTTCTATATTTTTGGGATACCTTCTGCTTGTGGGGTCACTGAATCCTGGGTGGGATTCTGGGTGAGACCGTATCTGTGACTTTCCTACTTTTCTCAATGCATCTTTTCTGTCCTTTGTTGTAAGAGGCTGTTCATTTAGTGTTCAGGTCCTTTTCAGAGGAAAATTATTCCATATGTAGCTGTGAATTTGTTGTGTTTATGGGAGGAGGTGAGCTTGGGGTCTTTTTACATTGTCATCTTGAACCCTCTACTAGTATATTGGTAATTTGTTTTATTTAATCTTCGATTTTTTTCCTCATCACTATGTTTGTGATTTCCTTTCAATATTTGAATTTTGTTTATAAATTTATATCACCTGCTAAATGCATCATCTTTTTCATTTCTGGTTTTGCTTCTATTGACTGATGTTTCTCCTGGTTGTGTGCTACATTTTCATGACTTTAAGCTTGCATAATAAATTTTAATTTGGTGCTGGACACTTACACTTTTGTGTTTTAGAGTGCTTGGATTTTATTGTTGTCCTTTAAAAAGTGTTGAGTTTCTTTCTGATAGTCCAGTTAATTGCTTCACTTTTACTTTTATGTATTGTGTGAGTTTAGACTAACCTTTATTCTGCTGATATTTTAGCTACAATACTAAGGTATAGTCCTTTTGTGGTTCTTCCCAGATTCTCTGAGTGATTAACAAGGATTCTGTATTCTTACTTGTCATATCTCAAATATCTTCCATCCCTGTGTGAACTTTGGGAGATGTTTTAATCAGAATTTTCTGTTTTATCTTGTCCAACCTATTAGAATTTCACTCTATGTATGCATATCTTAATATACTGCATAAACTCAAGGGGATCCTTATGTAAATTTCTGGAACTCTTTTTATGCACAGTTCTTTCTGTAATTCTGACCCACCATTTCCAGCGGCCACAGCATCCCCAAACTTTGATCTTAACTCAGCCAGACTGTGGTGTCCTATTTGGGATCACCCTTCCTACTCCAAGGTACAGAATGCCTGGCCAATTTTAGAGTTTATCTCATTTTATTTCCTTTTATTCTTGGATTACAGTCCTGTGCTGCCTATTATCTGATGTCTGAAACCTGGTGTATTGTATATTTTCTCAAGTTTTCTATTTAATCTTTCTATCTAAATCTTGTCCATGTTAATTCATCATGACTGGAGATGGAAATTTTCAATATTATGTTTTTATGATATTTGTATTATTATATATAGCTAGTTAATTTTTGACACTGTATATTACACCAATGTCTGAATATCTATTTTGATTTGTTATTTTTTTCTTTTATTGTTGAACACTTAATTTATTTTCAATTTTTAAGAATTAAAAATAATTTGACTTTGAAGATTTTAATAAATGTATCCTGGTGTACACATGCAAAAGATTCCCTAAAGCAGTGGTTCTAAAAGTGTGATCTCTGGACCCTTGGGGCTCTCCAGGTTCCTTTTAAGATGTTTTTAGGGTTAGAACTATTTTTATAAAAACATCACTGTATTAATTACATTTTTATGTTGACATTTACCCTGATGCTTTAGAAGCAATAGTGAGTAAAACTGGTGCCATTTTCGCATGAATTAAAGCAGTGTCACCAAACTGTATTAAGAGTTCTTTTATTCTTCACTTCCATACACTTGCAGTAAAAAAAAAAAAGCCTGTTCCATTTAATAATGCCCTTGATGAAGCAGTAAAAAGTTATTAATTTTATATCAACACTTGAGTAAGTTTTTTTTTAGTGTTCTGTGTGATGAAATGGGAAGTATGTATACTGCATACTGATATATACTGGTTGTCTTGATAAAAAGCTCATGTGATTGATTTGTAAGCTAAATAAGCAACATTTTTTCTATGTATTCCTTTTTTAAAATTTGAAAAAAAAATGAAGTAGACAAACTCTGATTATTCAAACTTGGGTATTCGGCAGAAATTTTCTCACATGTACCAAATGAGTTTGTCACATCAAGAAAACTGTCATTATTTGTTAAAATTCGAACTGTCAAACAAAATTATAATGTTTGAAATGTGTCTGCCAACAGATCTTGACACCTTCCCAATATTTGAAAACCCTTTTTGAAGAGATTGGTATGAACAAACTTGAATTATTTATCATTACTTATTATAAAAAACAGTTTTACCAAGTTATGATTTTTATAACATAAAATTCCCTTATTTTAAGTGTGTAACTGAATGAGTTTTTATAAACTTAAGGTTTTGTTATCATCACTACAATCTAATTTTGTAAAATTTCTATTACTACCCAAATATTCCTCATGTCCATTTGCAGTGATTCCCCATTTCCATCCAGCCCCAGGCAAAATTTAATATATTTTTATCACTGTAGATTTGCTGTTATGTACATTTCATAAAAATGGAATTATATAATATGTGTTTTTTTGGCCTGGCTTCTTTTACTTAGCATAAAGCCTTTGAGAGTCATTCACATTGTAGCACTGATCAGTACTTCACTTATTTTTATTGGTAAATAGTATTCTATTGTTTGTTTTTTTGTTGTTGTTGTGTTGTGTGTTTTTTGTTATTGATGCTTTTTTGTTTCAGTTTTTATTTAAATTCTAGTCAACATATAGTGCAATATTGGTTTCAGGAGTAGAATTTAGTCTTCCATCACTCACATATTACACCCAGTACTCATCACAAGTGCCCTCCTTAGTACCCATCACCCATTTAGTCCATCCTCCACCCACCACCCCTCCAGCAACCTTCAGTTTCTTCTTCATAGTTAAGAGTCTCTTATAGTTTGCTTCCCTCTCTTTTTTCTCCCTTCCCCTATGTTCATCTGTTTTGTTTCTTAAATTCCATATATGAGTGAAATCATATGGTAGTTGTCTTTCCTTGTTTGAGTTATTTTGCTTAGCATAATACACTCTGGCTCCATCCACATTGTTGCAAATGTCAAGATTTCATTGTTCTTGATGGCTGAGTAATACTGTGTGTGTGTGTGTGTGTGTGTGTGTGTGTATCACATCTTCTTATCCATTCATTGTTTGAATATAACACCCTTTGTTCAAGCATTTACCAGTAAATGGTCACTTGAATTGTTTCCATTTTTTGCCACTTTTGGGGTGCTACAACTCATGCTGCAATGAGCATAAAAGTACAAGTCTTGTGGACACATTTTTTTTTCCTTAAGTAGAAACCTAAGAGTTGAATTAGCTTTTTTTGTTAATAGAGAAAACAGAGGCCTGATGAAGACAAGAACCTTGCTCCAGTTCACTTAGCTTATTTGTAATAGTTTAGACAGGACTGGACCCTAACTTTCATGACCTAAGTATTCTCTTTCCAGAGCTAGCTCCACACTACCACTTTTGGCATGTGCCATGGGACATCTTCCCATGGATCCTCAGGTAAAGGCTTATGTCACTTGTCCTCTTTGCAATCAGAAAGATCACCTTTTTGAATCTAGTTTTTACTGGTGACCAAAAAGTTGAGAGTCAGAAAGACATTTGAATTGCTTCTTTTCATTTGTGCATCTATGGTTTAAGAAGAAAAAGATGAAACCAGAAGGACAATTGGGATGGAGGTAAAGCACTATGAGAAGAGTGAGGAAGAGCCATAGCATAAATCTCAGAACACAGTGGTTTGGACATATTGAAGAAAATAAAAGTCATTCTGAATAGTGGGAATAAGGGTATTTGTGCTAAAATGGTTTGAGATGAGGCTGGAGGATTTAACCAGAGCTTGATCCTGAAATGTCTTATAAGCCATTATAGGGAGTTTGGATTGTATTCTGGAGGGAATGAAGTGCCACTAAAGGATTTTAAGGAATAATGTAGCAAAAATTTTGAAATAGCATTATTGTTTTATGACAGAATTAAAACAAAAAATTGGTAAAGAGAACAGGGCAAGAATATGTAGCCAAAATAAGCACATATATGCCAAACAATACAGCTTCAAAAGGTATTAAGCAAGAACCTACAGACTTAAATGAACAAATAAATATGCCAACAATTGTGGTTGGAGGTTTTAACATACTCTCAAAATCTAATGATCAGGAGGGTGACATCACCAAGATGGCACCATAGTCGTTTCTGACTTTGCTTCCTTTCACAAAAAGAGCAACTAACAGCCATTCATGAACAAAACACCACTGAGAGACTACCAGAATATGGGAGAGAGGCTGAACCACTCTCTGCACCACCAAGACCAAGACAGCCTGCATTAGAAGTTTAAGAGAATTGATTATACACTGACCACATTTCTTCATCCTTAGGGCAATGCAGCACAATGAGAGGTCTCCCCTGAGCCTACAGTTCCTCCAGTAAGAAAAGAACACCCAAGGTTGACGTCCAGCTCCACCAGAATTGTGGTTCACTTCTTGGAAACTTCTACTCTGGTCTTACTCCACAAGGATTGGAGGAGAATCAGTGGTGCTTGGCCACTGGGAGTCTAATTGTTATGGAGTAGGGGGAGTAGGTGTTTGAAACAACCAGCACTTAGATCTTGGCAAGCAATATTCCAACCTGCAGCATCCAAATAGTATTTTCAAACAGTAGATTTGCTCATTTACAAAGCCAAGATAGTGGCACCCTTTAATGAGGGAACTCAAGAGTTATAAGTCTGACTGATTTGGGTCCTCAAACCAAGAATTTTGCATGGCTGCAACTTGTCCTGCCCCTGCCCAGTCAGGGGAGCCAAATATCCTGGCCCACTGTTGTGTTAGCTTCTGGCCTTGCTTGATTAAAAAAGGCTGGCCAGAGCACCTGAAAATTTGCATAATACAAAAATGCTACAGCAGAGAATGGCAGGTAAAGCTGTTCATATGCAAAGCAAAGTCATTGGTCCTGTTCAGCTATGAAACTTGAGGCATGGGTCAACTTGTTAAGTACACAAACAAGAAGTTTTGCTGGCCTTGGAGTCATTTCTCACACTATGTCTGAGCAGGGAAATTAATTCATAGCCCTGCCCATTGCTGAATACAGCCTTCAGCCCATCTAAGCAGGGAACCTATCCAAAGCACACAGGTAGTACATGTAACAGCCTTCTTTACAGTACTAGTTGAACAAAGAGATCTGTCTGTGTCTTTTCCTGTACATAGAGTGAGACAGTGACTTCACATAGCCGGGTAATTCAGGGAAGTCTTGCTTGGTTCAGGTTCCCAAATAATCAGGTTTTCAGCCCCTGGGGCTAGTCCTGTTGCCCTGCCAGGTCAGGGAAGTTAATTAATAGGGCCATATATTATTGGGTATAGTACCCAGCCCCAACTATCTAGTAAGTCTGACTGGAGAAACCAGGCAAATGTGGAGCCCATTCTACAGCTTCACTTAGGAAGAAACCAAGCCAGCAGTCTTCTCCAATTGTTCTCATCCAGAAGCACCCCCTTTCCAACCTCAGAGCTTGGCCATGGTTTCACACACAAAAATAGAATCTGATAGCAAGCTTCACCTGCCAAAGGATGATATCAGTAGACATGTCCAGAAATCCAAAATAAGCTGACTACTGAAGAACTGTTTCTGCCAAAGTGAAACTTCAAAATCTGGAAGAGGAAAATGATTACTCAAAAAGTGCAGATACCAAGGTAAGGATTCAAGGATCATGAAAAATCAGGTAAACAAGATACCACCAAAGAGAACTAATAAAGCTCCCAATAATACACTATAAAGAAATGAAGATCTATGAATTGGCTGACAATTCAGAATAGTCTTCTTAGAGTTTAGTGAACTATAAGAACAGATGACAGAAAACTAAACAAAATTAGGAAGACAATGCATGAACAAAATTAGTCCAACAAAGAAATAAAAAACCTAAAAAACAATCCAAGTAAAAATCCTAGAGCTGAAAAATACAGTGACTGAACTGAGGGATTCAACAGAGAGCTTTATAAGCAGATTAAATCATGCAGAAAACAGAATCAATGGTCCAGAAGACAAAACATTTGCAATTATTCACTCAAAGGAGAAAACAGAGAAAATAATATAAATGATTGAAGAAAGACTATGGGACTTATAGTATGTAATCAAAAGAAACAGTATTTGTATTATGGAAATTCCAGAAAGAGCAGAGAAATATAAAGAAACAGCAAGTATATTTAAAACAATAATTCCTGAAAACTTCCCAAACCAGAGGGGAGAAATAGACACCTAGATCTATGAAGTCAAAGAACCCCAAAGAGGTTAAACTTGAAAGGGCTACACTGAGACACTTATGATTAAATAGTCAAAAGGCAAAGAAAAGGAAAGAGTTCTGAAAGCAGCAAGAAAAAAGAGAAGTTATATATAAGGGAACACCCATAAGGCTGTTGGTGGATTTCGCAACAGAAAATATTTGCCCAGGAGAGAATAAGAAGATATACTCAAAATATTGAGAAGAAAAAAAAACCCTGCCAACCAAGAATTCTATAACAGCAAAGTTGTCCTTCAGAAAAGAAAGAGAGATAAATATTTTCCCAAACAACCAAAAGCTGAGGGAGTTTATCACCACTAGACCTGCCCTATAAGAAATAATGAAGTGAGTTATTTGAATGGAAATAAATGAGTGCTAATTGACATCATAAAAACATTAAAAGGTAGTATAAAAACTTATTGTTAATGGTAGATATATAGTAAACCTTAGATTCTGTAATATGGTAATGGCAGTGTGTAAGTCACTTACAACTCTAGTTTAAAAGTTAAAAAAACACAGTAAAAATAACCATAACTATAATAATTTGATATTGGTTTCACATTATAAAAAATATGTATCTGTAACATCAATAACCTAAATTGTGAGAAGTGAAAGTGTTAAATTTAGAAATCCTACTGTAATTAAGTTATTACCAGCTTAAAATATGGTGTTATAATTTTAAATACTTTATGCAAGCCTCATGGTAACCACAGAAGAAGAACCTGTGCTAATTACATTAAAAAACATGATAAAGAAATGAAACCATACTGGTACAAAAAGACATCAAAACATGCAAAAAACAGCAAGACAAGGATCCACAATTAATGGATTTACAAAACAGTCAGAAAACAATTAACAAAATGGCAATAGTAAATCCTTACTTATCAATAATTATCTTAAACATAAACTGATTATATTTTCTAATCAAAATACATAGAATGACTGAATAAATATAAAACAAGATCCATCAATATTCTGCCTACAAGAGACTCAGTTTAGCCTTAAAAACACACATAAACTGAGAGTAAAGTGATGGGAAAATGTATTTTAAGTAAATGGTTATCAACAAAATTAAGTGTAGCTAGTCTTACATCAGAAGAAATATTTTAGGGGTGCCTGGGTGGCTCAGTTGGTTAAGCGACTGCCTTTGGCTCAGGTCATGATCCCAGAGTCCCGGGATTGAGTCCTGCATCGGGCTCCCTGCTTGGCGGGGAGTCTGCTTCTCCCTCTGACCCTACCCCTTCTTGTGCTCTCTCTCTCTCACTCTCTCTCTCAAATAAATAAATAAAATCTAAAAAAAATATTTTAAATGAAAAATGGTAAAAAGAGACCAAAAAAGTTTAGTAAATAATGATAAAAGGGGTCAATCAAAAATATAATAATTATAAATATTTATGTACCCAGCATTGGAGCACATAAATATATAAAGCCAAAGCTAACAGAACTAAAAGGAGAAATAAAACAGCAATACAATACTGGTTGGGGACTTAGTACTTCACTCTTAATGGATAAGTCATCCAGACAAAAAACAGCAAGCAAACATCAGATTTGAACAGCACTATAAACCAATGGACCTGACAGACAGATAGAAAACATCCTATACAACAAAGCAGAATACACATTCTTTTCAAGCACAGATGGGACATTTTCTTAAATAGACCAAATATTAGGCCACACAACAAGTTCTTAGCAAATTCAAAGAGACTGAAATCATATCAAGTATCTTCTCTGTCCATAACAACATGAAGCTAGAAATCAATAACTGAAGGAAAACTGCAAAATTTGTGAAAATGGAAATTAAAAAACACTCTCCTCAGAAACCAATGGATTAAAGAAGAAATTAAAGGGGAAATAAAAAGTACGTTGAAACAAAAGAAAATGGAAACACAACATTCAAAACTTATTGGATGAAGCAAAAGCAGGTCTCAGAGGGAAGTTCACAGTGGTAATCACCCCATTAAAAAACAAGAATGATCTCAAATATACAATCTAATCATACAGCTTGAGGAAGTAGAAAAAGGACAAACTGAGTCCAAAATTAACAAAAAGAAGAAAATATGGATTAGAGCAGAAATAAAAGAAATAGAGAACAGGAAAAAATAGAAAGAAATTAACAAAACTTCAAGTTGCTTCTTTCAAAAGATAAATAAAATTAGCAAACCATTAGCTAGACTATCCAACAAAAATAGAGAGTAGACACAAATCAACAAAATTATAAATAGAAAAGGAGACATTACATCTGATACCACAGAAGTACAAGGATCCTGAGAGGATACTATGAAATATTATAGGCCAACAAATTGGACAACCTAGAAGAAATGGAGACGTTATTAAAATCATAAAACCTGCCAAGACTGAGTCAGAAAGAAATAGAACATCTTGACAGACCAATTACTAGTAAGATTGAATCAGTAATCGAAAATCTCCCAATGAAGAAAAACTGAGGAATAGACGGCTTCACTGGTAAATTTAACCAAACATTTATTTTTTTAAGATTTTATTTATTTACTTGACAGAGAGAGAGCTGCAGAGGGAGAGGGAGAAGCAGACTCCCTGCTGGGAGTCTAATGCAGGACTTGATCTCAGGATCCTGGGATCACAACCTGAACCAAAGGCAGACGCTTAACCAACTGAGCCAGCCAAGTGCCCTTTAACCAAACATTTAAATTAGAATTATCACCAATACTTTTCAAACTCTTCTTAAAAAATTAAGAGAAGTGATCAGTTTTAAACTCATTTTATGAGGCCAGTATTATTGCAATACCAAAGCCAGTAAAGGACACTACAAGAAAGGAAAACTACAGGCCAATATCCCTGATGAACATAGATGCAAAAACTCTCAGTGAAATTCTGGCAAACCAAATTTAGCAGCACAATGAAAGGATCACTCACTATGGTCGAGTGGGGCTTATCCCTGGGATGCAAGGATGGTTGAAAATATGCAAAATAATACAATATGATACATTAATAGAAAGAAAAAGTTACATAAACACTTCAATAGATGTAGAAAAAGCATCTGATAAAATTCAACATCCATTCATGAAAAAAACTCTTAACAAATTAGGTATAGAAGGAATACACCTCAACATAATAGAGGCCATATAGGACAGGCCCACAGTTAACCTTATATTCAACAATGAAAGGTTGAAATCATTTCCTTTAAGATCAGGAGCAAGGGCACCTGGGTGGCTCAGTTGGTTAAGCGCCTGTCTTCGGCTCAGGTCATGATCCTGGAGTCCCAGGATCGAGTCCCGCATTGGGCTCCTTGCTCAGCAGGGAGTCTGCTTCTCCCTCTGACCCTCCCCCCTCTCATGCTCTCTCTCTCTATCTCATTCTCTCAAATAAATAAGTAAAATCTTTAAAAAAAAAAAAGATCAGGAGCAAAACAAGAGTGCCCTCTCACAGCAGAGGAGTTAAGATGGTAGAGGAGTAGGGAGAACCTAAGTTTGTCTCCTCCCTTGAATATAACTAGATAGTTATCAAATCATTCCGAACACCCAAGAAATCAGTCAGAGGTCTGAGAAAACAAATACTGCAAGTCTACAAGTAGAAAAACCACCACTTTTTGGAAAGTAGGAGATAAGGAGACTTGAATCCAGTGTGATATAGCTGAGGATACAGCAGCAGGGAAGGAGCCTGCTTAAGGAGGCTACCACAAAGTATTATAAGCAGCAGAGCACAAAATCAGAACTTTTAGAAGTCTGCTACAGTGGGGGACTTGCCTGGCTTAAGGGTGCTTAGGTAGCGAAGCAGGGCAGAATCCCAGTTGTGACAGCATGGTCCAAGGGTTGCCTGGGTCACAGGGATGGGTGGCACATAAGTGCAACACTGTTCACAGGCAAAGGAATGAGAACAGCCAGTCTGGGTGCCAGCTTTCTGCTCTGTGTTGCCATAAACTGTGAAGCAGTTGTGCAACTGCTTTCCTGGAACAGGTCCAAGAAAAGGCAGAAGTGTGGTGAGACTCTCCCTAGGAGGAACAGCATGGGTTGGTGAGGCAGGAGTCCCTAAAATTTGGAGTCTTGAAACTCAGCCCCCTGCCTGAGATAAAAAGGCTCAGACAAAGTCAGGGTGAACATAGAGTTCTGATGGAAACCAGTGAGACAAGAGTGATTGATTGCTCTTCTGTGAGGGCTCACTGAAGAGTGGAGGACACGAATTTTCAGCTCTAGGGCTAGAGAGCAGGGCGCCAAAATAATCATCCCACCCATCAGTGCTAAAAGACATCAGGGAGCAAAACAGCACCACCTCGTGGAGTCTGGAGCCAGTTACACCAAGCAGTGCTTCCCTGTGCAATGGAAACACATTTCCACTAGGGCAAGTCCACCTGATAATCAGTGCAACAGGCCCCTACCCCAGAACAGCACAAAAAACTCACTCTCACTAAGTTTACTGATCATAGAGGGCTGCAAAGCTTCATCTCTAGGATAAAATAATATTTAGCATCCTTTGAACTTTTATTCTTTTGTATTATTATTTTTTCAGTTATTTTCTTAGTTTTTTCAATTCTATTTTTAATTCATTTTTAATTTTTATTTTTATATGAACATTATAGATATATATATTGTTCCTTTCAATGTATTATATGTATATATTTAATATATATAAAAGTATATATATATAAAAGTATATATATACATCTTCTTATTTTAGGATCTAGTTTCTTTTAACCAGAAGACTAAAACACACCCAGGATCTAGTTTTTTTGTTTTGTTTTCTGTTTTGTTGTTGTTATTGTTGTTTTCTTTTTTCTTCTTTTTTTCTTTTCTGGACAAAATGATGAGACAGAGAACTTAACTCCAAAAGAAAGTAGAGGAGGTAGTACTCACAGCCAGGGATTTAATGAATACAGATTTAAGTAAGATGTCTGAATTATAATTTAAAAGAAGGATTATAAAGATACTAGCTGGGTTTGAAAAAAGCATAGAAGACACTAGAGAATCCTTTGTTGTAGAGATAAAAGAACTAAAATGTAGTCAGGCCAATATTAAAAATGCTATAACGGAAATGCAGTCCCAAGTGGAGGACATAAAAACAAGGATGAATGAAGCAGAAGAGCAAATCAGTGATATAGAAGATAAAATTACTGAAAATAAAGGAAAGAGAAAGAAAAGGCATCCAAATTGGTAAAGAAGAAATCAAATTTGTACTCTTCTAAGATCACATGATACTCTCTGTAGAAAAATCCAGAAGACTCTACCCAAAAACTGCTAGAATTGATACAGGAATTAAGCAAAGTCACAGGATATAACATCAATGCACAGAAATCAGTTGCATATCTATACACTAACAATGAAGCAGCAGAAATAGAAATCAAGTAATTGATCCAGTTTACAATTGCACCCCAAACCATAAAATAAATAGGAATAAACCTAACCAAAGATGTAAAAGATCTTTACACTGAAAACTATGGAACACTTATGAAAGAAATTGGGGAAGACACAAAGAATTGGAAAAACATTTCATGCTCAGGACTGGAAGAACAAATATTGTTAAAATATCTACGCTACTCAAAGCAATCTACACATTCAATGCCATCCTTATCAGAATACCACCAGCATTTTTCACAAAGTTAGAACAAACAATTCTAAAATTTGTATGGAAACAGAAAAGGCCCCAAATAGCCAAAGGAAAGTTGAAAAAGAAAACCAAAGCAGAAGGCATCACAATTCCGGACTTCAAGCTGTATTACAATGTTGTAATCATCAAGACAGTATGATACTGGTACAAAACCAACACATAGATCAATGGAACAGAATAGAGAACCCGGAAATGGACCCTCAACTCTATGGTCAACTAACCTTTGGAAAAGCAGGAAAGAATATCCAATGGAAAAAAGACAGTCTCTTCAACAAATGGTGTTGGGATAATTGGACAGCCACATGTAGAAGATGAAACTGGACCACTTTCTTACACCATACACAAAAATAAACTCAAAATGAGTGAAAGACCTAAATGTGAGAAAGGAATCCATCAAAATCCTAGAGGAGAACACATGCAGCAACCTCTTTGACTTTGGCCTCAACAACTTCTTGCTAGATACATCTCCATAGGCAAGGCATACAAAAGCAAAAATGAACTACTGGGACTTCATCAGGATCAAAGACTTTTGCACAGCAAAGGAAATAGTCAACAAAACTAAAAGGCAACGTAAGGAATGGGAGAAGATATTTGTAAATGTCTTATCAGATAAAGGGTTAGTATCCAAGATCTATAAAGAACTTATCAAACTCAACACACATAAAACAAAAAAAATCCGGTCAGAAATGGGCAGAAGACACGTATAGACATTTCTCCAAAGAAGACATCCAAATGGCCAGCAGACACATGAAAAAATGTTCAGCATCACTATCAGGGAAATACAAATCAAAACCACAATGAGATACCACCTGGCACAGGTCAAAAAATAAAATAAAATAATGGCTAAAATTAACTCAGGAAAGAACAGATGTTGGCAAGGATGCAGAGAAAGGGGAACCCTCTTACACTGTTGGTGGGAATGCAAACTGGTTTAGCCACTCTGGAAAACACTATGGAGGTTCCTCAAAAAGTTAAAAATAGAGCAACCCTATGACCCAGCAATTGCACTACTAGGTATTTACCACAAAGATATAGATGTAGTGAAAAGCAGGGGCACACACAACCCAATGTTCATAGCAGCAATGTCCACAATAGCTAAACTGTGGAAAGAGCCCAGATGTCCATTGACAGATGAATGTATAAATAAGATGTGATATATGTATAGAATGGAATATTACTCAGCTATCGAAAAAAACAAAATCTTCCCATTTGCAATGATGTGGATGGAACTAGAGGGTATTATGCTAAGCGAAATAAGTCAGCCAGAGAAAGACAAATACCATTTGATTTCACTCATGTGGAATTTAAGTAACAAAATAGATGAACATAGGGGAAGGGAAGGAAAAATAAAATAAGATAAAAACAGTAAAAAAAAAAAAAAGAGTGCCCAATCACACTACTTCTATTCACTATAGTACAGGACGTTTGGTCAGAGAAATTAGACAAGAAAAAAAGGGTCAGAAGTGGAAAAAAATAAAATTGTCATTATATGTACATAATATTATTTTATATGTAGAAAATCCATAAGATTTTACCCAAAATTTTTAGATCTAATAAACAGGCTCAGAAAATTTTCAGGATATAAAATTAACATAAAACGTCAGTAGTGCTGGGCACCTGGGTGGCTCAGTTGGTTAAGTGACTGCCTTCAGCTCAGGTCATGATCCTGGAGTCCCGGGATCAAGTCCCGCATCGGGCTCCCTGCTCAGCAGGGAGTCTGCTTCTCCCTCTGACCCTCCCCCCTCTCATGCTCTCTCTATCTCATTGTCTCTCTCAAATAAATAAATCTTTAAAAAAAATTTTTTTAATTAAAAAAAAACCAAAAACGTCAGTAGTGCTTCTATATGTGAATAACAAATTATCTGAGAAAGAAATAAAGAAAATGATCACATTTACCATAGCATTAAAATAATAAAATACTTAGGAATAAATACAATAAGGAAGTGAAAGATACCTAATCTGGAATCTACAGATGTTTATGAATGAAACCAAAGAGAGAAATAACTGGAAATGTGTCCCATGTTCATGGAGTGCAAGAATTAATATTGTTAAAATGTCAATACTACCAAAAGGAATCTATAGATCCAATACAATACCCATCAAGATTCTAATGTCATATTTTAACAAAAATAGAAAAACAATCCTAAAATTTATATTTATATATCTATCTATATATATAAACCCACAGGTAATATCATTCTCAATTGGGAAAAACTGAGAGCATTCCTCTACGGTTAGGAACAAGACAAAGATGTCCACTCTCACCACTGTTATTTAACATAGTACTGGAAGTCCTAGCCTCAGCAATCACAAAAAAGAAATAAATGTCATCAAAATTGACAAGGAAGTAGTAAATCTTTCATTATTTGCAGATGACATGATGTTCTATACAGAAAACCCAAAAGCCTACACCAAAAAAATTGCTAGAACTGATAGGCCAAATCAGTAGTCACAGGATACAAAATCAATGTACAGAATCTGTTGTATTGCTATACACAACAATGAAGCCACAGAAAGAGAAATCAAGGAATCAGTCCCATTTGCAATTCACCAAAACCCATAAGATACCTAGGAATAAACCTAACCAAAGTAAAAGACCTGTACTCTGAAAACTTTAAAACACTAGTGAAAGAAATTGAAGATGACACAAAGAAACAGAAAAACATTCCATGCTCATGGGTTGGAGGAAAGAATAGTTAAAATGTCTATATTACCCAAAGCAATCTATGCATTTAATATAATCCCTATCAAAATACCACCAGCATTTTTCACAGAGCTGGAACAAACAATCTAAAATTTGTATGGAACCACAAAAGACCCTTAATAGTCAAAGTAATCCTGAAAAAGAAAAGCAAAGCTGAAGGCATCATGATTCTGGACTTCAAGTTATATTACAAAGCTGTAGTCATCAACATAGTATGGTAGTGGCACAAAAACAGACACATAGATTAATGGAACAGAATAGAAAACTTGGAAATGGACCCACAGCTATATAGTCAACTAATCTTCATCAAAGCAGAAATAGTATCCAATGGAAAAAAGACAGTATCTTCAACAAATTGTGTTGGGAAAACTTGACAGCAACACACAGAAGAATGAAACTGGAGCACCTTCTTACACCATACACAAAACTAAATTTAAAAATGGATGAAAGACCTAAATGTGAGACAAGAAACCATTAAAATACTAGAGGATAACACAGTAATGACTTTGACATTGGCCATAGCAACTTCTTACTAGATATGTCTCCTGAAGCAAGAGAAACCAAAGCAAAAATAAACTACTGGGACTTCATCAAAATAAAAAGCTTCTGTACAGCAAAGGAAACAATCAACAAAACTGAAAGACAACCTACTGAATAGGAGAAGATACTTACAAATGGCTTATACAATCATCATCATCATCATCATCATCATCATCTAGTTAAGAAATGGGCAAAAGACAAGAATAGACATTTTTCAAAGACATACAGATGGCCAACAGACACGTGAAAAGATGCTCAACATTCCTGATTATCAGGGTAATGTAAATCAAAACTACAATGAGATATCACCGCACAATTTTCAGAATGGCTAAAATTAATAACACAGGTATGAACAGATGTTGGCGAGTCTGTGGAGAAAGGGGATCCCTCTTACACTGTTGGTGTGAATGCAAACTGGAGCAGCCAGTCCAGAAAATAGTATGGAGGTTCCTCAAAAAGTTAAAAATAAAACTACATTACTATCTAGCTATTGCACTAATAGGTATTTACCCGAAGAAAACAAAAATACTAATTGAAAGGGATACATGCACCTGCACCCTGATATTTATAGCAGCATTATCAATAATAGCCAAATTTCCATTGACAGATGAATGGATAAAGAAGAAATGGTATATATATATATATATATATATATATATATATATATATATATATATAATGGAATATTACTCAGCCATAAAAATAATGAAATCTTGCCATTTGTAATGATATGGATGGAGCTAGAGATTATTATGCTAAGCAAAATAAGTCAGTCAGAGAAAGACAAATACCATATGAATTTGCTCATATGTGACATTTCAAAAACAAAACAAATGATCATAGGGGAAAAAAACAGAGAGGAAAACCAAAAAACAGACACTTAACTATGGAGAAGAAACTGATGGTTAATAGAGGGGCAGTGGGGTGGAGGGATGGTTTAAATGGGGGGGGGGGTTAAGGATTGTCCTTGTGATGAGCACCAGGTGTATGTAAGTTTTGAATCACTGGATTGTACACCTGAACACTGGATGTTAACTAACTGGAATTTAAATAAAAACAAAAACAGAAGAGATTTGTGGTTACCAGAGGGAAGGGATGAAGGGAGGGGGAATTGGGTGAAGGTGGTCAAAGTGTACAACTTCCAGTTAAATAAATAAGTACTAGGGATGTAATGTATGACATTATTACTGTGATTAACACTGCTATATGACATATGAAAGTGGTAAAGAGAATAGATTCTAAGAAGTCTCATTAAAAGGAAAAACTATTGTTTTCTTTTTCTTTTCTTTTGTATCTATATGAGATGATAGATGTTAACTAAACTTATTATGGTAATCATTTCATGATAAATGTAAGTCAACTCATTATGCTGTATAAATTAAACTTACATAGTGTTGTATGTCAAGTATATGTAAATAAAACTGGAAAAAATTATCAAGCAGATAAAAACTAAACAGAGATGGGGACATGTCCAAAGGACACAGGATCCACCTGAAAGAGGTCCCTGTGGCCAAATCTGGAATAATTTGAGCTACAAATAAATCACAGTATTATGTTATATTGGAATGGAAAAAAATACCCATAGGTCTTGCTGTATGAAAAATGATTGAATACATCAATAAATGAAAACAATAGTTTCTTATGTAATAATTCTAATAAATACATGTAGAAGAAAGAGAGAAATAGAAAATCATTGTAAAATATCACAGTAATAATTGCTGAAGGCAAAATTTACTTATGAAAGATTAAATTAGTGGGAGAAACTGGGTATATTTGCATAGCCTCATGTATATCTTTCTGAAGTCCATTAATTACTGTGGCAGTTTTAACATATGCTCAGAAATTCTTTTATACTTTTTTTCCTTCAGATGATGGAGCATAATTCCTTATTACTCTAGTGTAGACTAGACTTAGCTGGACTTAGACTTTTTCTAAAGAAAAGTAAATGTCAAGAGAAAAAGAGGATTGTTATAGTGGAGAAACCTGGCAGATACCACCTTAACCAAGTCATCAAGAGAACTTTTAATAAGTCATGTTGATATCATTTACCCTCTAATATAATGTATTGAGAAAGGTGCATCAAGTAAATGAGAAAATATCAGAAAACCCAAATTGACAGACAATCTATAATATACCTGGACAGTACTCTTAAAAATTGTCAAGGTCTTGAGAGACAAGGAAAGACTAAGAAAGTGTCACTGATTTGAGAAGACTAAGGAGATACACTGATTGAATGCAATATGGTGTTTTTGATTGAATCATGAGGTCAATAAAGACATTAGTGAAAAAAATAGAATTGTTTGTAATTTAGTTTATAGTGTTACAGAACCTGGACTGGATCGCCCGACAGAAGAACCAAGGGGCACCCGGAGATCTTGGGTAGGAGGTTTATTTAACACCAGCGGGCTCAGAGGAGAGTGACCTCCAAAGTCTGAGCCCAAGCACAAACAAAGGGGGCAATTTATACACTTCTACTTCTGCATACTTGGCACTTTTGGCCCTGTGCGAAGCGGGGCAGGGAGAAGAACCTGGATTGGTGCGTGCGGGAAGCAGAGCAGGGAGAAGAACATGGAAGAGCCCCAGGGCAAGGACTGAGACTCTCTCACTGGCTCGGGCAGCCATCTTAGGACACAGATTTTCCTTATCATTCCCCCCTTACATGCCCCTTTAAACATCTAGTTTAGAGGGCATTTTCATCTTCTAAGGGGCAATAGTGAGTAAGGAGCAACTGGAGTCCAATTTTAGCAATTTGAGTAGTGATACACCTAGTAAGGGCATTAAGAATACAAGGACCAAATGTTACTATGAGGAGAAGCAATAGGAGGGGGCCAACGAGGGGGGTGAACCAAGGGAACCATTGTGAGAGGGTATCCCACCAAGTTGTCTGCTGGAGTGATTCCCACCAGCGATGTACTCGTTCCTGTAATTGGGTCAGAATTTCTTGGACCACGCCTGACTCATTAGCATAGAAACAACATTCCTCCTGTAAGAAGAGGCAGAGCCCCCCTTGCGCAGCTGTGAGCAAGTCGAGTTTGCTCCTTTTTGGAGGACCACTGAATCAAGTTGGTGCTGCAGGGCCAGGGCCGACTGAGTGAGGGTGGAAAAATCCACCGTGAGTTGTTGAGTTAACCCCTAGTACTGAATCTGAGACATCCTGAAGCCAGTGGTGCCAAGGGCAACACCTGATGCAGCCAGAAGGTTCACGATAAGAGGGATGGCTGTGGGGGAGTGTCGAGGGTGGCTAGGAGGTCTCCATATGAGTGGGGCATTGTTCCCAGGGAGGACTGAAAGATCGGGTAAGAAACTGACAAGTATGCATGATTGATCACGCAGGGTGATGCAGATGTATACACCTTGATCACAAGCCAAAAAAGTGTTGTTAGCTGCATAGACCCAGCTGTGGCCGGTAATGGGAGAGGATGAGTTGTCATACAGCAGTACCGGAGCCAGAAAGGGATAATCTGAGGTCTCCGGTGCTGAGGTGGGAGGTGACATGGTAGATGGGTTGAGGATGACACCTAGGTATTGGACGGGACCGGACTTCATACAGATCCAGCCGACAGACACTAGGGGTGGATTTGAGTGGTTAAGCGCTTGGTGGGAGGCGCTGATCATACCTAACAGCTGCACTATAGATGCTTGCTTCGTGTGGATGGGGGACCCACGGATGTGCCAGGGAGAGTTATTTTCTGTCTGACTCTGGGGGTTAACTGTAAGGCTTGGAGTGAACATGGACTTAATCATAAATTTGGCCATGGGGTCAGTCCCCATAGGGTGATATTGGCCCAACAGGAGAATGATTCCTGTAGCCCATGATGTGGCATTGAGTTCTAAGACTGAGAGTGTGAGTGGTATACAGTGATTGTTAGGGCAAGAGGATGGGGTGGCATTGTGTGACAAGGAAATCCAGATGTCACTGTGCTGTTTGAGGTGCCACCACCTGGTGGACCATCATTTCATTCCCTGCCAAGTTGCCACCCATGACTCACAACCCCAGGTTTGCGAGCAGAACTGAGGGCAGGTGTTTGGCTGTTGAAGTGTAGGGCCCCCACAGATGTAGATATCTACCAGCCAGTTACCTGAGTGAGGGCCATGGTAGGAACACTGTCTATGAGGTTCCCAGGAGGTATCAAGAAGCTGGCATCCATCAAAAGGGAGGTTAACCTTTGGTGTGTGCCCATCCCAGGTGGAAGAATTCAGTGGGGGTGCTGGTGCGAGATTGAGGGGGATAAGCTGAAAAGTCCATTTGCTAGTAATGGTGATACGAGAGTTTGCCACCCTTGCCTGGCTGGGCAAGCTAGAAGCAGTGAGAAGGAACAGCGCACCAGGTAGCAGAAGACCGGGACTGACTGGGGCCAGGAAAACCATGGTGAAATGCCCTCAGGAGTAGACAGCAGAGGGCCAGTAAAAGTGGGATCTATGATCTTAGGTAGAGGGAGCCATCGTGGCTAACCCATCAGCAGATGAAACCCATGGACAAGTAAGTGCAATAATACACCCTAGGGACACCCAATAAGCAATGACAATAGAAAGCCTCTGGGGGAAAGTCCAGTCAGGAGGGGCAACAGTGTAGAGTCCGACTCCCAATATGAGGGAAATCATGCCGATGAGAGCCAGGGACCATGGTGAGCAAGTGTCCATCGGTTGTTGGGGTCTTGTCGAAGGTGAAGCTGGAGTGGGTTCGTGAAGTCTGGCTGGACTCTCCACTGTGCGGCTCCTTGTCTGAATGATGAGTTTTCTTCACTCTGGAGTGGTGGACCCATGGGGTGACACCTGAGACCTTGAGGGCAGTAGGGGTGGTTAGAACAACAGTGTGGGGCCCTGCCCACTATGGTTTGAGGGGGTCTTTCTTCCAATCTTTGACCCAAACTGAGTCCCCTGTCTGGAAGGAGTGTACCTGAGACCCTAAGGAGATTGGGGCCCTCTCAAAGGTGTACTTTTGTAATTTATTCAGGGTGGCCCCCAAGGCCCAAAGCTGCCCTGTATCCCTTTATCTCCAACCTGATGCAAGTTTCCTGGAAGGCTTCCCAAGCACGGGGGAGGCCGTCCATATATAAATTCGAATGGGAAGAAACCTGATGTCCTGGCTGTGCAGCTAGCACACAAGAGAGCTAGGGGTAGCAGATCCCACCATGGGAGGTTAGTCTCCTAACAAAACTTTGCTAAGGTTCCCTTGAGGGTGTGATTCATTCACTACTTTCCCTGAACTTTGGGGCCAGTAATCGGTGTGGAGTCTCCAGGTGATGTTGAGAGATTTGGTCAAGACCTGTACAATGTCTGCCACAAATGTGGGTCCACTGTCACTATGGATTGTTAATGGCAGGCCGAATGGGGGCATGATCTCTCTCAAGAGGACTTTAGCTACTTCCTAGGTCTGCTCTGTCCTAGTCAGGAAGGCTTCAACCTACCCAGAGTATGTGCATACTATTACTAGGAGATATCTGAACCCCCTGCTCAGTGGCACATCTGTGAAGTCTACCTCTAGATCTTTGAAGGGGGTTGCACCCATCCTCTGGACACCTGGCAGGGGCCGTGGTGCAGACCGAGCATTATTTTTAGCACATGTTATGAATCTTTCACTCGTTGCTCAGCACGGTGCTGGCAGCTGACTGATGTAGTAGTGCTTCTTGAGAAGGGCCTCTAATGTAGTTTTTCCCAGATGAGTGAGTTGGTGGTATTCCTTGACTAGATGCCCTCCAGTTGCTGTTGGAACAAAGATGTGCCTGTCTGGCATCATCCACCATCCCTTTTCAGTTAGGGTGGCTCCCTCAGCCATGGCCCATTCCTTTTCTTTTTTAGTGTAACTGGGTGGAGGGACTTCTTCCGGGGGTGTTAGGGCCATGGTGAGGGAAGGGGGCTCTGTCCATGTCCTCACTGGCTGAGGTCTTGGCTGCCTCATCTGTCAGATGATTTCCCCATGCTTTGGGGTCATCTCCTTTCTGGTGTCCCTTACAGTGCAGGATTGCTACTCCTTTGGAAGCCAGATGGCTTCAAGGAGTCTCAGTATCTCCTCTTTGTTCTTGATAGCTTTTCCTGCTGTGGTTAGGAGGCCCCTTTCCTTGTAGATGGCTCCATGTATATGTATAGTAGTGAAGGCATACCGAGAGTCAGTACAGATGTTGTGTCGCTTACCTTCACCGAGGGTGAGGGCTCGGACTAAGGCATATAATTCAGCCCCTTGAGCTGACCATCCAGCTGGTAATGCCTTAGCTTCTAGGACTTCTGTGGTTGTGGTTACTGCATAACCCACTTTCCGGGCACCCTCTTGTAGGTAACTGCTGCCATCACTGAACAGCGTGAGCTCTGGATTCTTTATGGCTTGATCCCGCAGATCTGGATGGCTCATGTAGACTTCATCAGTCACCTCGGAGCAGTCATGGTCTGGTTCCCCCTCTTCCGTGGGGAGAAAGGTTGCTGGATTTAATGTCCTTACTGTTTCGAGGGTGACCCATGGGTTTTTGCAGAGCAACTCTTGGTATTGTGCTAGCCAAGAGTTGGAAAGGAAGCAGTGTCCCTGTGTATTCATGAGGGACACAACTGCATGAGGGAACTTGACATTAAGATCTTGCCCCAGGGTAAGTTTGTCCGCCTCTTTGATGAGTAGGACTGTGGCTGCTAGCACCCTGAGGCACGGTGGCCATCCCGCTGCCATGGGGTCCAGCTTCTTTGACAGGTAGGCAACTGGCCATTGCCAGGGTCCAGCAGTCTGGGTAAGTACCTCAAGGGCTATTTTTTCCTTTTCATGCACAAAGAGGTTGAAGGGTTTTTCTATATCTGGTAGGCCCAGTGCTGGAACCTGCCCCAGGGCGGTCTTTATCTCTGTGAAAGCGGCTTCTGCTTCCTCAGCCCAGGCAGGGGGTTCTCGATCTGGTCCCCCTAAGAGATCATAAAGGGGTCTTGCTATTGCCGAGAACCTGGGGATCCAGATATGGCAGAATCCTGCAGCCCCCAGGAATTCTTGTAGGCCTCATTTTTTTGTCTGGGGCTGTGGCAGGGAGATGATGACCCTTTTCATCTCCGGCCCTAGTTCTCTTTTCCCTTGGGTGAGGAGGAAACCAAGGTAGTGGACCTGCTGTTGGCAGATTTGTACCTTCTTCCATGAGGCTTGGTATCCCAAGTCTGTCAGGAGCTGTAGGAGGGCCTTTGGGCCATTTGTGCAGTCTTCTTGTGTGTCACTGGTGAGGAGAAGGTCATCCACATACTGGAGGAGGGTGCATCATGTGGCCTCCCTTGGGAAGCTGGCGAGGTCTGTGGCCAGCGCTTCCCCAAAGAGGATTGGTGAGTTTTTAAACCCCTGTGGGAGGCGCGTCCAAGTCAGTTGCATCTGGTGCCCTGTATCAGGTTCAGACCATTCAAAGGCAAATAGTGGCTGGCTCTGGGGAGCTAAGCAGAGGCAGAAGAAGGCATCCTTCAAATCTAGGCAAGTGAACCATCTGGCTGACCCTGGGATTTGGCCGAGGAGGGTGTATGCATTCGGGACCACTGGGTGCAGAGTGATGGTCACCTTGTTGATGGCCCACAGGTCTTGAACTGGTCTGTATCCCCCTCCTGGCTTCTTGACTGGCAGGAGTGGTGTATTCCAGGCCGACTGGCACTTGGCTAGAATCCTGCTTCTTTGAGTTTGGTCAGATGTTCTTGGATGCCGATCTTAGCTTCTTGTGGAAGGGGGTATTGCCTTTGCCTCTAAGGTTGGGCTCCTGGGATCAGTTCAACAGCGATAGGGACCTAATTCCAGGCTAGTCCAGGTGGGTTGTTTTTAGCCCATACTGAAGGGAAGGCAAGTCTGAACTCCGGTGGGCTGCTCGGTTGGGCCTGGGCACAGAATAGCCTCCATCCTTCTTCCCTTGGTGTGGTAATTTCTAGTATTAGAGACCCCGTCTCCTCTTGCCTTGGATTCAGTCAAAGGCTAGTGTGTCCTGTGGGCTCAAAGATTATCTGAGCCCTAAGCTTGGAGAGTATGTCTTGGCCCAGGAGAGGGATGGGGCAATCAGGCTGATAAAGGAATTCATGTTGGACCTTGTGGCCCCCAAGTTCGCACTGGCGAGCCTGGCAAAAGGGCTGTTGTATTGCTCACGTCCCAATGGCCCCAAGGATGGTTGCAGTCCTTTTGCTGAAAGGTGCCACTGGGGAGATGACAACAGAGTGCTCGGCCCCAGTATCAACCATAAAATTCACTGGTTGGCCCCCCACCTTCATTTTGACTGTGGGCTCATGGGGCCAAGGAGGAAAGAGCCCAGTCCCCCAAGGCCTATGAGGTCCTCCTCTCGGGGTTCTTCCTTATAGCAGCTGAGCTTTTGAGCCTTTCCCTGGTTGGGACATTCATTTTTCCAATGCCCTTTCTCTTTACAGTAGGCACATTGATCCCTTGCCAAGGGGGTTCTGGGCTACCCCCTTTCAGTGGTTGGGATCTCCCTATCTTTGTGTTGTCCTTTTCTTTCAGGGTGGTGGCAAGGAGGTTGACTTTCTTTTTCATCTTTTTGTCAGCTTCCCGTTCAGTTGCGACCTCCCTATTCATGTAGACCTTATTGGCAATCTCTATTAGTTGGGTGATGTTCATCCCGGCAAAACCCTCTAGTTTCTGAAGTTTTTTTCTGATGTCTGGGGCAGCCTGAGCTGTGAAGGAGGTGTTTACCATCTGTTGACTTTCCTGTGCCTCGGGGTCAAATGGAGTGTATATCCTGTAGGCTTCACATAGTGTTTTGTAGTAGTCCCTGGGGGGACTCCCTTGTTTGTTGAGTGACTGAGGATACCTTAGTCATGTTCATGGGTTTCTTAGCTCCTGCCCGGATTCCCTGGAGAAGGGCCTCCTGGTACCTGTGGATGTGGGCCTGTCCCTTGGTTGTGGTGAAGTCCCATGCTGGGTGCTCTTCCGGTGCGGCCGTATTAGCCCAGGCAGCAGGGTCGATGACTCCTGCTGGTGCATAGTCTTCCAGGTACTGCCATGCACCTTTCATTATTCTCCTCCTTTCCTCTGTGTTAAACAGGGTGCGGAGTAACTGTTGGCAGCCTTCCCAGGTTGGCCGATGGGTCTGGAAGAGGGAGTCTATGAGGTCTACCATAGCCTGTGGTTTCTCAGAGTAGGATGGGGTGTTATGTTTCCAGTTGAGGACGTTGGTGGTGGAGAAGGGCTGATAATACATCACAGAATGGCCGGGTTGGACCGTCCCATCTTCGTTGTGCCTCTTGGGTTCCCACGTCTCTCATACCAGCAATTGGAAGGTGCTTGCGCCTGGCCTGGGGTGCAGCCTGGCTTCTGGTCCTGGAGAAAGTGGATCTTTTGGGCCTGGAGGCACCAGTGGATCCTCTGGGCCTGGGGGCACTGGTGAAACCGATGGCAGCAGAGTGTCTGGAACTGAAGGGCCAGGTGTAGACGGTCTTGGGTGTATGCACAGTGAGGGCAGGGTTGGTTCATCCTCAGGATCTCTGGCTAGGATTTCTGGAGACTGGGGCTTTTGCTGATTTTCTTTAGGTTGCTTCGATGAGGTGATTAAGACCCTGGCCTGTCCCTGCCTATTGCAAGCAAATTGCACCCAGCGGGGAAGGGTCTGAGCAATTCCTAGCCAGGAGTCAATGTACAGAAACTGGTCAGGGTGTCCTGGTTCTCCTGTTACAACTCACCATACTTGATGAATCACTGGGGTATCCACTGTCCCTTCTAAAGGCCACCCAACATCAAAGGTGGGCCATTCCAATTCACATAGGGTTCTCAACTTGCCAGGGTTCATCCTGATTCCATAGTCTCCTGAAAACCCCTTCTTGAAATTTTTGATCATTGTCTCTAGAACTGTAGGTTTATTCTGCCCTGACCCCATGCTGATGTCCCCATGTGTGGTGGTGCAGAGACAGACAAAAGGGGGGGTGCCTCCTGAGGTAAGGAGACCAATCAGATGCCCGATGCCACCCTAGACTGTATGCGGTTCACCACGGAATTGCAGATGGGCCCACCCAGACTGCGTAGGTTTCTGGGGACCTTAAGGGTGCCCACCCGTGGAGTCACAGAATCAGTCTGCTTGAGCAAGCCAGGTCAGACTGCACATTCACTCACACATTCACACTCCAGAAGTTATTACATTCCCTCCCTGGGAATCCCTACCTGTGAGACCTCTCAGAGGTCTCTGGGAGGGGATCAGGCTCCCCTTCCACCCCAGTGGGGTTAGGCCTGAGTCCTGGGGCCTCAGGCCTTACTGGAGTCCAATGTTGGGACCAGGTCCTCATCTGCCAAGTCTCCTCAAGTCTGGTGGGAACAGCAGCACGGGGCCATCCCGAGGTGACCGGGGCAGGAGACTGCCAAAAACTAGGCAGGGCGTGCCTTCTCCATTATGATCCCTCATTCCGTCACCACCCCGCCATTGCCCCCAAACCAGTGGCAACAAAGGGCCAGCGTGGTTGGGTTTCCCGGTCAGGGAGCCAAATGTTATGGAACCTGGACTGGATAGCCCGATGGAAGAACCAAGTGGCACCTGGAGATCTTGGAGGATAGGAGGTTTTTTAATGCCAGCAGGCTCAGAGGAAAGTGATCTCCAAAGCTCTGAGCCCTGAGCACAAACAAAAGGGGCAATTTATACACTTCTGCTTCCACATACTTGGCACTTTTGGCGTGTGTGTGAAGCGGGGCAAGGAGAAGAACCCAGATTGGTGCGAGCAGGAAGTAGTGCAGGGAGAAAAACCTGGAAAAGCCCTGGGCAAGGACTGGGACTCTCTCACTGGCTCAGTCGGCCATCTTAGGGCACAGATTTTCCTTATCAGTAGTATTATACCAGCTATTAGTTTTGATAAATGTATTTTGTTTAAAGAGAGGCTATCGGCAAAGGGAATCTCAGTGAAGAGTATATGGGTAATCTCTGTACTATCATCTTTTAAACTCTTCTGTAAATCTAAAATTATTTCAAATAAAAAATTAAAGCAAACATAAAAAGATTTATTGATGACTTGAACCATACATGCAATATGCTTATAATATTATCTCTCTAGAACATTCTGCACACAATAAATAATGTTTATTTTATTCTGCACAGAGGTAATATTTATAGAAAAACAATGATGCTCTAAGTCATAAATAAAGCCCTAGAAAATTTCAAAGGTCACTATCATCCAGACTACTTTCTGATAATAATTTAATAAAATTAGAAATTTGTAATAAAAAATAGCAAAAAAAATCCCATTGGCTTGCTAAATCACATATTACTAAATAACCCTTTGACACTTTTAATGCTTAGGTTAAAGAAATCACAAAGGATATAAATAAATATTTATAACAGTATGATAACGAAAATAGTACATGTCAAAAATTTATCAGACAAGGGTGTACGACTGGCTCACTCAGTATGATCTTGGAGTTGTGAGTTCAAGCCCACATTGGATGTAGAGATTACTTAAAATTTTTAAAAAAAATCATCAGATAGATCAAGCAGTATTTATAGGAAAGTATGTAGCTTTAAATAAGTAAATCAGGATACAGTACCTAAATTATATAAACATTCAACTTAAGAAATTAGGAATAGAGCAAGTCTAAATAAGAAAGAAATAAATTATAAAGATCAAGTGAAAAATAAATTAGAGAATAAAAATGGAGATAGATAATAATACCAAATTATGGTTCTTTAAAAATAGTTATAAGATAGGTGGATCTTTGGTGAAACTTACCAATATAAAAATAATATTCAAATAAAACATATACAATGAAAAACAGGAAATAACTTTTGTCATAATGGAAATTTAAAACTGTCATGAGAGGTGCAGAGGCAAGATGGCAGAGGAGTACGGGACCTTGTTTCATCTGGTCCCTCAAATTTAGCTGGATATCTATCAAACCATTCTGAATGCCCATGAATTCAGCCTGAGATGTAAGAATATATATCTGGAACTTTACAAGTAGAAAAGCGACAGCTTTTTGCAAGGTAGGAGGTGCGGAGTTGTGAATCCGTGGGGAGATATCAGAAGATAAAAGGAGCAGGGAAGGAGCCTCCATAGCTGGATACTGGAAAGGGATATTGTACTGGAGAACTAAATCGGAACCCTTAGAAATCTGCTCCAATGAGAAACATCCCTTTCTGAAAGAGGCTCAGGGGAAGAAAAGGGCAGAATTCTAGGTGGGTCATTGTGGTCTCAGGATCCCAGGAGACACAGAAAGAATGGGGGTGCCTGATTTGGTAGAGTGTCCCAGCAGTGGAGCAGGGAAACTGGTTATGGTCAGTGAGCCCAGGAGGGACTCGCAGCTTGGGTTGCCCTAAATCTTGAGCTAGGCCGGTTGGGTGACTGCTCTTTGCCTGAGCACCTTAAAAAGGACTGGAATGTATGGGCCATTTACCATCACCTGGGAGGGGTGAAAAGGCTGTGCCCATGACTGGGCAACAGCTCTCAGGGTGGTGGCAGCCCTGGAAAGGACAGTAGGGAAGCACCCAGCTAAGACCAGAGAGCAACAGAGAAGGGTATGCTCAGGAGCCCACAACTCTTCTCAGTACCAAGGACACAAAGGGCATGGGTCCCTGGGACTCCCCCCAGGGAAGATTGCAGTGGGTGTGCACTGCAAGAGTCTGCAGAGTTTGGCACACACAAAAGTGAAAATGATTTGTCCCAGAGGGTTTATTGAAGGGGGGGACCGTGATCTCTCAGCTCTGGGCCAGAGATTGGGCCTGGCCACTTTTGCTCTGATCCTCTGAAGAGGCTCCTAACACCTTCAGGGAACAAAAGCCACACAGATGACCTGCTTACACTGAGCCCAGACCACTGACAAGGGGTGGGGCAACTCTACCCAGGCAATGACACCTGAGAAGCAGCACAGCAGGCCCCTCCCACAGAAGACAAGTTAGAGGAACAGGGGGACTACAACTTTATGGAACCCACAAGTCTGTAAAACTCCAATGCCAGGGGAAAATAGTATATTGAGCTACAGGTGTTTTCTCATGACTCATTTATTATTCAGACTAAAATTTTCCATTTCTATTTTCTTTTTTACCTTTTTTCCATTTCAACTAGAATCTTATTTTACCAACATATGTTTTTAAGTCGTTTTTTAACTTTTACTTCTTACATCTACATTTTATTCATATGGGCTTCATTTTAGTCCTTTTTCACTATTTTCAAATTTATTTATTTATTTATTTATTTTAATTTAAATTCAATTAGCCAAGGTATAGTGCATCATTGGTTTTTGATATAATGTTCAATGATTGATCAGTTCAGTATAACACTCAATAACACCCAGTGCTTATAGAGTTTTGCTTTCTTTGCAATTTTGGGATATAGTGTCTTCTAACACACAGACCAAAATTCGGTCATGAACAAATGGATCACTCTGCTTTGTCCACCCTTTGAGATTATAGTCTCTTTCGCCCCCCCCCCCCCTTTATTAATGTTTTGTTTTGGTTTGGTTTGGTTTGCTTTTTTGTGGTGACTTCTGACCACTTTAGATTTGTCTAGGGTGTATTTTGCTTGGGTCATGGTTGATATTTTGGAATCTGCTCATTTGCTCACCCATCCTTCTCTGGGCAAAATGACTGGAAAGAGGAATTCATAACAAAAGAAAATCAGAGGAAATGTTCTCTGCCACAGAGCTAATTGATGTGGATATAAGTTATATGTCAGAGATGGAATTCAGGATAACAAGTATAAAGTTAATACCTAGGATTTAAAAAAGTAAAAATGACAATACAGAATCTCTAAGGGTAGAAATGAGATCTAATTTGGCCGTACTTAAAAATTCTCTGAGATGCAGTCTAAATTGGATGCTCTAACAGCTAGAATCAATGAGGCAGAAGAGAGAATAAGTAATCTAGAGAACAGGCTGATGGATGGGAAGGAAGTTGAGGAAAAAAAGAGAAAGACAACTAGTAGCCCATGAAGAAAGATTTCGTTAATTTAATGATGCTATGAAATGAACCAATGTCAGAATTATTGGAGTGCCCAAGGAGGTGGGTAGACAGAGGGCCAGAAGATATATTTGAACAAATCATAGCTGAGAACTTCCCTAACACGGGGAAGGAAACAAGCATTCACATCCAAGAGACAGAGAAGACCCCTCGGAAAATCAATAAAAATAGATCAACACCCCTACATATAATAGTAAAGCTTGCAAATCTTAGAGAAAAAGAAGCTATCCCGAGAGCAGCTAAGGAGAGGAGGTTCCTTACGTACAGAGGGAGGAACATCAGAATAACCTCAGACCTATCCATAGAAACCTGGCAGGCCAGAGAGGGCTAGCAAGATATATTCAGGGTAATAATGAGAAGAACATGCAGCCAAGAATACGTTATCCAGCAGGGCTGTCATTCAGAATGGAAGGAAAGATAAAGAGCTTCCAGGACAGACAGAAATTGAAAGAATATGTGACCACTAAGCTAGCCCTGCAAGAAATATGAAGGGAGATACTGTAAGCGAACAGAGACCCCAAGAGTAACATAGACCAGAAAGTAACAGAGACAATATGCAGAAACAGGGACATTACAGGCAGTACAATGGCACTAAATTCATATCTTTCAATAGTTTTTCTGAATGAAAATAGGCTAAATGCTCCAATAAAGACACACATGGTTTCGTATTGGATAAAAAAACAAGAAACATCCATACACTGTCTACAAGAGCCTCATTTTAGACCTAGACACCTTGAGACTGAAAGTGAGGGGGTAGAGAACCATTTACACACTAATGGACCTGAAAAGAAAGCTGGGGTAGCAATCCTCATATCAGACAAATTAAATTTTAAACCATAGATTGTAGTAAGAGTTGTAGAGGGATACTGTATCATCCTTAAAGAATCTATCCAACAAGAAGATCTAACAACAGTAACTATCTATGCCTCCAATGTGGGAGCAGCCAATTATGTAAACCAATTAATAACCAAAGTAAAAAAAATATTGATAATAATACATTAATGGTAGGGGACTTCCACACCCCATTCACAGCATTGGACAGATCATCTAAGCATAAGATCAACAAGGAA
Source organism: Leptonychotes weddellii (assembly GCF_054177405.1). Lineage (NCBI taxonomy): Eukaryota > Metazoa > Chordata > Mammalia > Carnivora > Phocidae > Leptonychotes > Leptonychotes weddellii. The sequence continues at coordinate 54,731,915 of NC_138385.1, forward strand.
ACAAGGGCTTTGAATGACACACTGGATCAAATGGACTTCACAGTTATATAAAGAACATTCCATCCTAAAACAACTCATTCTTCTTGAATGCACATGGAACTTTCTACAGAATAGATGACATACTGGGTCAGAAATCAGGTTTCAACCTATACCAAAAGATTGAGATTATTGCCTGCATATTTTCAGACCACAATGCTTTGAAACTTGAACTCAATGACAAGAGGAAATTTGGAAGGAACTCAAATACTTGGAGGTTAAAGAGAATCCTGCTAAAGAATGTTTGGGTCAACCAGGAAATTAAAGAAGAACTTAAACAATTCATTGAAACTAAAGAGAATGAAAACACATTGGTTCAAAACCTATGGGATACTGCAAAGGTGGTCCTAATAGGGAAGTACATAGCAATTCAAGCCTCTCTCAAGAAATTTAAAAAATCCCAAATACACAAGCTAACCTTACACCAAATGGACCTGGAGAAAGAACAGCAAACAAAGCCTAAACGCATCAGGAAAAGAAAAATAATAAAGATTAGAACAGAAATCAATGAAATAGAAACAACAACAAAAACAAAAACCCAGTAAAACAGATAAACAAAACTAGAAGCTGGTTCTTTGAAAGAATTAATAAGACTGATAAACCCCTGGCCAGACTTATCAAAAAGAAAGAGAAAGGACGCAAATAAGTAAAATTATAAATGAAAGAGGAGAGATTACAACCAACACCAATAAATACAAACAAGTGTAAGAATATATTATAAGCAACTATATGCCAACAAATTAGGCAATCTGGAAAAAATGGATGCATTCCTGAAAACTCATAAACTACCAAAACTGAAACAGGAAGAGATAGAAAATCTGAACAGACCAATAACCAGTGAGGAAATTTAAGCAGTAATCAAAAACCTCTCAAAAAACAAGAGTCCAGGGCCTGATGGATTCCCAGGGGAATTCTACCAAGCATTGAAAGAATTAATACCTATTGTATTGAAGCTGTTTCAAAAAATAGAAACAGAAGGAAAGCTTCCAGACTCATTCTATGAGGCCATCATTACCCTGATCCCCAAACCAGGCAAAGACCTAACCAAAAAGGAGAATTTCAAACCAATATCCCTGATGAATATGGACCCCAAAATTCTTAGCAAAATCCTAGCTAATAGGATCCAACAGTACAGTAAAAGGATCATCCACCATGACCAAGTGGGATTTATCCCTGGGATGCAAGGGTGGTTCAACATTCACAAATAAATCAATGTGATAGATTAATAAGAGGAAAGAGAATAACCATATGATCCTCTCAATTGATGTAGAAAAAACAACCGACAAAATACAGCATCCTTTCTTGATTAAAACTCTTCAAAGTATAGGGATAGAGGGAACATACCTCAATATCATAAAAGCCATCAATGAAAACCCAAAGTGCATATCATTCTCAATGGGGAAAAACTGAGAACTTTTCCCTTAAGGTCAGGAACACAACAGGGATGCCCACTCTCACCACTATTGTTCATCATAGTACTAGAAGTCCTAGCATCAGCAATCAGACAACAAAAAGAAATAAAAGGCGTTCACATTGGCAAAGAAGAAGTCAAAGTCTCACCCTTTGCAGATGACATGAAACTTTGTGTGGAAAACCTAAAAGGCTCCACCCCAATATTGCTAGAACTTATATAGTGATTCAGCAACATGACAGGATACGAAAGCAATGCACAGGAATCAGTGGCATTTCTATACACTAACAATGTCATTAAAGAATCAATCTCATTTACAGTTGCACCAAAAATCATAAGATACCTTGGAACAAACCTAACCAAAGTGGTTAAGGATCTGTACTCAAGAAACTACAGAACACTTACTTATGAAAGTAATTGAGGAAGACACAAAGAGATGAAAAACATTCCATCTTCATGGATTGGAAGAATAAACATTGTTAAAATGCCTATGCTGCCTAGAGCGATCTACAGATTCAATGCAATCCTTATCAAAATACCATCGACATTTTTCACAGAGCTGCAACAAGCAATCCTAAAATTTTTACAGAATCAGAATAGACCCAGAATCACGAAGGGAATGTTGAAAAAGAACACCAAAGCTGGGGACATCACAATGCCTGACTTCAAGCTATATTACCAAGCTGTGATCATCAAGACAGCATGTACTGGCAGAAAAACAGACACATAGATCAATGGAACAGAACAGAGAGCCCAGAAATGGACCTTCAACTCTATGGTCAACTAACCTTTGAAAAAGCAGGGAAGAATATCCAATGGAAAAAAGACAGTCTCTTCAACAAATGGTGTTTGGAAAATTGGACAACCACATGCAAAAGAATGAAACTCGAACATTCTCTTACGCCACACACAAAGATAAACTCAAAATGGATGAAAGATCTAAATGTGAGACAGGAATCCATCAAAATCCTGGAGGAGAACACAGGCAGCAACCTCTTCAACCTTGGACACAGCAACTTCTTGCAAGTCTCCAAAGGCCAGGGAAAGAAAAGGCAAAAATTAACTATTGGGACTTCATCAAGGTAAAAAGCTTCTGCACAGCAAAGGAAACAGTCAACAGAACTAAGAGGCAACCCATGGAATGGGAGACGATATTTGCAAATGCCATTACAGATAAAGGGCTGGTATCCAAGATCTATATAGAACTCATAACACTCAACACCCCAAAAACAAAGAATACACTCAAGAAGTGGGTAGAAGACATGAACAGACACTTCTCCAAAGAAGACATTCAAATGGCCAACAGACACACGAAAAAGTGCTCCATGTCACCTGCCATCAGGGAAATACAAATCAAAACCACAATGATATACCACCTTTCACCAGTTAGAATGGCTAAAATTAAAAAGACAAGAAACAACAAATGTTGGTGAGAATGTGGAGAAAGAGGAAGCCTCTTATACTGTTGGTAGGAATGCAAGCTGGTACAGCCACTCTGGAAGACAGTATGGAGGTTCCTCAGAAAGTTAAAAATAGAGCTACCCTACGATCCAACATTTGCACTAGTGGGTATTTACCCCCAAAATACAATGTATTGATCCAAAAGAGTACCCACACCCCAATGTTCATTGTAGTAATATCCATAATAGCCAAACTGTGGAAAGAGCCAAGATGTCCTTCAATAGACGAATGGATAAAGAAGATGTGGTTCATATATACAATGGAATATTACTCGGCCATCAGAAAGGATGAATGCCTACCATTTACATTGACATGGATGGAACTGGAGGGTATTGTGTTAAGTGAAATAAGTCAAGCAGAGAGAGGCAATTATCATATGGTTTCACTCATATTGGAATGTAAGGAATAGCAGAGGATCATAGGGGAAGTGAGGGAAAACTGAATGGGAAGAAATCAGAGAGGGAGTCAAACCATGAGAGACTCTTGACTCCAGGAAACAAACTGAGGTTTGTGGAAAGGGAAGTGGGTGGGGGGATGGGGTAACTGGGTGATGGAGATTAAGGAGGGCATGTGATGTGATGAGCACTGGGTGTTGTATGTAGCTGATGAATCTTTGAACACTTCTTCAAAAACTGGACATGTACTATATGTTGTCTAATTGAATTTAAATAAAAAAATAATAGATAAGACTTTCATGAAAAAGTAATGCCCATAATTTGAAAACCTAGGTGAAAATGATAAATTCCTAGGAAAATGTGAAATGCCAAAATTGACTTAAGAAAAATAATTTTTTAGACTAATAAGTATTAAAGAAATTGATAAGTTAATCAAAGACCTCCTTTTCCTGAAATTTCAGGTACAGTTTTTCTTTTTTTTTTTTAAATTTAAATTCAATTAGCCAACATATAATGCATCATTTGTTTTTTATGTAATGTTCAATGATTCATTAGCGTGTATAACACTCAGTGCTCATCATTTCACATGCCCTTCTTAATGCCCATTACCCAGTTACCCCAGAGGGAGATAAACCATTAGAGACTCTTGACTCTGAGCTATAGTTGGTTTTACCAAACTCTTTTGTTTGAGGTATAATTGACATACAATGCTGTATTAGTTTTAGGTGTACAACATAGTGATTCAACATTTTAATACTTTGCTAAATGGTCACCACTATGTCTAGTTACCACCTGCCACCTCAGAAAGTTAATACAATATTTTTTACTATATTCCTCATGCTGTACATTACATCGCCATGACTTACAGTTGACTATTGAACAACTTGGGTTTAGGGGTGCTAACCTCTACATAGCCAAAAGTATGCATGTAACTTTTGATTTCCCAAAAACTACTAATAGGGGCGCCTGGGTAGCTCAATTGGTTAAGCTTCTGACTTTTTATTTTGGCTCAGGTCATGATCTCGGGTTGTGAGATGGAGCCCTACATTGGGCCCTGTGCTCAGCAGGGAGTCTACTTGAGATTCTCTCTCTCTCTCCCCACTCTGTCCCTCTCTCCCATGCTCTCTTTCTCAATTAAATATTAAAAAAAACTTCATTAACAGCCTACTGTTGACCAGAAGTCTTACTGATAAACAGTTGATTAACACATATTTTGTGTGTGTATTATATACTATATTCTTACAATAAAGTAAGCTAGATAAATTAAAATGTTATTGAAAACATCATGAATTATTATGCAGCCATCAAAAGGAATGAGATCTTGCCATTTGCAACGACGTGGATGGAACTGGAGGGTATTATGTTGAGTGAAATAAGTCAAACAGAGAAAGACATGTATCATATGATCTCATTGATATGAGGAATTC
>NC_138385.1:54737144-54755920 GCF_054177405.1 Leptonychotes weddellii
GTGGAAGGGATGGGGTGGCTGGGTGATAGACATTGGGTAGGGTATGTGCTTTGTGAGCGCTGTGAATTGTGTAAGACTGTTGAATCACAGACCTATACCTCTGAAACAATACATTATATGTCAAAAAAAAAAAAGATAACAGGAAGGGAAAAATGAAGGGGGGGGAATCGGAGGGGGAGAAGAACCATGAGAGACTATGGACTCTGAGAATCAAACTGAAGGTTCTAGAGGGGAGGAGAGTGGGGGGATGTGTTAGCCTGGTGATGGGTATTAAGGAGGGCACGTACTGAATGGAGCACTGGGTGTTATATGCAAACAATGAATCATGGAACACTACATCAAAAACTAATGATGTAATGTATGGTGATTAACATAACATAAAAAAAGACTGTCTTTTTCCCATTGGATATTCTTTCCTGCTTTGTTAAAGATTAATTGACCATATAGTTGTATATTCATTTCTAGGTTTTCTATCCTGTTCTATTGATCTATGTGTCTAGTTTTGTGCCAGTTGCATACTGTTTTGATTATTACAGCTTTGTAATATAATGAAGTCCAGAATTGTGAAGCCTCCAGCTTTGCTTTTCTTTTTCAAAGGTTGCTTTGACTATTCAGGGTGTTTTGTGGCTTCATACAAATTTTAAGACTGTTTGTTCTAGTACTGTGAAAAATGCTGTTGGCATTTTGATAAGGATTGCAGTGAATGTATATTTTGCTTTGGGTAGTTTAGACATTTTAACAATCTTTGTTCTTCCAATCCATGAGCATGGAATGTCTTTCCATTTCTTGTGCCATCTTCAATTTCTTTTATCAGTGTTATAATTTTCAGAGTACAGATCTTTCACCTCTTTGGTTAGATTTAGTCCCAGGTATCTTATTATATTTGGTGCAATTGTGTATGTGTTTGTTTTCTTAATTTTTCTTTCTGCTGTTTAATCATTACTCTATTTCAATGCCATTGTTTCCTTCTTGATGTTCTGTTTAGATAATCTGTCCATTGATGTAAGGGGGGGTGTTAAAGTCCCCTAGTATTATTGTATTATTATCTATTGGTTCCTTTATATTTGTTATTGACCATGTTATGAATTTGAGTGCTCCTATGTTGGGTGCATTAGTATTTAAAATTGTTATGTCTTATAGTTGGATTGTCCCTCTTTATTATTATATAGTGTCCTTCTTTGTCTCTTGTTACAGTCTAGTTTGTCCAATATAAGTATTCCTACCCTGGCTTTCTTTTAACATCCATTTGCATGATAGATGTTTCTCCATCCCCTCACTTTCATTTTTAATTTTAAATTTTTAAAAGATTTTATTTATTTGTTGGAGAGAGCACAAGCAGGGGTAGTGGCAGGCAGAGGGAGAAGTAGGCTCCCTGCTGAGCAAGGAGCCCAATGCGGGACTCAATCCTAGGACTCTAGGATCATGACCTGAGCTGAAGGCAGATGTTTAACTGACTGAGCCACCCAGGTGTCCCAGAAGAAAGGCCCCATCCCCACACTTTCAATCTGCAGGTGTGTTTAGGTCTAAAATGAGTCTCTTGTAGGCAGCATATAGATGGGTCTTGTGTTTTTATCCATTCTGTCACCCTATGTTTTTTTTATTGGAGCATCTTTTCCTTTTAAATTCAAAGTAATTACTGATGGATATGTATTTATTGTTATTATTTGTTTTGTGGTTGTTTCTGAAGATTTTCTCTGATCTTTTCTTGTCTTTCTCTCTTTCATGGTTTGCTGACTTTTTTAGTGATATATTTGGATTTATTTCTCTTCAGTCTTTTCATATTTATTAGTGGTTTTTGATATATGGTTGCCATTAGGTTTGTATATATCTTCTGCATATAGCAGTCTATATTATGTTGATGGTTGTTTATATTTGAACCCATTCTTTACCCCCCCCCCACATTTTAGGCTTATGTTGTTATATCTTATACCCTTTTATTTTGTGAGTTCCTTGACTGATTATTTACAGAAATATTCATCTTTATTGCTTTTGTGTTTCCTACCTCTATACTCTCACTTTTGGTCTCTCCTTTCCACTTAAAGAGACCCCTTTCATATTTCTTGCAGAGCTGATTTACTGGTCACTAACTCCTTTAGTTTTTGTTTGTGTGGGAAACTCTATCTCTCCTTCTATTCTGGATGATAGCCTTGCTGGGTAGAGTATTCTTGGTTGCAGATTTTTCCCATTCTTCACTTTGAATATATCATGCCACTATCTTCTGGCCTGCCAAATTTCTGTTGAAAAATCTTCTGGTAGGTTTCTGGGTTTTCACTTGTAAATTACTGACTTGTTTTGCTGCTTTAAAAATTTTTCTTTATCACTATATTTTGCCAATTTGAACAATATTTCTTGGTGTACATATTCTTTGATGGAAGTTCTCTGTGCCTCCTGGATCTGGATATATTTTCCTTCCCCAGATTAGGGAAATTTTCAGCTATTATCTCTTCAATAATATTTCTGGGCCTTTTTGTCTCTTTTTCTTCTGGGACTCCTATAATACTTACATTACTATGCTTGATGAAGTCACTTAGTTTCCTAAGTATATTCTTGTGTTGCAAAAATATTTTTTGTCTCTTTTTGTCAGCTTGACTACTTTCCCTTACTCTGTCTTCTAGGTCACTACTTCATTCCTCTGCTTCTTCCATCCTGCTATTCATTCCATCAAGCATGTTTCTCATTTCCTTTATTGAGCCCTTTATCTCTGCTATGTTATTCCTTATTCCAGTGTTCAGAGTCTCACTGATGTCCTCCACTCTTTTCTCAAGTCCAGTGAGTATAGATCTTTGGATGCAGCCTTCTCTTGTTCTTTCACTTGGGATAAATTTTTGTCTCTTCATTTTGTCTTCCTCTCTATGTCTGTTTCTCTGTGTTAAGAAAGTCAGTCGTGTGTTCTGCTTTTGAAAGTAGTGACTTGATGAGGAAGTCCTGGAGTGCCCTGCAGTGCATTGCTCCCTATTCACCAGAACCTGACACTTCAGGAGAGTATCCTATGTGTGTTGCTTACACCCTGCTGTTGTGTCTGAGTTACTTTTCCTTTCAGTGCTATTGTATGCACTGCCTCTTTGCCTGTTGTGGGCTGTGCTTGTTCTCTTTGTTGTTACTAGTATCCAGGTAGGCCAGGTTTGAAGTGGCATGCCCACTGGCAAACTTGGGAGTAGGGCAGGCATATTAGTGAAATTTGAGTTGGTTTACTAGTCCTTTGCCAGATCTCCTCAGGCACTGTGGAGGTTGGAGGCCTCACTTTTTGGCAACTGGGGGCACAAGGCTGGGTGCAGTGTGTGGTAGCAGTTTTGAACCTAGTGGCTGGGTGGAATGCATGCAAGGGTTTAACAAAATTCACCCTGAGCCCAGGTCCAAGGGTAGCAGACTTGGAGTTTGTGAGTCCTCAGGAAAACTCATGGGCATGGTGCACTGCTAGCAAGTTAGGTAGCAAGTCTCTGTGTAACCTCACTTCCTACAGATATCCCTATGTTTATGCTGGAGGGCAGGGGAGGAAAATGGCACCTGCCAATTCCCTCATTTTTGGAGAAGTCTTCCAACATGCTCCAAAATCATTATGAACATATCTGTCTCCTGTTTCACCCTAGCATTGTGTAAACTGCCATTTATATTTTGCCCATATGCATAGTCTGCTGTCTCTTTAAGGGTGGTGAGCCAGCTATCACCCACCCTCCCTGCTAACTCAGTGCTGACTCAGCTAACTTTTAAAGCTTCAGGCTCCAAGTCTCACTAGTTATACAAACTCATGTAATTCAACCCCTCTGGTTTTCCAAAGCCGGATGGTATGGGGATTAGTATTCCCAGTGTGAGCTCCCTGGTGTGAGGGCCCATTTCTCTGCCCTCTCCACTTGTGCAGCTCCCTCACTACTGTGGACAGCCTCCCTCTGTATTTCTGACTTTCCTAACTTTTCAGATGCAGCTCCTTCTCTATATTTAGTTGTGGAGTTTGTTCTGGCAGTCTTCAGATTGCTCTCGAGTTTATTTACTTGGGTGTGGATGATGTCTAGTTGTAAACGTAGGACAGGGTGAACTCAGGGTCCTTCTACTCTGCCATCTTCCCAAGTTTCTTCTGTATCCATTTATTTTTTATTTCCTGTTTGTTTTCTTCATTGACCCATTGGTTGTTTAGTAGTATGCTGTTTAGTCTTCATGAATTTGTCTTTTTTCCAGTTTTTTTTCTTGTAATTTATTTCTAGTTTCATATTGTGTGGTTGGTAAGGATGCTTGGTATGGTTTCAATCTTCTTAAGTTTACTGAGACTTGTTTTGTGTTATTACATATTATGTATCCTGGAGAATGTCCCATGTGCACTTGAAAAGAATGTGTATTCTGCTCTTTTTGGATGGAATTTTTTTTTTTTTTGGTATGTATCTGTTAAGTCCATCTAATCTAATGTGCAATTTAAAGGCACTATTTTCTTATGTATTTTCTGCTTGGATGATCTATCCACTTATATAAGTGAGGTGTTAAAGTCCTCTACTATTATTGTATTAGTGTCAATTTCTCCTTTAATGTCTTTTAATATTTACTTTGTGTTTTTAGGTGCTCTTACATTGGTTACATAGATATTTACAACTGTTATACCCTCTTAGTGCATGACCTCTTCATAATTTTGAAATGCCTTTATTTTTGCTCTTGTTCCAGTCTTTTTTGTCTGAATTAAGTATTATTACTGTTGCTTTTCTTTTGCTTTCATTTGCATGGAATATCTTTTATCATCTTTTCACTTTCTGTATTTTCATTATTATTATTATTTTTTTAGGTCTGAAGTGAGTCTCTTCCTGGCAACATATAAATGGGTGTTGTTATTTTATCCATGCTGTCACCTTATGTCTATTGATTGGACCATTTAGATCATTTACATTAAAGGGGATTATGATAAGTATGTATTTATCTCCATTTTGTTAATTGTTTTCTGGTTGTTTTTGTAGTTCTTCTATGTTCCTTCTTCTCTTGATCTTTTTCCTTGTGGTTGATAACTTTATTTACTGTTATGCTTAGCTTTCTTTCTCTTTTTTGTATCTATTATAGATTTTGATTTGTGGTTACAATGAAGATCATATATTACATTCTAAGTAAATAACATTGTATATTAAGTTTTGGTTACTTGATTTTTATATGATTTCACTCATATGTGGAATTTAAGAAACAAAACAGATGAACATAGGAGAAAAAGAGAGAGAGAGGCAAACTATAAGAGAGACTCCTAACTATAGAGAACAAACAGGGCTGCTGGAGGGGCGGTGGGTGAGGGGATGGGCTAAATGGGTGATGGATATCAAGGAGGGCACTTGTTCTGATGAGCACCAGGTGTTTTATGTAAGTGATGAATCACTAAATTCTACTCCTCAAACTAGTATTACACTATATGTTAACTAACTAGATTTTAAATAAAAACTTGAAACATTAAAAAAAGATTTTGAATACATTCTAAGATAAATTTTATTTATACCCCTTCACATTTTGTATATGTTGTCAGATTTCACATCTTTTTATTTTGTGAGTCTTTTTAACTTATTTTTTAGATATACTTGGTTTTACTACTTTTGCCTTTTAACCATGATACTAAATTTATAAGTGACTGCTTTACTACTTTTACTGTATGTTTGCTTTTACTCATGTATTTTTTTCCTTTCATAATTTTCTTACTTCTAATTATAGCTTTCTTTTCCACTTAAAAAGGTCCCTTTAACATTTCTTGTAAGACTGGCTTAGTGGTGATGAACTCCTTTAAATTTTGTCTGTGAAATTATTTATCTCTCCTTCGATTATGAATCATAACCTTGTTCAGTACAGCATTCTTGGTTGTAGGTTTTTTCCTTTCAGCGCTTTGAATATATCATGCCACTTTCTTCTGGTCTGCAAAGTTTCTGCTGAAAAATCCACAGATAGCCTTATGAGTGTTTCCTTTGTATATAACTAGTATTCTCTATTATTGCTTTAAAAATTCTATCTTTATCTTTTACCCTTAACATTTTAATTATTTTGTGTCTTGGTGTGGACCTTATTGAGTTCACCTTGTTTGGAACTCTCTGTGCTTTTTGAATTTGGATCTGTTTTCTTCCTCAGGTTAGGGGAGTTTTCAGTTAATTTTTCTTCTGGTAAGAATTTGCTCTTTTCGGGGCACCTGGGTGGCTCAGTTGGTTAAGCGACTGACTTCGGCTCAGGTCATGATCCTGGAGTCCCGGGATCGAGTCCCGCATCGGGCTCCCTGCTCGGCAGGGAGTCTGCTTCTCCCTCTCCCACTCCCTGTTTGTGTTCCCTCTCTCGCTGTGTCTTTCTCTGTCAAATAAATAAATAAAATCTTAAAAAAAAAAAAAGAATTTGCTCTTTTCTTTCTCTTCTTCTGTGACACCTATAATGCAAAAGTTTGTTTGCTTGATGTTGTCCATGAGACCCATTAACTTATCTTCATTTTGAAAATTAATTTTTTTTCTATTCAACTTAGGTTTTTCCTTTACTTTGTCTTCCAGAATGCTGATCCATTTTTCTACATCCTCTAATCTATGGGTGATTTCCTTCAGTATACTTTTCATTTCTATTACTGCATTCTTCAACTATGATTGGTTCTTTTTAATATTTCCTATCTCTTTGTTGAAGTTCTCACCAAGTTCATCCACTCTTCTCTCTGGTCCAGTGAGCAGCTTTATGACCATTACTTTGAGATCTTTATCAGGTAGATTGGTTATCTCCATTTCATTTAGTTCTTTTTCTGGGGTTTTATCTTGTTCTTTTGTTTGGAGTATATTCCTCCATCTTCTCATTTTGTTTAACTTTCTGTGTTTGTATGAATTAGAAAGAGCAGCTACATCTCCTAACTTGAAGAAATGGTCTTGTGTATTGTATTCCCTTTTGTATATTATGTGTGCCTTGTAAATATTGTTGACTGGCTTGAGCTGTGGTTGGCATGGACTTGGGGTCCCAGGGCACTTTGTGCTGGGACTTCCCTGGTGATAAGGCCAGAGATGAAGTAAACAGGAGTTAGGCTTGTTTTAAGGCTCTCCACACAAAGGGTACCCTGGCAAGACAGCTGAAGTTTATGTGGGTGTAACCCAGGGTAACTGTCTGAAGAAAGGAGAAATCTTAAGCTGAAGTAGGATCAAGACAAAAAGTGTCCTGGAGTGCACCACACAGGGTGCTCCACACAGCTCTTCCTCAGGTGTGGTGGCTAGAGGCGAGGCAAGCATGGGCAGGGGTTCTTGGGATGTTTCATGCAGGGGTTGCCCTGGTGTGGTGGCTGGAGCTGAGGTCTTCATGGACTGGGAGATCCTAAAGCTCTCTGTGGCTGGAGGTGCTCTAGAAAGTCATCTGGAGTTAAATTGGTATGGGCCAGGAGTGTTCTATTGTTCTTTGTGTCCTATCACCTTGGTGAGATGGCTGGAGTTGAAGCAAGCACTGACCAGGAGTATTTCAGTGTGCCCTGTGTTGGGACTGCCTTAGTAAAATGGCTTGTGCTGGTGTGGCCTAGAGGTCCATGGCTCACTGAGGCAGTAGGCTGGATATGGGGCCCAGACACTACTGCCCTGAACATTATCAAGGTGGAAGGGAAATGTAGACTGTGGAGCTTGCCACTCCCTCTGATTTGGAGAGAGTTCCAGCAGCTCCTCTGCCATTTGGCAAAGTTCTTGGGCTGCACCCTTTATATTCTAGTTGCTTTATTAAGCCATAGTGGGTTTTTTATGTGTGTGCCCCTGGGCATCCAGGGCTGGTGTGGGCTGGGGCCCAGGGCTTGCTGAGGTGGCAGGATGGCTATGATGCCCAGACCCTGCTCCCACCTGTGCTATCTTGAATAGTTTCTTAGTTTCTGGCAATTGGCAGGTGGAATAAATACTCCATAAAGAACATTTCTTTTTGGAATGTCCTCCCTTGGACACCAGGTACTCATCAATATACTATTTGTATTGAACATAAAATATCAGAGGCCCACTTGGTAGTCTTCCTCAGTAATGTAAAGGTTCTTTAGGCTTTTTCCACCTAGGTATCAATAGTGCCAAGAATGCAGGGAAGTACCAGACGATGCAATCATGGTTGTAATAAGAGGGAATATTCTGGGTGGTTTGGTGGAATGTGTTACTTTAAGCTAATAGTGGATGTCAGGTACGTGGACAATGAAAATGTTCACAGATATTAACATTAGAATGTTATTATTTGCTCAGCAACCTAAAAGTGATGGGTAAGGAGGAGTTGGACACCAGTCTAAAGGATCTTGAGGCACTCCTAGAAATACTGGAGGACAGAATCAATGTTACATCACAAATCTGTGACTTGAGGGCGCCTGGGTGGCTCAGTTGGTTAAGCAGCTGCCTTCAGCTTGGGTCATGATCCCAGAGTCCTGGGGTCAAGTCCTGCATTGGGGTCCCTGCTCAGCGGGTAGTCTGTTTCTCCCTCTGACCCTCACCCACCTTGTGCTCTCTCTCTCTCAAGTAAATGAATGAAATATTAAAAATAATAAATCTAACTAGATACACTGAAGAGGTTGAAGATCTCATTGATAAACAGAGTGTTAAGTGGTTAGAGTAAAAGTGGAATTATAAAGATATCTTACATTTTTGTGAGAGTATGGAACTATCCTATGGAAAATGTGGAGGTGGGGAAGAACCCAAAGATAAAATCAATTTGGTGTTGTCTCAGGAAATTTGAGAAATTATAAAGGTATGGTAGTAAAGGGCTGGATAAAGGTAGGCTCTGAATTTTTATTTATGTGCTTACAATAAGCCTCAGTCTTGGACTGCAAGTCTTATTTTGTCAGAATGCAAGCCACACCACCAAATTGTAATCCTTAGGAACCTGGAACCTACACTGTTTGGTGCTGCTAGGTAGAGATCTTCACCTGGGATTCTGAAAAATTTTATTAATTAAGAGAATCCGGTGGCTTTTGGTGGCCTGCTCATACATCCTAGTGTGACACATGAGACCTCCACAAAATTAAACCCACAATGCTGTGCCATTTCATTTCAGTTGCTGGTAAAATAAGCAGCATTTAGTACTGGCTGGAAACATTGATAAATTCACTTTTCAGTTCTAGATTTTTGTAGATTCCGTCAAATCTTATATGTAGGCAATCATGTCATATGTAAAAAGAGTTTTACTTATTTCTTTCTAATCTATGTGCCTCTTTTTTATTGCAATGGCTATGGTTTCCAGTAAAATATTGAAAAGAAGTCATGAAAGTCAATGCATTTGCCTTGTTACCAATCTTTTGGAGAATGCTTCAGTTAAAATTTCATTTTTAATTATGATGATAACTATAGGCTTTTTTGGATAACCTTTATTAGGTTGAGGAGCTCTCATTCAGAATTTTTGGAGAGTTTTCATCATGAATGGGCTAGATTTTCTCAAGGGCTTTTTGGAAACATTGAGATTATCATGTTTTTTCTCCCTTATTTTATTTACATTGTAAATTACATTAATTTATTTTTTTGGATATTAAACCAACTTTGCATTCCAATGCAAATTCCAATTCCAAACCACCTATTAAGCCCTTATCCAACTGTAACTGTAATGGACATGTACAGTAATTCTGGCTTGAGAAGGTTATGAGTTGATCAAGGACTCAGACCTCTCAGGAATGAAGATTTAGGTTATAAAGTATATCAACAAGATGAGCAGATGTAAGAGCTCAGGGTGAGGAAACTTTACAATGGATAGTAATGGATGAAGACAATGAAGATGAGTATCAATTGTTGCTTCAACACCAACTGTAGCAATCATTTCACTAGATTCCTTATTTTTGATTTCCCCTCAAAAGTATCTCATAGGAACTATGGAAGAACTGCTCTCTGAAAATAGATATAAATGTAGATTATTGTAACACAAAGGGTAGACTGTGGCAATCATGGGAGTATGCCTTTTGAATCATCCTTCAGAAAGAACCTTCTATGAGAAGTGTAGTTAGCTGGAAACCTTAAACTGCTGCATGTTTTGCATCCACCCCAGCATTCATATAAATGTCACACTATCTCCAGTGTATGCTCCCTGCCTATGATTAAGCATTGTGGTGGTATTAGAGTCATAACTTTCCTGTCTAATCTGGGATTCATCTAGTATACAATATTTGCTCTGGTGTTCCCTATTGGTGTGGTTTAAACGTTCTAAGAGCTGTACTGTAGCCTGATTCTCTTCCTACCCGTCGTCTTTTCTTTCCTCTCTCTTGTTTCAGTTGTCAAACCTAATGAAGAGTCCAAGGCTCTCCTTGCCTACTACTGCTTTTATTCTTTTGTTGATCAAAGTCATTTCCCTAATCAATCTGTTCCTTCTAATTCCATCTTGATGTCTACGTTCTATAGGACCTCAACACACAATATATCTGACAAGGGATTTGTAAACAGAATATTAAAGAACTTCTAAAACAATACAAAGACCACAAGCTCCATCTCCTGTCAAAATGGGCAAAAGATATGAACAGAAACTTCACAAGAAAGATAAACAAGAGGCAAATAGACACACAAAACATCATTTGTAATAAGAGAAATGCAAATTTAAACTAAAATGATACCAGTACATATCTACTACAATAGCTAAAATGACAGACACTACCACTTATAAATGAAAATGTAGAGCCACTGAAAGTATTATACATTTCTGTGGAGTGTAAAGTGGTATAGCAACCTTAAACAAAAGTTTTTTTTTTTTAAATTTCTGGGACAAACATTTTATTTTATGTCCATTACAACAAACTTATAACTGTCTTGTTCAAATCATCTATATTCTTTTTTTAGACTTTTTAATTTAATTCAGTTTAATTAGCATATACTGTATTATTACTTTCAGAGGTAGAATTCAGTGATTCATCAGTGGCATACAACACCCAGTGTTCATTACTTCAGGTGCCCTCCTTAATGCCCATCACCCAATTACCCCATCCCCCCACCCAACACCTCTCTAGCAACCCTCAGTTTGTTTCCTATAGTTAAGAGTCTCTTATGATTTTCCTCCCTCTCTGTTTTCATCTTATTTTATTTTTCCTTCCCTTCCCCTATGTTTATCTGTTTTGTTTCTTAAAATCCACATATGAGTGAAATCATGGTATTTGTCTTTCTCTGACTGACTTATTTCGCTTAGCATAATACCCTCTAGTTCCATCCATGTCATTGGAAATGGCAATATTTCATTCTTTTTAATGACTGAGTAATATTCCATAGTATACATATACCACATATTCTTTATCCATTCATCTGTTGATGGATGCCTGGGCTCTTTCCATAGTTTGGTTATTGTGGACATTGCTGCTATAAACATTGGGGTGCCCCTTTGAATCACTGTGTTTGTATCCTTTGGATAAAGGCCTAGTAATGCAATTCCTGGGTCATAGGGTAGCTCTATTTTCAACTTTTTGAGGAACCTCCATACTGTTCTCCAGAGTGGCTGCACCAGTTTGCATTCCCACCAACAATGTAAGAGGGTTCCCCTTTCTCTGCATACTTGCCAACATCTGTTGTTTCCTGAGTTGCTAATTTTAGCCATTCTGACCAGTGTGAGGTGGTATCTCATTGTGGTTTTGACTTGTAGTTCCCTGTTGCTGAGTGATGTTGAGCATTTTTTCATGTGCCTGTTGGCCATTTGTATGTCTTCTTTGGAGAAATGTCTGTTCATGTCTTCTGCCCATTTTTTGACTGGATTTTTTGTTTTTAGGTTGTTGAGTTTGATAAGTTCTTTATAGATTTTGGATACTAACCCTTTATCTGATAAGACATTTGCAAATATATTCTTCCATTCCATAGGTTTCCTTTTAGTTTTGCTGACTATCATCAGGAGTGTATGGTACTGGCACAAAACAGACACATAGATCAATGGAACAAAATAGAGAACCCAGAAATGGACCCTCAACTCTATGGTCAAATAATCTTCAACAAAGCAGGAAAGAATATCTGATGAAAAAAAAAAGACAGGCTCTTCAAAAAATAGTGTTGGGAAACTGGACAGCCACATGCAAAAGAATGAAACTGGACCACTTTCTTACACCATACAAAAATAAACTCAAAATGGATGAAAAACCTTAAACAAAATTTTAACAATTTCTTATAAAGTTAAATGTGTATCTATCCTATAATGCAGCAATTCCACTTTTATATATCTACCGAGAGAAGTGAAAACATATCCTACAAAAAATTGTGCATGAATATCCAGAACAGCTTTATTCAAAAGAACTAAGAAGTAGAAAAATCCTAAATATCCATCAAAAGGGTAATGGATAAAAACATGTGTGAAATATTAATAGAATGGATTACTCCTCAGCAATAAAAGTCTGAAGATGAGCATGGGGGAAATCCAAGATGATAGCATAGAAAGATCTGAACTCTCCTCCTCATATGGACACACTAAAGCTACAGCTACATATGGATCATTTCCCTCTGAAAAAGATCTGAAAATGAGATGAACTCCTCCTCTCTACAGGAAAGAATAAAAGGATAGTGATAAGCAGAGATAGAGTCTCACAAAGTCTTCACCATGGGGGAAGAACAAAACACAATAAGGAGGGATCTCACCATACAGGTACCTTTCCCACAGAAGCGAGGGAATGATGCCCCACATTGAGCAGTCTGGCCTCTGGGATCTGCATCAGAAAGATGAGCTTCCAGAACATCTTGCTTGGAAAACCAATGGAGTTGATGTCCAGGGGTTCCAAAGTGCAATAGGAACCTCAATTACTGTTTTGGAGGTATTGCATGTGGTCTTGCTTGCCCTGAGACCCAAAGAAAAGGATCAGTTTGGTAAGTGCCTCAATTATACATGAAGGAGATTCACTTGCTTATCTGAGGGCATTGTCTGGTGGGGCAGGGGACATCTGAGATGTTCCCTGGAGATGGAGGTGCTGGTGGATGTCATTTTTGCACTCTCCACATAGATTGCTAGCATAGAAGTGTGAGTCTAGATGTGGTAACCTTCCACCACCTTGCAGGGAATGATGGGGGAAAGCAGTCATGGCACTTGCTGAGACTGGAGAGCATGGGCAGTTGTAGCACTCACATGCTTCTTGGTATGGTGGGTAATCACAAACGGTTGTAGAGATCTCCAGATCCTGTAAGCATGGAAAATTGTGACACTCTCACAACACCTTACTGGGCCTGGCCAGCACAAGTAGTCTTGGCATTCTCCCACTCTCAGCCTAAAGCCAGTGAACATGTAAAGACAAGGCACTCTCTTACTGCATTGCTGAAGCCCATGAGTGCACACCATCTACACATTTTCCTTCTGAATTTCTGAAGCTGGTGAGTGTGCCCCACCAACTACACTTTGCAGGTGTCTTGCTAAAGTCAGAAGGTTCACATGATGCAAATAGATAACACCCTTTAATTGCCTGGCCATGGCTGCCAAGAGAGCTGGTGTTCCAGAGATCTCCAGGACTGCCGCAGTCAGAAAAACACATCTTGGCAGGCCAGCACCCTCAGGGCACTGCATAGACAGCAGACTAAACCACAACCTGGGTCTTCCCATAAAAAAAGGCTTATTCACTTAGACTGAAGCTTCAGACTGAAAGAGAGGCATCAGGTTTCCCACATATCTAGTGGCTAAGGAGGCGCTGCCAGGGAATGTAATCAGGGAGATGTTATTGCACACCCCAATGGCTTTGTACAGCTCAATGAGACTTCCCCAAAAGGAGATTATATATTTACCTAGTGGCCAAATTTTTGCAACTATTGTCCAGGGGACATCTGATACCCTGTTCTGGAGGTCAGCAGTGATTACAATTGTGAACCCACAGGACTGTATATATTTGCATATTTTAAAAATGGCTCCCTGGAGGTCTGGCTTCCAATCAGTTTGAAGCTAGATGCTAAATGAGATTCCTCCCTTTGGATCACTGACAGATCATGTAACACCCTCAAAATGGGCATATCAAGAATAAATTAGGTGGTGTAGACAATCACAAAGATTTGAGAGACAACCAAAAGTAGGGCAAAGTTAAACAAGAGGGATCATCTCCTACACAAGGCCACTCCCTCAAGACTAAGAAGCAGCTGTTTTGCTAGATACATAGAAACAGGGAGTTAAGAAAAATTATGAAACAGAGAAATATGCTCCAAAAAAGAGCATTGAATAAGATAAAACCTCAGAAAAATACCTTAATGATATGGAGATAAGTAATCAAACTGATAAAGAATTCAAAGTAATGGTCATAAAAATGCTCGCTGACCTCAGGAGAAGAATGGATGAACACATTGAGGCCTTCAACAAATAGACAGGAAACATAAGACATAGGAAAATACCAAACAGAAGTCATAGAACTGAGAATACAGTAACAGAACTGAAAAATGCATTAGAGGGTTTCAACAGCAGATTGGATGAGGTAAAAGTATGAATCAGCAAGCTGGAAGAAAGACAATGGTCCTCACCCAGGCAAAGCATCAAAAAGAAAAAAAAGAATGAAAAAAGAAGATAATTTAAGGGACCTCTAGGAGAACTTCAAGCTGAACACTTTTTTTGTTTCAAGTTTTTATTTAAATTCTAGTTAGTTAACATATAGGGTAATATTGGTTTCAGGGGTAGAATTTGGTGATTTATCACTTACATAAAACACCCAGTGCTCATCAGAAGTGCCCTCCTTAATACCTATCACCCATTTAGCCCATCCTCTATTCACCTCCCTCCATCAAACTTGTTGTTCTCTATAGTTGAGAGTCTCTTATGGTTTGCTTCCCTTTTTTTCCCTTCCCCTATGTTTGTTTTGTTTCTTAAATTCCACATGAGTGAAATCATATGGTATTTGTCTTTTTCTGACTGACATATTTCACTTAGCATAATACACTCTAGTTCCATCCATACCATTGCAAATCATAAGCTTTCATTCTTTTTGATGGCTGAGTAATATTCCTATATATATATACCACATCTTCTTTATCTATTCAACAATTGATGGACATTTGGGCTCTTTTCATATTTTGGCTATTGGTGATAATGCTGCTATAAAGATCTGGGTGCATGCACCCCTTTGAATCAGTATTTTGATTGTTTCCCTCACTGTGCAGAAGCTTTGTATTTTGATGAAGTTCCAGTAGTTTATTTTGCTTTTGTTTCCCTTACATCTAAAGACGTGTCTAGTAAGAGGTTGCCTTGACTGAACAACATTTGCATTGAGGTATTCTAGAAAAAAAGAGAGAGAAAGGGGAGGAAAACTTATTTGAAGAAATAATGGCTAAAAATTTCCTTAACCTAGGTATGGAAACTGACATCCAGATCCAGCAACTATAGAGAACTCCATATAAGATGAGCTCAAAGATAGTCATTCCAAGACACATTAGAGTTCAAATGTCAGAAGTTAGAGATAAAGAGAGAATCTTTAAAGCAACATGAGAAAAAAACCCCAAATGATTATATACAAGGGATACACCATATAGATATCAGCAGATTCCTCAGCAGAAATTTTTTACACCACAAGGGAGTGACATGACTTTTTCAAAGTACTAAAAAGAAAAAAAACATTAAACCAAGAATAATTTACCCAGCAAGATTATCATTCAGATTTGAAGGAGAGATAGTTTCCCAGACAAGCAAAAGCTAAAGAAGTTCTTTGCCAGTAAACTAGTCTTACAAAAAATATTAAAGGAATTTGTTAACCTGAAATAAATGATACTAATTAATCACAAGAAAACATACAAAAGTAAAAATATTATTGGAAAAAATAAAGTAAAGGTAGTGGAATAATTACTTATAAATCTACTAAAAAGGTTAAAATACAAAAAAGGTAAAGTTAACTAAAACTACAAAAATTAGTTAAGGAATACATAAAATGAAAACATGTAAAATGTGACAATAAAACATAAAATGAGGGGGTAAAAATGTAAAGTTTTGGAATATGTTAATATTTAAGTTGTTATCAACTTAAAATAGATTATTATATGCATAGGATGAAAAATGTGAACCTCATGATAATCACAAACCAAAAACTTATCATAAATATACAAAAGAAAAAAAGAAAGGAATCTAAACATAACACTAAAAAAACTCACCAAACCACAATGGAGGAGAACATCAGAAGAAGAAAAGTACAGAGAGGAAGTACAAAAACAGTCAAAAACCAATTAACAAAATGGCAACAAGTAAACACCTATGAATAATTACCTTGAATATCAGTGAACCAAATTCTCCCATCAAAAAACATGGAACTGTTGAATAGATTAGAAAGCAAGACATATATACAAACTTCCTCCTTGAGACTAACTTCAGAAATAAGGAAATGCACAGACTGAAAGTGAAAGGATGAGAAAATATACTCCATGCAAATGGAAATGAAAAGAAAACTGCTGTACCTATAGCATATCAGACAAAATAGACTTTAAAACAAGGACTGTAATAAAAGACAAATGAAGGCACTACTTAATGATAAAAGAGTCAATCCAGCAAGAAGATATTACATTTATAAATATATATGCACCCAACCTAGGAGCACCAAAATATATAGTACAAATATTAACAGACATAAAGGGAGGAATTAACAATACAATAATAGTATAGGATTTTAACACCACATTTACATCAATAGATAGATCATCCAGATTGAAAATCAATAAGAAAACATTAGCACTAAATGACACATTAAACCAGATGGAGGTAACAGAACATTATATAAAAAAGCAGCAGAATACACACTCTTCTCAAGAGCACACAGAACTTTCTCCAGGATAGGTCACATGTAAAACCAAAAACCAAGTCTCATTAAATTAAAAAGATTGAAATCATATTGAGCATGTTTTCTGACCACATAGGTATGAAGATAGATTTAGTTACCAAAAAAAAAAAACTGGAAAAACTAAAAATACATGGAAATTAAACATGTTACTGAACAATACTGGCTAATAGAATAAATCAATGGAGAAAGAAAAAAATACCTAGAGGCAAATAGAAATACAACACACCAAAGTCTATGGGATGCAGCAACAATGGTTCTAAAAGGGAAGTTCATAGTATTACAGGACTACCTCCATAAACAAGAGAAATCTTAAATGAACAATTTAATTTTACAACTTAAGGAATTAGAAAAAGTAAGACAAATGAAGCACAAAGTTAGTAAAAGGAAGGAAATAATAACAGAGCAGAAATAAATGAATTAGAAAATATAAGACAAATAGAAAGGATCAATGACACCAAGAGCTTTGAAAAGATAAACAATATGGACAAACTTTTGGCTAGATTCAAAAAAAAAGTGTGAGAAGACTTAAACTAAATCAGAATTAGAAGGGGAGAAGTTACAACTCATATGAAAGAAATACAAAAGATCATAAGAGACTAAAATGAATAATTACACACCAACAAATTGGACTACCCAAAAGAAGTGGATAAATTTATAGAAGCATACAATCTTCTAAGACTCAATCAAGAAGAAATAGGAAATCTGGCAAAAGAAAATCCAGCGGCGGAGGCGGAGCAAGATGGTGGAGGAGTAGGACACCTGGATTTTGTCTGGTCCCAGGAATTTGGCTGGATAGGGATCAAACCATTCTGAACACCTACAAACTCAACAGGAGATCGAAGAAAAGAATAGCAACAACTCTCTGAACAGAGAAGCGACCACTTCCTGGAAGGTAAGATGTGCGGAGAAGTGAATCCGAGGTGATATCTGGGAAGATAGACAGCGGGGGGAGGGAGCCTCCGTCAGCCGCTACTGGCAAGTGATAGAGTAGCAGAGCACAAAATCTGAACTTTTAGAAGTCGGCTCTGCTTAGGGACGTCACTCCAGTGGCTAAGCAGGGTGTGGAACCCACTCTGGGACAGTGTGGTCTCAGGACCCTCGGGGTCACAGAAAGACCGGGGGTCCCTGAGAGTGGCAGAGCTCCCAGGAATCAGAGCAAGGAAGCCGACTGCAGAGACAGAGCCGAGGAGTGGGCTCTCAGCTCGGGGTTGCCATAAACCGTGATCTGCAGCACAGTTGGGCCACTGCTCTTCCAGCAGGAACCCAACAAGCAGCAGATCCGAGGAGACTCCCCTTCCTCCCCCAGGAGGAGCAGTGTGGGAGCACACTGCAGGGATCTGCTGGGTTTGGAGACTCCACATGGGATCGGGTGCCAGAGATAGAAATGCTTGGTCACAGGCTGGGTGAGCACGGAGTGAGCCAGAGACCAGGGAGATGGGAGTGATTGACTGTTTTTCTCTGGAGGCTCACTGAAAAGTGGGGCCCCGAGTTCTTGGTTCCTCTGGGGCGGAGATTGGGAGGCCGCCATTTTCACTCTTGTCCTCCAAAGCTGTATGGAAAGCTTGCAGGGAAAAAAAGCTCCCGAGAGCAAACGTGAGCAGATTACTTAGCCTGGACCCAGCAAGGGTGGGGCAATTCCGACTCTGGCAAAGACATTTGGGAACCACGGCAACAGGCCCCTCCCCCAGAAGATCAGCAAGAACAGCCTGCCAAGACCAAGTTTACCGATCAATGAGAATGGCAGAACTCCAGTGCTAGGGGAATACAGCACATAGAATTCATGGCTTTTTTACCATGATTCTTTAGTCTTTCAAAGTTAATTTTTTTAACTGTCTTTTTTTTTAAATTTTTCTTTTTACCTTTTTCAACCAACACCTTATCAATCCCTTTTTTAAAAAATATTTTTTATTTTTCATTTTTAGAGTCATATTCTATCCCTTCATAGTAGTTGCCCTTATTTTTGGTATATATATATATATATATATATATATATATATATATATATATATATATTTTGTTCTATCTTTAAAATTTTGAGATACAGTTTCTTCTAACAGATAAAAATATACCCTAAATCTCTAGTGTATGGCTTTGTTCTAGTCTCCTGCCTGATCACATTCTCTCCCTTTTTTTTTTTAAATCCTCTTCT
>NC_138385.1:54756420-54796135 GCF_054177405.1 Leptonychotes weddellii
CGCCCCTAGAGCCTCCATTTTTTATTGCACCTCATTAATAGCCTTTTGATTTCGACTTGGTTAGATTTAATTCTTTTATTTCTCCAGAAAGAGTTTCTCTAATATCATCCATGCTTTTTTCAAGCCCAGCTAGTATCTTTATAATCATCATTCTGAACTCTATTTCTGACATCTTACTAATGTCCTTATTGATTAGGTCCCTGGCAGTCGGTACTGCCTCTTGTTGGTTTTTTTTTCAGGTGATTTTTTCCATCTTGTCATTTTGTCCAGAGGAGAATAGATAAATGAGAGAACAAAATGCTAACAGGGTAACAATGACCCCAGAAAAATATACACTAAACAAATCTGAAGAGAACTGAAAGCGGGGGAAAAGAAAGGGAAAGAAACAAAAAAGAAAAAAAAGATGAGGAAAAAAAATATGTCAAATATGACCAGTGCCACACACTAGATTTGGGGCGTATTTTGGTCTGTCAGATGAAAGTGCCTCCCAATATTTTAAAGAAAGAAAAACTTATATATGTACAAAAATAAGGGTAAATATGATGAAGGGATGGAATATGACTGTAAAGATGAAAATTATAAAAGATTTTATAAAAGGAATTGATAAGGTTAGAAGTTGGTTGAAAAAAGAAGAGTATATAAAAAAGTGAGGGGGGTGGAGAGAATGTGATCAGGCAGGAGACTAGAACAAATCCATACACTAGAGATTTAGGGTATATTTTGGTCTGTTAGAAGAAACTGTATCTCAAAATTTTAAAGAGAGAACAACTTATATATACACCAAAAATAAGGTTAACTACTATGAAAGGATAGAATATGACTCTAAAATTGAAAAATAAAAAATTTTTAAAAAGGGATTGATAAGAAGTTGGTTGAAAAAGGCAAAAAGAAAAATTCAAAACAAAAAAGAAAAGAAAAAGAAAGTTAAAAAAATTAACTTTGAAAGACTAAAGAATCAGGGTCAAAAAAGCCATGAAGTCTATGAGCAGTATTCCCCTAGTGCTGGAGTTCTGCCATTCTCATTGATCTGTAAACTTGGTCTTGGCTGGCTGTTCTTGCTGATCTTCTGGGGGAGGGGCCTGTCGAAGTGATTCTCAAATGTCTTTGCCAGAGGCAGAATTGCCCCACCCTTTCCGGGTCCGGGCTAAGTAATATGCTCTGGTTTGCTCTCAGTAGCTTTTGTTCCCTGCAAGCTTTCCGCACAGCTTTGGAGGATGAGAGTGAAAATGGCGGCCTCCCACTCTCCACCCTGGAGGAGCCGAGAACTTGGGACCCCAGTCCTCAGTGCACCCCCAGAGAAAAGCAGTCAATCACTCCCATCTCCCCAGTCTCCAGCCACACTCCGTGCTCATCTGGCCTGTAACCGAGCATTTCTATCTCTGGCACCTGACCCCGTGTGGAGTCTCCAAACCCAGCAGATTCCTGCAGGGCACTCCCGCGCCACTCCTCCTGGGAGAGGAAGGGGAGTCTCCCCGGATCTGCTGCTTGTTGGGTCCCCTGCTGGAGGAGCAGTGGCCTGACTGTGCCGCAGATCATGGTTTATGGCAACTCCGAGCTGAGAGCTTGCTCCTTGGCTCTGTCTTTGCAGTGGCTTCCGTGCTCCAATACCTGGGAGCTCTGCCACACTCAGGCATCCCTGGTCTTTCTGTGACCCCGAGGGCCCTGTGACCACACTGTCCCAGCGAGGTTGCACTCTCCACTTAGCCACTGGAGTGACGTCCCTCAGTGGAGCAGACTTCTAAAAGTTCTGATTTTGTGCTCCGCTGTTCTATCACTTGCTGGTAGCGGCTGACGGAGGCCCCACCCCCCACCATCTATCTTCCAGAATATCACCTCAGATTCACTTCTCCGCATGTCCTGCCTTCCAGAAAGTGGTCGCTTTTCTGTTCAGAGAGTTGTTGCTATTCTTTTCTTCAATCTCCTGTTGAGTTCATAGGTGTTCAGAATGATTTGATCACTATCTAGCTGAATTCCTGGGACCAGACTAAATTTAGGTCTCCTACTCCTTCGCCATCTTGCTCCTCCTTCCCCCATCACCCATTTAACCCATCCCCCTACCCACCTCCTGCCAAGCAACCCTCAGTTTGTTCTCTGTAGTTAAGAGTATGTTTTCTGGTTTGCCACTCTTTTTCTTTTTCTCCTATGTTCATATGTTTTGTTTCTTAAATTCCACATATGAGTGAAATCATATGGTATTTGTTTTTCTCTGACTGATTTATTTTGCTTAGCATAATACACTCTAGCTCCATCCACATCATTGAAAATGGCAAGATTTCTTCTTTTTTATGGCTGAATAATATTCCATTGTATATATAAACCACATCTTTATGCATTCATCAGTCGATGGACATAGGGGCTCTTTCCATAATTTGGCTGTTTTTCATAATGCTGCTATAAACATCAGGGTGCATGTATCCCTTCAAATCAGTATTTTTGTATTCTTTGGGTAAATACCTGGTGGTTGGGCAGGTGGATAATAGGAAGTTGCTGAATAGGGTAGTTCTATTTTTAACTGTGTGACGAACCTCCATACTGTTTTCCAGAGTGGCTGCACCAGGTTGCATTCCCACCAACAGTGTACGAGGGTTCTTCTTTCTCTGCATCCTCTCCAACACCTGTTGTTTCCTGTGCTCTGAATTTTAGCCATTCTGAGAGGTGTGAGGGGATATCTCATTGTAGTTTTGATTTGTGTTTCCCTGATGATGAGTGATGTTGAGCAGCTTTTCATGTGTCTTTTAGCTATCTGTATTTCTTCTTTTTTTTTCCTGACATCAAAACTAGATTTATAGTTTTATTATGGTAACAAATAGTTGTTACAGTAAGATCTATAAACATATACAGAATTATTATATTTAAATTCATATAGAACAATATTTACATTTTTAAGTTACACTTTTGAAATCAGAAGATGAAGTACAGCTTAAGTTTACAACAAAGAAAAGAAAATACACAAAACAAAAACAGACAAAGTTAACAGTAAAAATATAACTATCTGTTCTTGATACGTGGAAACTCTTTGTCAGAAAGTTACATCTTCTTAATCTGATTGTACAAATCATTAAAATATGGATGATTTAGTGCCATTTTGCCAGAAATTCGTTTGGCAGGATCATAGACTAACATTTTCGAGAGCAGATCCAAGCCATTTTCATCCAAGTTTTTAACATGGGATGCCAGTCTTCCTGGTTTCCACTTGGGAAATGTATTCTTATAGTCCTGTAAAGATTCCACTTCTGGCCACACTTCATTATTGGGAGTGCCCAAAGCTCTGAAAATTCTGAAAAGTTGATCGATTTCTGAATCCCCATGGAAAAGTGATTTCTTCATTGCTAATTCTGCAAATATGCTGCCTATACTCCAAATGTCAACTGGAGTCGAGTAGCGAGCTGACCCCAGCAATACTTCTGGTGATCTATACCAGAGTGTTACCACCTCATGTGTGTATACTCTAATAGGTATTCTAAAAGCTCTGGCAAGGCCCAAATCAGCCAGTTTAATTGTTCCTTTGTCATCAATCAATAGATTTTGAGGTTTTAAGTCTCTGTGCAGAACTCTTCTGGAGTGGCAAAACACAATCCCTTGTAGGATTTCATAGAAATAACTCTTAACAAGTGAAGAATCCATGAACTGACCAGGAGGGATGGAATCTAAGTATTTCTTGAGATCCATGGAAAGGAATTCAAAGATGAGATATAACCTGGAATCTTGCATAAGCACATCTTGAAGACTGACTATATTTGGATGATGAAGTTCTTTTAATAGAGAAATTTCCTGAATTGCAGTACTAGGAACCCCTTCTTCTTCACTTTCTAGTCTGATTTTCTTCATGGCTACCACTTGACCTGTAGTTTTGTGTCTACACAACTCCATAGGTACCTTCTCCAATTTTCTCTATTTTGATATAATCTTCCATAGTTAATCAACAGATTTGGTAGATCCTCAGCAACTCTACCCAGCTTATTATCCTGCAAGGAAAGTGGCGGTGGCTACCACGTCAGCGTCCCTCTTGCCTCAACTTCCAAGAGCCAGCTTTAGCCATCTGTATGTCTTCTTTGTAAAAGTGTCTATCATGTCTTCTGCCCATTTCTTAACTGGATTATTTGATTTTGTGGTGTTGAATTTGATAAATTCTTTATAGATTTTGGGTACTAACCCTTTATCAGATGTCATTTGGAAATATCTTCTCCCATTCTGAAGGTTGCCTTTAGTTTTCTTGATTGTTTCCCTGGCTGTGTAGAAGCTTTTTATCTTGATGAAGTCCCAATAGTTTATTTTGCTTTTGTTCCCTTGACTCAGGAGATGTATCTAGTAAGTCACTACAGCCAAGGTCAAAGAGGTTACTGCCTGTGTTCTCCTCTAGGACTTTCATGGTTTCCTGTATCATCTTAGATCTTTCATTCCATTTTGAATTTATTTTTGTGTATGGTGTAAGAAAGCTGTCCAGTTTCATTCTTTTGCATGTTGCTGTACAGTTTTCCCAGCACCATTTGTTGAGGATACTATCTCTTTTCCATTGGATATGGAAAGTTGTGGGTCCATTTCTGGGTCTTCTATTCTGTCCTATTGAACTATGTGTCTGTTTTCATGCCAGTATCACACTGTCTTGATGACTACAGCTTTGTAATATAGCTTGAAGTCCAGAATCATGATGCCTCTAGCTTTGCTTTTATTTTTCAAGATTGTTTTGGCTATTTGGAGTCTTTTGTGGTTTCATACAAATTTTAGGATTATTTCGTCTAGCTCTGTGAAAAATGCTTATGGTATTTTGATAGGCATTACATTAAATGTGTGGATTGCTTTGGGTCTGGGTTGTTTTATTGTTGATCTTTAGTTTTGTACCATTGTGTTTGGAAAATATACTTGGTATGATCTCAGTCTTCTTAAATATGATATTTGTTATGTCTTCTTCTATGTGATTTAACCAGGGAATCTTCTGTGTGTACTTAAAGAAAGTGTATATTCCATTTTTCTTGGATGGAATATTTTTTTAAAGATTTTATTTATTTATTTGATAGGGAGAGACAGATAGTGACAGAGATAGTGAGAGACAGCACAAGCAGGGGGAGAGGCAAAGGGAGAAGGAAAAGCAGGCTCCCCATGGAGCAGGGAACCTGACATGGGGCTCGATCCCAGGACCCTGAAATCATGACCTGAGCCGAAGGCAGACACTTAATGACTGAGCCACTCAGGCGCCCCTGGGTGGAATATTTTTTATATATCTTTTAGAACCATGTATTCTGAAGTATGTTTCCAATAAAAAACATTCTTGTAGAAAAAAACTAAATCTTTGGGCGCCTGGGTGGCTCAGTTGGTTAAGCGACTGCCTTCGGCTCAGGTCATGATCCTGGAGTCCCAGGATCGAGTCCCGCATCGGGCTCCCTGCTCGGCAGGGAGTCTGCTTCTCCCTCTCCCACTCCCCGTTTGTGTTCCCTCTCTCGCTGTGTCTTTCTCTGTCAAATAAATAAATAAAATCTTTAAAAAAAAATTAAATCTTTAACTGAGGGTACCATTTAAAATAAAGCATATCAGAGGGGAGGTGGGTGGGGGGATGGATGAAATAGGTGAAGGGGATTAAGAGTACACTTATCATAATGAGCACTGAATAATGATGTATAAATTTTGAATTACTATATTGTACACCTGAAAGTAATATAACATTGTATGTTAACTATACTGGAATTAAAATTAAATACATAATAACAAAAAAGAACCATAAGCCAAATCCTCCAAAAT
Source organism: Leptonychotes weddellii (assembly GCF_054177405.1). NCBI lineage: Eukaryota > Metazoa > Chordata > Mammalia > Carnivora > Phocidae > Leptonychotes > Leptonychotes weddellii. Next base: position 54,762,154 of record NC_138385.1, read on the forward strand.
CCAAATAAAGACAGAAACTAGTAAAAAAAAAAAATACAAAAGTCTAAATAACACAATAAGCAAAGTCTGCTTCCTAGTAACCAAGATGAAAGATCTATGGTTCTAATCTTAGGCCTTTAGCTTATTTCTAGGATTAATATTTAGCTAATTGTGCTGTCTTCCCCTCCATAGAATCTGAAGTCCAGCACAATTCCCACTTTCCTGGGATACTGGCTGCTTGCTTCCTTCTCTACACAGCCCAGTCAGAATAAAGGGAGAGAAAATTTTCAGGAGTAGAATTCTTGTTGGCCAAAATTTTAGGCATTGGTATGTATTGTGTGTTAAAACTAACTCCATTTTAACAGAGATAAATGTTAGCCAAACTAAACCCAATTTAGTCTGCCAATACATGTGAGGACTCCTGGGTCTCATAAGAACTGGGGGAGGGAGGGGGTGTAAAATGTGAATGCCTTCTAAGTTATTATGTCCTAAAACTTCCCAGCCAAAACTTGTGACTTAGAGTTCTTTGCAAAAATCTCCTTTCTCTATAGTTTTCTCTTCACAGGCTAAACTTTAACTGAAGAGAAGCAGTATGCTTTCTTATGGTTAATGATATCAACTATTATTGTGAATCTGAGGACAAAACTTATCTCAGCATTAAACATTAGTTGACACATTTGATTGGTTGAATAATATATCGAGTATGAAGTGTATAATAATATATATCAATGAAAGTAGAGGCAGTTTGATACTTTAGTGTCCAAAAGCAGCTTTTGGTGAGTTCGCCAAAGGAATAATCCTTCTAGTTATCAAAAACAAATTTTCCCAAAGGTGGAGTAGAGGAGAATTCTGGGAATTAAGTCTCTAAATGGTAGATTATGACTTGAAATAATTTCCCCTTTGTACTTTTTTAAAATTCACATTAAAAAACACCGCTTTTTCATTCCACCCAGACCAATTTTGGACACAAAAACATTCCTTTTTCTTTGTTATCTTTCATACAACTGAGAAATACTATGTTTTTCTAATGTTTCCAAAAACATTATTTTTTTAAAAAGATTTTATTTATTTGACAGAGAGAGACATAGCGAGAGAGGGAACACAAGCAGAGGGAGTGGGAGAGGGAGAAGCAGGCTCCCCGCGGAGCAGGGAGCCCGATGCGGGACTCGATCCCAGGACCCAGGATCATGACCTGAGCTGAAGGCAGACGCCTAATGACTGAGCCACCCAGGTGCCCTCCAAAAACATTATTAAACATTACTAAAAACAAAAGTGGATGAGAGTAAAAAAGTAAAAAAAAAAAATGAGCATTAAAAAATAATCAAGTTGACAAACATCTGTCTTCTCAACCTCTCATAGCTTCTCTGATTCACAAACTCAGTTTCACATGATCTGAGGAATTCAGTAGAAATTTCTTTTTTGTAAATTTTTAGACTCACCTCTTCACTTCCATTTTCTTATTTGGGCCTTCCCTACACTACAGAGAGACTGTGATAGGCAGCTATTTTGGAAGAAGACAATGGGTGGAAAGTCAGATCATTAGTGTTTTCATGAGTAATCATAAAACTCTCATATTTCTCCTGGAAAAGCAAAATAGAAAGGGGCATTGAAACCTCTAACTTCTTCCTCACTTGGGAAAGACAAAGCGTTCTTCTTTCACAGAACCAGAAAGAGTGAGGCCTCAGGAGGCACTTCTCAAAATGTATTATGAAATTCCAATGATATAATAAATGTGAAGTAAAAATAAGGGCTAATAGGTTACCCTGGTGATTAGAAAGACCCTCAAAGTATCACATTCACTTATGATGTTTGTCTAATTATGCTACATCTGACATAAAACAATAAAGATTCATTCCATTTTTTGTCTCTGGCCTCATAATGTGGTTTTGTTATATTACGCATACCATGTTTGGTGAATCAAAATGATCAACTCAGTCATACTTTAGTAATCTGGAGAAATTCATCTATTTCTTTCAAAGCAGTATCACTTATGTGCTAACTTTCAAAAGAGTCATCTAATATAGAATATATTATTCTACTATTATGACATTGTTAAGCTGAGTAAAATACAGACCATGAATTTGATGTTGAGATTAAACTATGGCTGCCAGTTTTCAAAATGGATTCATCTTTTTTCCTCCATAAGTTTCCATGAACACTGGAATGTAACTGGAGCTAATGGAGATTACTCAAAGACAGGTCTATAATTCATGGAAGTGCTAATAAGATGTCTGAACTCAATGTCACAGAGCTTACAAACTTCCTAAATGGAGCTGAATTCAGTCTTCCAAAATATATAAGGACCTTTTAATATCACCACTTAGAGAGAAGGAAAGGTAAAATATGGGACTTTAGGTATAATCTCAGATAAAATAGCTGATGTAGGACTTTTACTTCTCCCCTTTCTCCCATGTTATTTCAATTACTACTCTGTGTTTTTGTTTAGCCTCATATTTAGATTATACTGTACTTAACATATCCTCGGTGCTCAGATTTATCTGCATGTAATAAAAATGTGAACTTAAGTCCAGGCTATACTACAGCAGGGTTGCAAAAACTTTTGAGTCCCTGCTCCAATAAAAATTTCAGTTCACCTCACTAAAAATAACTGTGTTCCTAGGAGTTCAAAGAATTTCACAATCTTTGGATGATAATAGATATATGGGGTGAAAAGTGCTGAGGCTAAAAATCAGTTAGATTAGAGCTGATTTCTTGATAAGAGAGAGATAAAGGTAGTGCAAAAGGTATAATGGAAATCATGTGGAAACCTAGATACAGTTTGCAGTGTCTTGAGCAAACATAAAGTCCATCAAAATAAATGGCCTCCTGTGAGAGACTAAATACAAGGGCTAAATATAGGTGAATACTAAAATGAAAAGAAAGGGCTTGTCCTTTTTCAAAACATTCTGCAATCCATTTTGAAATATTTTGTGGTGGAGGAACTCTAATACATAAAACACATGAAAGCAGATCTGGTCTGATTTGAAAGAAAGCTGGGGGGCACCCGGGTGGCTCAGTTTTTAAGCGTCTGCCTTCGGCTCGGGTCATGATCCCAGGGTCCTGGGATCAAGCCCCGCATCGGGCTTCCTGCTTGGCGGGGAGCCTGCTTCTCCCTCTCCCACTCCTCCTGCTTGTGCTCCCTCTCTCGCTGTGTCTCTCTCTGTCAAATAAATAAAATCTTTAAAAAAAAAAAAAAAGAAAGAAAGCTGGGAGACCAAGAGAACTGTTGGTTGGTGTCTTCTTTTTACCTTCTTTAATTTTCTCTAGCCCCTAAGATACTTCTATGGAACATCAGGGTTCTACAAAACACAGCTTACACATCTTTAGATCAGTCCAACCTGCTCATTTTGTATATGGATAAACACCTGAGAAGAAACAGGACCAGTGGGGCCAAGGTTATACTAGGTGTTTGGCAAGAGGTAATGCTGTAGAGTCAGACTACCTGAGCTTGGACCTAATTCTTCTACTTAATAGCTGGGTGACCTTGAGTATTACTTAACTTCACTTTCTCCAGTTTCTCAATCTGTGAAATATAGATAAAAACAATGAGTTAGTATACATAAAGTACTTAGATTAACATCTGGCACACACAGTGTTTGTACATATAATGTATGTGTGTGTCTAGGACTATGGCCCGGGAATTTTTGTAATATACCATGCTTCTTTTCATGTACTTCAAAATCAAAATTTCAAGTGAATTTTGGCCAAACCTGACATTTTATCATGTGACTAGAGAAGTATTTTGTGAGATTTTTTTCATCAGCTGTGCTGAGTCTTGTTTTGTGAACAGACCTTGATCGGCTTTGGAATCAAGCAGATCTAGTTTTAACCTCAGACCCACTCCTTGTAACTCTTTGTTCTTATGTAAGTTTCTTAATCCCTTTGGATTTCAATTTCCATATTTTAAAAATGGTGATAATACTGTCTCATGGAGCAGTGACCATGGAACAGAACTTTTTAGGGGCCAAAAGCATTACTCTGTGGGAGTGTGATAAGTACGTTCAAGCCCTAAAAGGCAATAAACATGAAGGAATAATGCAGAAAAGTTTAGGATAATCTTAGATAATCTAACCAGGAGTAGTGGACTAAAGTGAAACAAAAGGAAGAGTGAACCAAGGAGAGGAAAAATTGAAAGCATGTTGTATTAAACCATGGAATGATCATTCCCAAGGGAAGATGTGGAAGTCCCTTGGTTTGAGTCATTTCAATTAAACCGAAGTAAAATAAAGTAGAATCTATCTGGGGAGCAAATTTCCCTGGCTGAGAAACCAAGAAGATGAGCTAATAAGGGATTTGTATCTTTTTTTGAGCCGGGGTGGATATATCTCCTAGATGCACATCTGCATGGAATCTGAGCCAGCTGGGGATGATAAGAAGCAAGAGAAACCCACACAAAGAGAGAGAGAGAAAAAAAGAAGGAATGTAGAACAGGGATAATGGAAAAGAACTAGGAAAGATAGGTAAGAAAAAGACAAAGAAAATGAAGAGGGGGAGAAATGAATAAAGAGTAGAGTGAAGCAGAAAACAAAAAGAAAAAAGAGTGGAACAACTGAGAAAGATTTAAATCAGACTGTTGACAAAAAAAGAGTATTGAGGTGTTAGTAGGCACAGTGATGATGATATCCACTGTTCATTAATGATGCATCTTCTCATTACATAGGCCCTGTGACCTGGGACTTGGCATCAGAAAACAATTGGTTCCTAGCAGCTGATAAATAAACAAGCCCAAGCCCGGAGATGATTAGATGGAGACATCTTTTTTCCTCTCCACTGAAAGAAATGTCCTTTTTTCCCCTCCTCTTCAAAAGCTAAACAATGCTTGTTTCCTAGAAACAGCTGGGAGTATAGGGAAGAATATCAGCTGTTTTTGCCAGCCCCAGAGTTCATTCCAGGGATCCAATTCCCTTTCCCATTATACTAGTTCTTTAGCCAACCCATTTGCAGAGATGAAGTTCCCCACCCAACATACCTATGCCAAAGAAAGTAGAGGCTTTTGTACTCTTTCAAAGTCCCCGGGCTTTGGACAATGATCTCTATCCTGAGGTAGCACCACATAAACACTCTTGTACAAAAAGAGAACACGTTTCTAAAAGTTTTTATTTGGAAAGTACTGAGAGCATTTTCATAAGACACTGACCATCTTATAGGCTTTCATATGCTCTATCTCTGGTTCTGCTGTACCCAGCCCCTTTCCCCCAATTTCTTATACAGCTCCTGCTGTTCTATCTGCACTTTCTTACCTTCAACTACTCATTGCCTTCAACCATCTCTTTCCATTTTCTTTTCACATGGCTCTCATGGGAAAAGTAGATGATGCTAGAGGGGATTGTAAAGGTTAGCAATCATTAGTCAGAGGCCCTAGAGGTAATTACTCAGCAAACTATCTACCTCTTCCTACCTTGGGGAAGCTGTCCTTTTTTAAACTTTATCAGAGACCAAACTGTACTCAGGCCAGTGAACATAACAACACTAACAAATAATAAACTTGTATTTTTCTGTGGCATTTTACAACTTATCACATTTAAATCTTATCATATTTATGATATTGTGTTTCAAATATTCAGTTGGTTCTTGTAGAGACAGAAAAGAAAGCACAGACTGAAAGATATAAATTTCAAATCTTGGAAAACAAGCACAACAGTGCTGGGTTTAAGATGGAATCTTCAAGTAGACAATCAGATATTTGTCCAGTGGCCAGTGAACAGGATTAGTCTTATAATTGGTGATATACAAGTATTCCCTGACTTGGAATTGTAGACCTCATGATTAAAATTCCTTTCCACTAACTTGACCACTGATATGAATGATTGACTCTCAGGATTTGAAAGGTACTCTGATAATTTGGATAATTTTATCCAATTCCTCACCTGATATCTGACCCTCTCTACATTATTCCTATCAAATAGTAATTGGGTCTCTCCCCAAAACTTTAAACAGCAGAAAGCCACTAATTTTTGAGGCATTATGCCTCTAAAACCTAGCTGGAACTTTCTATTAACTTGAAATCTGTCCCTTTATTACATGTAACTACCAAACCCCACTATACTTGTTGACCTGGGTTTGAAGTCATTCCTCTTCCCCACTAGAGCTCTTCAGACACTAAAATCAGGGGCCCAGATCTTCCTGGGGTTCTTATGCCAGCTACTCATCCCTGAGCCCTTTTGCTCTTCTTCATGTAGCATTGTTCAGAGTACCGTCATCATCTTGGTTACAGCCCTAAAACCTCTCCAGCTTCTCTGTATCCCTCTAACATGTGACACTTAGCTCTGAGCACCACATTCCTGCTTTGCTGTGAAAGGTAAGAAACATTGTGTGCCTATCACCACCCACTTCCTGGATTTTGAATTCTTGTCTATGCAGTCCCATCATAAGGCTGACTCACACAGGCCCAATAACTGGGACCTGCTTTAAGATATGTGCATTTAATTGGGAAACAATTTTATGTCCCCTGGAAAGATCACACTTTACTCAGCCTATTCATTTCCCTCTTTAAACCATTATCACCCTGAGCAGAACAATTCCCAGTACTGTTAAGCTTTACTGAATTATTGTGTTTGAGCAGGAAGAGATTTTAGGGAACAGAGGCTCAGGGAGGTGAAATTGTCTCCCCAAGATCACACAGGGAGTTAGTAGCTGAGCATAGTCTAGAACTCAGATTCCCTGAAGCCCAGGCCAGAGCTGCTTAGAGGAGTCAGCCTTAGATAACTCTTTGGCTCTTGTCTTTTAGGACATAACACCTCAGTGGAAAGATCCCCAAAAGCTGCCAAATATTTCTCTCCTGACCCAATACCCTCCCCATACCTTGTACACTATTTCCTGGCTTCCCCCAAACCAAAACATGGGTGAATCTTAGGGTGCATTAATACAGGGCCTAAGGAATCCCAAGAAACATAAACATGTGCCAGAAATGCTGCGACCAGAAAATTTAAAACTCTGCCGAATATATGGTACTTGATTGGCCCCGTGTTCTTTAGGCTGATGCCAGGCCCAAGACCTAAGGGAACTATTTATTAGGGGAAGTTCAACTAGACAACAGAGTGTGGTAAGTACATTCACGCTTTAGAGCCCTGATGGTAGACACAAAGTCTTACCAAAATAGCTTCCTTGACCCAGACTCAGGCAGTCATGTGTGGTTCTCCTGAACATGTCAAATTGTGGCAGGTGGCAAGAATCCAAAGGAGCTCAGGAAAGAGGTCCAAAAATCAGTATGTCCTTCAATTTTCCTTCATTTTCTGAATGTTTCAAGTTTCTATGGAGTGGTGAAACTTTTGAGTAAAAATGGCAAGTTGAATGCACACATATAATTTCATTGCCTCTTGAAACCTCATTAAAACTGGAACAAAAGGATCTTTTTAAAAAACATAAATCCAGGGGTGCTTGGGCGGCTCAGTTGGTTAAGCGGCTGCCTTCAGCTCAGGTCAGGACCCCAGGATCCTAGGATCGAGCCCCACATCAGGCTCTCTGCTTAGCAGAGAGCCTGCTTCTCCCTCTCCCTCTGCCTGCTGCTCTGCCTACTTGTGCTCTCTCTCTCTCTCTGTCAAATAAATAAATAAACTCTTAAAAAAAAACACATAAATCCACAAGGAGGAGGGAAATAAGAGAGAAGGTGGAAGCATTAAGTTTGATCAACCAGAATACAGATGGACAGGTAGCAGCTAACTTAGCATATTCAAGAAAACATAATCCTATGTTGGCAATAAAGGAAAGATAACAACAAATAAGTTTTATGCTGAATCATCCTCAAAAAAGCTCAGACACAGTGGCCATAGTTAATTTGGCAGTAAGAAAATAGAAACAGGCAAATCATCAAATCATTAACAAATTCAAGAAAATACCCCAGGACTGAAAACTATGGGTTTCTAGAAAAGGCCCACAGAGTACCCATAGCAATAGAAAAAAATAGATCTACAACAAGTGAAATTGTAAGATTTGAGAGTGTTTGCAGAAAAGAAAAAAAAATGCAGAGAAGAAAAAATGCTTCCAGAGAAATATGAACAGGCCACATGTTAAAAAAAAAAATCAAGAATTAGAATGACTAGGTTTCTCAATAGGTAACACTAGAAACTTAGAGAAGCAATGAAGCAAATGAAGAAGCAATACTTCCAAAATTCTGAAGGAAAATCATTTCCAACCTTGAATTTTATGAACAGTCAAATATTAAGGTAGCATGAAAACACTTTCAGATATGTGAACTATGAATTATGTTCCCCTCAAGTTCATATGTTGAAGTCCAACCCACGCATACCTCAGAATGTGATTTTATTTAGAAATAAGATTGTTGAAGATATAACTTCATTTAATATGAGATCATACTGGAGTAGGGTGGGCCCTTAATACAATATGATTGATATCCTTATAAAAAGGGGAAATCTGTTTTTTTGTTTTTGTTTTTTTTATTATGTTATGTTAATCACCATACATTACATCATTAGTTTTTTTAATGCAAATCATTTTTATTATGTTATGTTAATCACCATACATTACATCATTAGTTTTTTAATGCAAATCATTTTTTTATTATGTTATGTTAATCACCATACATTACATCATTAGTTTTTGATGTAGAGTTCCATGATTCATTGTTTGCGTTTAACACCCAGTGCTCCATTCAGTACATGCCCTCTTTAATACCCATCACCAGGCTAACCCATCCCCCCAACCCCTCCCCTCTAGATCCCTCAGTTTGTTTCTCAGAGTCCATAGTCTCTCACGGTTCGTCTCCCCCTCTGATTTCCTCCCGTTCATTTTTCCCTTCCTGCTATCTTCTCCTTTTTTTTTTTTTTAACATATAATGTATTATTTGTTTCAGAGGCACAGGTCTGTGATTCAATAGTCTTACACAATTCACAGCACTCACCATAGCACACACCCTCCCCAATGTCTATCACCCAGCTACCCCATCCCTCCCACCCCCCACCACTCAGTTTGTTTTTTTAAATTTTTTAAATTTGAGAATAGTCAACACACAATGTTACATTAGTTTCAGGTATACAACATAGTGATTTGACAAGTTTATACATTATGCTGTGCTCAGCACAAGTATAGCTATCATTTGTCACCATACAACGCTATTATAGTACCATTGACTGTATTTCCAAGTATGACTTTTATTCCTGTAACTTATTCATTCCATAACTAGCAGCTTGTATCTTCCACTCCCCTTTCACCCGTTTTGCCCATTCCCCTGCCCCCCTTCCCTCTGGCAACTATCAGTTTGTTCTCTGTATTTATAGGTCTGATTCTGCTTTTTGTTTGTTTATCCATTTTTTAAGATTTCACATATAAGTGAAATCATATGGTATTTGTCTTTTTCAGTCCAACTTATTTCACTTAGTATAATACCCTCTAGGTCCATCCATGTTGTCACAAATGGCACAAACTCATCTTTTTTATGGCTGCATAACATTCCATTGTGTGTGTGTGTGTGTGTGTGTGTGTGTGTGTGTGTGTGTGATCTTCCTTATCCATTCATTTTACCAATAGATTAAAAAGGTACATTTGGACACAGATACACACACAGTGAGAATGCCACATGAACATGTGTCTACAAGAAAAAGAATGCCAAAGATTGTCAGCAATCCATGAGAAGTTAGGAAAGCTGTATGGAACAGTTTCTCTCTCACAACTCCCAGAAGAAATCACACTTGCTGACAATTCTGGCCTCCAAAACTGTTAAATAACACATTTCTGTTGGATAAGCCATACAGTTTATAGTACTTTATTAAGGCAGGCCTAGCAAACTAATATATGAAGTTAAAGAACTTCATATAGAAGTTTTTCTTCATATGAAGAAAAAAATCTGCCTACCATGCACCATGCCTCATGTAACAACTAGAAGATATACCCCCACTAAAATTAGGAAATAAATAATGAAAAAGAAAAACACAGGGTCAAAGGGAATCCCTAGTTTAATGGTGAAGAAGGATCTTCTTCATAAGATAACATAAAATTCTCACCTTGCCTACCTACACTGGACCGTGATATCTGTTTAAAATACAATTTTATTGTGTTAATATATTGAAATTCTGTTACAGTCACTAGCATACCCTGACTAATAAACCCCAAATAAAGTGTTTTGCTTTGATCTGCTCCTGAAAGAAGATGGGCCATTGTGAGTTTAGAAGGGAAAAAAATATATAAATCAGCCCATTCCTTGTCAGATGTCTAATATCACACTTCTGCCCTGCCATATATCCCCATGTTGGTAAGCCTAAGTTTGCTGGGGCTCACTCAAGGCTTTGCCTAGAATGGGTTTATACTCTCAGAGAAACTAAAGCCAGACTATGATACTCAAAGTCTCTTTACAGCTTTCATCTGTGGCAATATTGTCCTTCCCTTACAAATGTGGGCTGTGCTGGCCCTCAGTTTTCATACTGATAACCTTTCACATTTATTTATATTTAAACATTTTTTAAAAAATAACACAATATTTGATATAAGTATAGAGTAATGCAGAACAGGAAAAGCAAATCAAGAAGGCTGAGGATGTCAGAAGTTATAGCTAATGTTGTAAGCAACAGATTTCTTTTGTATTCTTTTCAAGACTTTTTCATCCTTTAGTAGTCCACCCCATACACCTATTTACCCTTTTTGACAGACTTTCTTGATGACCCCAGTCCACACTGAATGCTGAATTTGGCACACAATTTGAATTTTACAGGAAATGTAAAAGTAATACAGTTTACCCTCTGTGTTTTACAGGTTCAAAAATTGAGATGTACCTTGCACAAAGATACATGGATATTAAAAGGCCGAACTGGAATGTTGACTGAGATCAGTCTGTAAACATGCCCTTTAAATTGTTATGCTCTATTGCTTCCTCAGATATAAAGTCTAGCAAGGTGAACCTTTGAGAAAAAAGAGTCTACATAATCAAAAGAAAGTGAGTACCTGGATTGGAGTGAGGTTTGCAGTGAAGAACCCACCAAACATACAATGAAGCCTTCTAGACGGCATAAAACTGAAAGGCATTCAGGAAGACCATACCAGGAACTTCGTAATTTTGTAAAACCTTAAGCTTTTGTCAGTGTTCAAGTTTGCTATTTTTGTTTCCTTTATCCATTTTTAATGGTAAATAGCCTTAAAATGCAAATGACCAGTGAGTTTATTTGAAGAGATAGGAAGGGAGATAGGAGTTGGATAAATGATGTCCTACTTCTCTTTTTTAAGACTTTATTTATTTATTTGACAGAGAGAGAGAGAGAGCATGAGCCAGGGGGAAAGGCAGAGGGAGATGGAGAAGCAGACTCCCTGATGAGCAGGGAGCACAACACAGGGCTTGATCCAGGAACCCTGTGATCATGACCTCAGCCGAAGGCAGACACTTAACTGACTGAGCCACACAGGCACCCCAATGTCCTACTTTTCAGTTAAGTATGGTTTGAAGAAGAGACTTCCCCAAAATGTACTTAATGATGGTAGCTCTCATTGCATAAATACTATGATCTAGGAGTGGCGGATTCTACATCTAATAGGGACATAAGAAAGACTGAGTTAAAGATAGCTTCAACTAAGGAGTGAATCAGGGACTGAAGTGACTTTCAATTTGAAATGTTCTTTAGGTGATACTTGGAGTCCCCTGGCCACTCTTCTGGGTTATTTCTTTTATTGTACTATATATTGCAATTGGTTGTGGCAATAGTGGGAATCCTGTAGTTCCTGTACTACTTATTCCTTTTCCATATCTGTCTGGAATGGATTTCTGAGCATGGTATAGTAAGTAGAAATTTGTAAACTAGATGTAGAAGAGTGATGGAAGACTAAGTGCATCTTTATAAATAGTGGAGATGGAGGCAAGGCACTTGGTAATTTGGACTTTTTATTTTTTATTTTTATTTTTATTTTTTTGGTTGTGAGCATTTATTTTCACAGACAAGCACTGCCTGCCACCAGCCAGAGGAGGCAGGCACAAATCTCAGGCTCCCATGTGATGCAGGGGTAAGCCTCTGTTGGCCTCCACTGAGTTTTTCAGGGAGGTACTGCAGGGATGGCCCAGGCTGACCACTAACCTCTCTGAATGGGGAGGTGGGCTGCTGGGCCAGGAGAGGGTAAAGGAGGGAGGTGGAATCCGGGGCCAGTCACAGTTCAGCTCAAACGGTACAGATGGTGTAGGCAGGGAGGTGATAGGGCAGCAGGGAAGGAAGACATGATTGCAGGCACCCCCAGGATGCTCCTTCTGCCTTCCAGAGTTGGGTGCCCCACACTTGACAGTTCGCCCTGCACCCCACTCCAGCCCACACTGCTAGAGTTGTGGGCAGAGCCAAACTCTGTGGAGACATGCTAGGTGGGTGGCTGCCCCCTCTAGGCCTATTTCCTCTGCTTCAGAGAGGTCCCTCCAGGGTTGGACTTTGTAAAAATTAAATCAGGGAAAAAAACCCTAAAATATAAAACAAAAAAAATCTAGGTTATATGCAGTGGATTGAATTTTTTGATTAGCTGTGTCTGCTCCAGGTGCCAGACCGCTGATAGCTAATTTCTCATTCTTTAAAGCTGATCCTCATTTCCAAAAATTCCTGGGTACAAAAGATAGATTTTTGGCTAGGAGAAAAGCAGGTTCCACTCAAACCATGTGCAAGGGTGATAGTTCCATGGATTTGAATTCTCTTGGGAGGGCCTGCTAATCACAGAACTGAGTACATCAATTTCAATGATTTACAACTAGTTTGTTTTAGACAAGGCAAAAACTACATATTTTTAAAAGTATTTTTATTGTCTGATGAATTTCTTCTCTTCCTTAAATAGGTAAGTTTTAGGGCAAAATGAGAAAATACCTCAAATGTTAGAATTCTCCAACATAGGTAGAAGCTTGTTTTTATTTGGTCTGTATTTCCTCAAAGATGCATTTTGTCTATTTGAAGAGGGAGCACACAGTTTATTCATTTGATAGAAATATTATACAAAATACAGGTATTAATTTTTAATCTGAATATAGTTGACATGCAATGTTATATTAGTTTCAAGTGTACAGCATAGTGATTCAACTTCTCTACATGTTACGCAATATTCACCACAATTGTAGCTATTATCTGTGACCATGTAACGCTATTACAGTATTGTTGACTATATTTCCTATGTTGTGCCTTTTATTCCCGTGACTTATTTATTCCATAACTGGAAGTCTGTATCTCCAACTCCCCTTCACTCATTTTATCTGTTGTCCCACCCACCTCCCCTCTGGCAACTATTAATTTGTTCTCTGTATTTATAGGTGTGATTCTGCTTTTTGTTTATTCATTTGTTTCATTTTTTTAGATTCCACATATGAATTAAATCATATGGTATTTATCTTTCTCAGTCTGACTTATTTCACTTAGCATAATACCCTGTAGGTCTATCCATGTAGTCACAAATGGCAAGATCTCATCCTTTTTATGCTTGTGTAATATTTCTGTATATGTGTATACACACAATCTCTCTTACACACACACACACACACACACACACATAAATACCACATCTTCCTTACCCATCACCTATCATACACGTTTAGGTAGCTTCCATATTTAAAAACAAGCATTTTAGAAGCAACTATAAAAACAATAGAAACAATAATCTGATACATCCATATGACAGATTCTTCTAGTCACTAAGAATAATATCTAAAAATGTTTTAACTTAAAAAACATGTAAACATGCTTATGATATATAAGTGATAAAAAAAGAGTACTAAACTATATGTACCATATCATCATAATTATGTTAAAGTATGTACCAAAAAACACACTGGAGAGACTTGCTTCAAACTATTAGTAGTTCTCTCTCATTTATGGGATTGTAATGGCTGATATTTATTTTCTTTAATCTTTTCTGTGTTTTCCAAATTTTCTGTAATTAGCAGATGTATATTTTATAGTCATGGAAAAGTTATTGAAAAGAAAAAAATTAAGAAAAAAAAAACCAGGGAGGAGATCATGGGATATACTTGACCTTCCTTTCCTATATAATCAAGAAAGGTTAGGCAGAGAATTCTTAGGAGATGGCTTCCAGGAAATCTCCCTTAGATGCAAATCACAGATCCATGTACAAGTCACTTTGCTCAAGTAAAATACATTTGTTTCAGTTGTAGGTGTTTTTCAAAAGCAAAGGGTGGGAGAAAGAAATGGTTTCATTTCAGTGTAGCAATACTGCCACCAAAAGAAAAATATTAAGGAAACCCCTATGGTAAGAGAGAGAAAGAGAGGAGAGGAGGAAAAAATAGACTTTCTATATAGACCGATTTCCTGTCTTTGTCAAAATCACTCACCAGGAATCATAAGGAGCCAGTCTTACCCCCCCTCCCCGCATTTAGTAGTCACTAATAAGCTAGTAATGACAGGCCTACTCGTGAGCCATTTAAGTGGCTGGAATAAGGGGTAGATCTCTGAGGGGCTGTGAGTCTTAACCAGTGAAAATAAGAGACCCTATGACAAAGGGATGGAATGATAGAATATGCTAAACAAACAGGTCAGAATCAACATCTCTGGGCGGATTACTAAACAGTACTTGTTAATTGTTAGGAGTGTTAGGGGTCCAGTGGAAATGGTTCAGGAAACTCCTCATTTTAACAAGAGAGCCCCAGTTTATATTTTTTGTATTGAATTCCACATGTAATTTCATTTGAAGAATAATAAGAATATTAAAACACTGGCCTAGAACACCACCAGATTTTGATGCTGGCTTTATGTTTCTAAGGTAATATGTATATGGGAGTTTCAGTTGGGTTTGTGGGAATAGAATAAAACACTTACCCCCCTCACTTGGTTTTCCCAGAATTAAAGTGAAATCAGTGTATCCCTAGATTCATTCATCTTTGGAATAAACCATACATTCTGGGGTGTTTTGGAAGTGAGAGGCGGATTCCCATGATGACATTGAGCTAACCATGGTATGACTGGGAATTCAAAACTGACTTCTCAATGTCCTCCAATCTGTCATCTGGGGTTGCTGTGACAAAGCACAGAGGGTGTCTGGAAGAGAAAAGGCCCAAGTGTTTTAAAATAGTGGGATGACATGATAGAGATTATATTTTCATTAGATTAAAGGTTTCTAAATCTCATCCTTAAAAAAAAAAAAATTCTGTAAAAAAAAAAGAATGAGGGACATCTCTACCAAAGACTAAAATAAATAAATCTACAGTAATTAAAACAGTTTGATACAAGTACAGAAATAGTCTGACAGAACTGGAACAAAGAGAGGTCTAAAACAGATCTAACTTTATATAATTAAATATATATAAGTATATATTTCAAATCACTAAGTAAAATATGAAGTAAAAAATTATTGATATGGAAACAATGAGCTGACCATTTGAAATAATTAGTCCTTTAACTTCATTACACTGAAATAAATCCAGATATTTAAATATATTTTATTTACTTGTTTTAGTTTTATTAAGTTTTGAATTTTAATCCCAGTATAGTTAACAAACAGTGTTATGTTCGTTTCAGGCAAGCAATGTAGTGATTCAACAATTCTATACATTATTCAGTGCTCATCATAAGTATATTCTTTAATTCCCATCACATATTGCACCCATTCCCCACCCACCTCCCCTTAGGTAACCATCAGTTTGTTTTCTATAGTTAAGAGTCTGTTTCTTATGATGAATACCCACCGTTTGCATCCACATGAATGGAACTGGAGGGGATTATGTTAAGTGAAGTAAGTCAAACAGAGAAAGACAATTATCACATGGTTTCACTCATATGTGAAACATAAGCAATAGCACGGAGGACCATAGGGGAAGGGAGGGAAATCCAAAGGGGGAGAAATCAGAGAGGGAGATGAACCATGAGAGGCTATGGACCCGGAGAAACAATCTGGGGGTTTCAGAGGGGAGGAGGATGGGGGGGAGTAGGTAACAGGGTGATGGGTATTGAGGAGGGCACGTGCTGTGATGAGCACTGGGTGTTATACTTAACTAATGAATCATTGAACACTGCATCAAGGACTAATTATGTACTATACAGTGACTTACTGAACATAATAAAAAAAAGAGTCTGTTTCTTGGTTTATCTCTCTGTTTTTTCTTTGTTTTTTTATTTCTTGAATTCCATATATGAATGAAATCATATGATATTTGTCTTTCTCTGACTGACTTATTTCACTTAGCATTATACACTCTAGCCACATCCATGTTGTTGCAAATGGCAAGATATTATTCTTTTATGGCTGAATATTATTCCATTCTATATATATACACCATATCTTCTTTTTTTTTAAGTTTTTACTTTAATTCCAGTTGGTTAACATACAGGCGTACAGTATTCAACAATTCCATACATCACCCAGTGCTCACCATGGTAAGTGCACTCTTAAATCCATCACCTATTTAACCCAACCCCCCACCCCCCTGTCCCTCTGGTAACCATCAGTTTGCTCCCTATAAGTAAGAGTCTGTTTCATGATTTCTCTCTCTCTCTCTCTTTCTCTTTTTTCCCTTTGCTTGATTGTGTTTCTTAAATTCCACATATGAGTGAAATCATATGGTATTTGTCTTTCTCTGACTGACATAGTTTGCTTAGCATTATACCCTCAAGATCCATCCATGTCACTGCAAATGAAAAGATTTCCTTCTTTTTTATGGCTGAATAATATTCCATTGTATATATAAACCACATCTTCTTTATCTATAAATCTATCATGAATACTTGGGCTGCTTCCATAATTTGGTTATTGTAAATAATGCTGCAATAAACATAAGGGTGCATATATTCTTTTGAATTAGTGTTTTTGTATTCTTTGGGTAAATACCCAGTAGTATAATTACTGGATTATAGGGTAGTTCTATTTTTAAATTTTTGAGGAACCCAGATACCGTTTACCAGAGTGGCTTCAACAGTTTGCATTCCCACCAACAGTGCAAGAGGGTTCCTTTCTATCCACATCCTCACCAACACCTGTTGTTTCTTGTGTTTTGTATTTTAGCCACTCTGAGAGGTGTATGGTGATATCTTATTGTGGTTTTAATTTGCATTCCCCTGATGATGACTGATTTGCATTCCCCTGAAGCATCTTTTCATGTGTCTATTGGCCATCTATATATCTTCTTTGTATGTCTATCTGTTCATGTCTTCTGCCCATTTTTAATCAGATTATTTTGGGGGGATGTTGGCTTATATAAGTTATTTATATATTTTGGATAGTAGCCCTTTATCAGATATATCACTTGCAAATGTCCTCTCCCATTCCATAGGTTGACTTTCAGTTTTGTTGATTGTTTCCTTTACTGTGCAGAAGCTGTTTAATTTGATGTAGTCCCAATAGTTTATTTTTGCTTTTATTTCCCTTGCCTCATGAGATGTATCTAGAAAAATGTTGCTACAGCTGATGTCAGAGAAGTTACTGCCTGTGCTCTCTTCTAGGATATTTATGGGTTTAAGTCTCACATTTAGGTCTTTAATCCATTTTGAGTTTATTTTTGTTTATGGCATAAGAAAGTGGTCCAGTTTCATTCTTTGTCATGTAGCTGTCATGTTTTCACAATACCATTTGTTGAAGAGACTGTTTTTTTCACATTGTATATTCTTTCCTCCTTTGTTGAAGATTAATTTACCATATAACTGTGGGTTCATTTCTGGGTTTTCAATTCTTTTCCATTGATACGGTGACTATTTTTGTGATATTACTGTACTGTTTCCATTATTATAGCTTTGTAAGATAACTTGAAATCAGGAACGGAGATACCTCCAGCTTGGTTATTTTCCTTCAACATTGCTTTGGCTATTTGGTGGTTCCAAAGTTTAGGATTGTTTGTTCCAGCTCTGTGAAAAATGCTGCTGGTATTTTGATGGGGATTGTATTAAATCTGTAGATTACTTTGGGTAGTATGGACATTTTAACACTATTTGTTCTTCCAATCCATGAACAAAAGTATCTTTTGTTTGTTTGTTTTCTTCAATTTATTTCATCAATGTTTTATAGTTTTTAGAGTACAGGTCTCTCACCCCCTTGTTTAAATTTATTACTAGGTATCTTATTATTTTTGGTGCAATTGTAAATGGAATTGCTTTCTTAATTTCTCTTTTTGTTACTTCATTATTAGCATATAGAAATGCCATTGTATTTATCAAATAAATAAATAAAATCTTAAAAGAAAAGCAATGGATTTCTGTACATGGATTTTGTATCCTGCAAACTTACTGAATTCATTTATCAGCTTTAGTAGTTTTTTGGTGGAGTATTGTGGGTTTTCTGTATAGAGTATCATGTCATCTGAAAACAGGAAAGTTTTCCTTCTTCCTTACTAATTTGGATGGTTTTTATTCCATTTTGATGTCTGATTGCTGTGGCTAGGACTTAGAGTACTAAGTTGAATAAATGTGGCAAGAGTGGATGTCCTTGTCTTGTTCCTGATCTTAGGGGGAAAACCTTCACCTTTTTCAAAATTGAGTATAATGTTAGCTGTGGATTTTTCATATATAGCCTTTATTTTTTGAGGTTTGTTCCCTGTAAACCTATTTTGTTGAGGGTTTTTATCATGAATGGTTATTTTTGTTTGTTAAATGCCTTTCTGCATCTATTGAAAGGATCATATGGTTCCTATACTTTCCCTTGTTGATGTGATGTATCACATTAATTTATTTATGAATATTGAACCACACTTGCATCCTGGGAAGAAATCACACTTGATCGTGGTGAATGATTTTTTTCTAAGGTAGTGTTGGATTTGGTTTGCTAATAATTTGTTGAGGATTTTTGCATTTATGGTCATCAGGGATATTGGCCTGTAGTTCTCTTTTCTTGTGGTATCTTTATCTGGCTTTAGTATCAGTGTAATGCATTGTACAATGAATTTGGGAGACTTCCTTCCTCTTCCGTTTTTTTTGGAATAGTTTGAGAATAATAGGTATTAACTCTGTAAATGTTTGGTAGAATTCACCTGTGAAGCAGTCTGGTCCTGCACTTTTGTTGGGAGTTTTTTGATTACTGATTTAATTTCATTGATGGTAATCAGTCCATATACATTTTCTATTTCTTCCCAATTCAATTTTGGTAGGTTATGTTTCTAGGAATTTATTCATGTCTTGTAGGTTGTCTAATTTGTTGACATATAATTTATTACTATATTCTCTTATAATCCTTTGTATTTCTGTGGTGTCAGTTGTCTTCTTCTCTTCTTTCATTTCTGATTTTTGTTTATTTGAATCCTCTCTCTCTTTTCTTTTGATGATTCTCGCCAAAGGTTTATCAATTTTTTTTATCCTGTCCAAGAACCATCTCCTGGTTGTATTACTCTGTTGTATTTTTTTTAGTGCCTATATCATATATTTCTACTCTAATCTTTATTATGTCCTTCCTTCTATTGGTTTAGGGTTTTGTTTCTTTTTCTTTTTCTAGATCTTTTAGCTGTAAGGATAGGTTGTTTATTTGAGCTTTTTCTTCCTTCGTGGGGCAGTCCTGTATTGCTATAGACTTCACTCTTAGAACAGCTTTTGCAGAATCTCAAAGATTTTGGACTGTTGTGTTTGCATCTTTATTTGTCTCTGCGTGTTTTTTTAATTTCCTCTTTGATTTCATCCTTGACCCATTTATTGTTTAGTAGCATGTTATTTACCTCTATGTATTTGTGCTCTATCCAGATTTTTTCTCATCATTAATTTCTAGTTTCATAGCGTTGCAGCCAGAAAAAATGCATGGAATGTCTTCCATCCTTTTAAACTTGTTAATACTTGCTTTGTGGGCTAATATATGATCTATTTTGGAGAATGTTCCACGTGCACTTGAAAAGAATGTGCATTCAGCTGCTTTAGGATGGAATGTTCTGAATACCTCTGTTAAGTCCATCTAGTCCAATGGGTCATTCAAAGCCACTGTTTCCTTGTTGATTTTTTAAAACTTTTTATTTAAATTCAATTTAGTTAACATATAGTGTATTATTAGTTTCAGGGATAGAATTTAGTGATTCATCAGTTACATATAACACCTAGTGCTCATTACATCAAGTATCCTCCTCAATGCCCATCAACCAATTACCCCATACCCGCACCCACCTCCCTTCCAGCAACCCTCAGTTTGTTCCCTATAGTTAAAAGAGTTTCTTATGGTTTGCCTCTCTCTCTGTTTTTATCATATTTTATTTTTCCTTCCCTTCACTTATGTTTATCTGTTTTGTTTCTTAAATTCCACATATGAGTGAAATCATATGGTATATGTCTTTCTCTGACTGACTTATTTCACTTAGCATAAATCCCTCTAGTTCCATCCACATCATTGCAAATAGCAAGATTTCATTCCTTTTGATGGCTGAGTAATATATATATATATAATGGTGCAATTGCAAATGGAATTGTTTTCCTAATTTCTCTTTCTGTTACTTCATTATTAGCATATAGAAATGCCATTGCATTTCTCAAATAAATAAATAAAATCTTAAAAAAAAGAAATGCAATGGCATTTCTGTACATGGATTTTGTATCCTGCAAACTTACTGAATTCATTTATCAGCTTTAGTAGTATATATAAATTTTCTCACATTTAGGTGCTCCAGTTTCATTCTTCTGCATGTTGCTGTCAAGTTTTCCCAATACCATTTGTTGAAGAGACTGTCTTTTTTCCATGGAATATTCTTTCCTGCTTTGTTGAAGATTAGTTGACCATAGAGCTGAGGGTCCATTTCTGGGTTCTCTATTCTGTTCCATTGATCTGTGTGTCTGTTTTTGTGCCAGTACCATACTGTCTTGATGATTACAGCTTTGTAATACAGCTTGAAGTCTGGAATTGTGATGCCTCCAGCTTTGGTTTTCTTTTTTCAACATTCCTTTGGCTATTCAGGGTCTTTTCCAGTTTCACATAACTTTCAGGATTATTTGTTTCAGCTCTGTGAAAAATGCTGGTGTTATTTTGATAAGGATTGCTTTGAATGTGCAGATTGCTTTGGGTAGTATAGACATTTTAACGATATTTGTACTTCCAATCAATGAGCATGGAATGTTTTTCCATTTCTTTGTGTCTTCCTCAATTTCCTTCATAAGTGTTCTATAGTTTTCAGAGTACAGATCTTTACCTTTTTGGTTAGGTTTATTCCTAGGTATCTTATGGGTTTTGGTGCAATTGTAAATGGGATTGATTCCTTGATTTCTTGTTTTGCTGCTTCATTTTAGTTTATAGAAATGCAACTGACTCCTGTTCCTTGATGTTATATCCTGAGACTTTGCTGAATTCCTGTATCAGTTCTAGCAATTTTGGGGGGGGAGTCTTTTTTGTTTTTCTAGATAGACTATCATATCATCTGCAAAGACTGAATGTTTGACTTCTTTGCCAGTTTGGATGCCTTTTATTTCTTTTTGTTGTCTGTTTGCTGAGGCTAGGACTACCAGTACTGTTAAACAACAGTGGTGAGAGTGGACATCCTAGTCATGTTCCTGACCTCAGGAGAAAATTCTCATTTTTTCCCTGTTGAGGATGATATTTGCTGTGGGTCTTTTGTAAATAGCTTTTATGATATTGAGGTATGTTCCTTCTATCCCTACATGATGGAGGGTTTTTATCAAGAAAGGATGCTGTAAGGACACCTGGGTGGCTCAGTCGGTTAAGTGTCTGTCTTTGGCTCAGGTCATGATCCCAGGGTCCTAGGATTGAGTCCTGCATTGGACTCCTTGCTCAGCGGGGAGCCTGCTTCTCCCTCTGCCTGCTGCTCCCCTTGCTTGTGCATTCTCTCTGACAAATAAATAAATAAATAAAATCTTTTAAAAAAAGAAAGAAAAGATGCTGTATTTTGTCAAATGCTTTTTCTGCATCTATTGAGAGGTACATATGGTTCTTATCCTTTCCTTTATTAATATGGTGTATCACATTAATTGATTTGCAGATATTGAATCACCCCTGAAGCTGATGAATAAATCCCACTTGGTCGTGGTGAATAATCCTTTTAATGTACTGTTGGATTCTATTAGCTAGTGTCTTGGTAAGAATTTTTACATCCATGTTCATCAGGGATTTTGGCCTGTAATTCTCCTTTGGGAGAATTGTCTGGTTTTGGGATCAAGGTAATGCTGGTCTTATAGAATGAATTTGGAAGTTTTACTTCCATTTATACTTTTTGGAAAATAGGCATTAATTCAGAAAAATAGGCATTAATTCTTCTTAACTGGTAGAATTCTCCTGGGAAGCTATCCAGGCCTGGACTCTTTTTTGTTGGGAGATTACTGATTACTAATTCAATTTCTCTGCTGGTTATGGGTCTGTTTGGGTTTTCTACTTCTTCCTGTTTCAGTTTTGGTAGTTTATATGTTTCTAGGAATTTAGCCATTCCTTCCAGATTGCCTAAATTGTTGCCATATAATTGATCATAAAGTTATCTTATAATTGTTTGTGTTTCTTTGGTGTTGGTTGTAATCTCTCCTCTTTCATTCTTGATTTTATTTATTTGGGTCCTTTCTCTTTTCTTTTTGATAAGTCTGGCTAGGGGTTTATCCATCTTACTAATTCTTTCAAAGTACCAGCTCCTAGCTTTGTTTATCTGTTCTACTGGGTTTTTTTGATTTCTATATCATTGATTTCTGTTATAATCTTTATAATTTCTTATCCCCTGCTGAATTTAGGCTTTATTTGCTGTTCTTTTACCAGCTCCTTTAGATGTAAGGTTAGGTTGTGTATGAGACTTTTCTTGCTTCTTGAGGTAGGCCTCTATTATTATATACTTCCCTCATAAGACTGCCTTTGATACATCCCAAAGGTTTTGAACTGTTGTGTTTCATTTTCATTTGCTTCCATGTATTTCTTTCCGTGTATTTTTACATTTTTAAATTTTATTTTATTTTATTATGTTATGTTAATCACCATACATTACATCATTAGTTTTTGATGTAGTGTTCCATGATTCATTGTTTGCGTATAACACCCAGTGCTCCATTCAGTATGTGCCCTCTTTAATACCCATCACCAGACTGGTGCTTCCATGTATTTTTTAATTCTTTAAATTTCCTGGTCAATCCATTCATTCTTTAGTAGCATGTTCTTTAACCTCCAAGTATTTGAGGTCTTTCCAAATTTCTTCTTGTGGTTGACCTTAAGTTTCATAGCATTGTGGTCTGATCATACCATGGTATGATCTCAATCTTTTTGTACCAGTTGAGACCTTGATATGTGACCCAGTATGTGGTCTATTCTGGAGAATGTTCCATGTGCACTCTGAAAGAATGTGTATTCTGTTATTTTAGGGTGAAATGCTCTGTATATATCTATGAATTCTATCTGGTCCAGTTTGTCATTCAAAGCCATTGTTTCCTTGTTGATCTTCTGTTTAGATGATCTGTCCATTGCTGTGAGGGGGGTGTTAAAATCCCCTACTATTATTGTATTATTATCAATGAGTTTCTCTAATTTTGTTATAAATTGGTTTATATAATTCACTGCTCCCAAGTTAGGGGCATAAATATTTACAATTGTTAAATCTTCATGTCAGATATACCCCTTTATTATGATATTGTGTCCTTCTTCATCTCTTATTATAGTCTTTGGTTTAAAATCTAGTTTGTCTGATATAAGGATGGCTACTTCACCTTTCTTTTGTTATCTATTAGCATGATAAATGGCTCTCCACCCCCTCACTTTCAGTTGGAGGTTTCTTTTGGTCTAAAATGTGTTTCTTAAAGCAGCATATTAATGGGTCTTGTTTCTATATCCATTCTGCTACCTTAGGTCTTTTGATTGGAGCATTTAGTCCATTTACATTCAGAGTAATTATTGAAAAATATGAATTTAGTGCCATTGTATTACCTGTAATGTCGCTGTTTCTGTAGATTGTCTCTGTTCCTTTCTGGTCTTTGTTACTTTTGGTCTCTCCCACTCAAAGTAACCCCTTTAATATTTCTTAGTGTTCACAAATTCCTTTATTTTTGGTTTGTCCTAGAAACTCTTTATCTCTCCTTCTATCCTGAATGACAGCTTTGTCAGGTAAAATATTCTTGGCTGCATATTTTTCCCATTTGGCATGTTTATTATATCATGGCAGTCCTTTCTGGACTGGCAGGTCTCTATGGACAGGTCTGCTGCCAGCCTTATGTGTCTACTCTTGTAGGTTAAGGACCTCTTTCCCTGAGCTGCTTTCAGGATTTTCTCTTTATACTTGTAATTTTGTAAGTTTCATTATAATATGTCATGGTGTTGACCTATTTTTGTTGATTTTGAGGGGAGTTCTCTGTGCCTCCTGGACTTGAATGCCTGGTTCCTTCCCCAGATTAGGAAAGCTCTCAGCTATAGTTTGTTCAAATGAATCTTCTGCCACTCTCCCTCTCTCTTTCCTTTTCCTCTGGGACTGTAATTATTCTAATATTGTTTTCTTTATGATATCACTGATCTCTTTAATCCTCCCCTTGTGATCCAGTAGTTATCTTTTTCTCAGCTTCCTTATTCTCCATCACTTTGTCTTCTATATCACTGACTCTCTCTTCTACCTCACTTATCCTAGCAGTTAGAGCCTCTATTTTTATTGCATCTCAGTAATAGCCTTTTTGATTTTGGCCTGATTAGATTTTAGTTCTTTTATTTCTACAGTAAGGGATTCTGTAGTGTCTTCTATGCTTTTTTCAAGCCAAGCCAGTATCCTTATAATCATTGTTTTAAATTTTAGTTCAGACATCTTGCTTATATCCAAATTGATTAAATCCCTGGCAGAGAGTACTACCTCCTGTTCTTTCTTTTGTGGTGTTCATCCAGACAGTATGGTACTGGCACAAAAACAGACACATAGATCAATGAAACAGAATAGGGAACCCAGAAATGGATCCTCAACTCTATGGTCAAGTAATCTTTGACACAGCAAGAAAGAATATTCCATGGAAAAAAAGATTAAATCCCTGGCAGTCAGTACTGCTTCCTGTTATCTCTTTTGCGGTGAGTTTTTCCCTCTTGTCATTATGTCCAGAAAAGGATAGATGAAAGAGAGAGAAAATACAAAAACAGCAAAAACAACACTAGAAAAATATGCACTAAACAAACCAGAAAAGAACAGAAACCAAAAGAGAGAGAGGGAGGGAGAAAGAGACAAATCCAACAAGAAGTAGAACAGAACACAATAGTAAACTAGATCCTGGTGTATTTTGGTCTGTTTGTTGGAAGAAACTAGATCCTGAAATAGGAAAGAAAGAAAAAAACATGTATATACAAATAAAATTGAATACAATGAAAGGAAACTAAAAATTGTATATATATATGCATATATAATGTAAATTTAAAAATGAAAATTAAAAAACACTTAAAAAAGAATTGATAAAATAAGAAAATAGTTGAAAAGGAAAAATGTAAAACTGAAAAGCTAAGTAATAATAAAAAAGACATGAATGCTATATACTGTTTTCCCCAAGAGCTGGGGATTTGCAGTTCTCTATGATCAATAAACTTGTTGTTAGCTGGATGTTCCTGCTGGTCTTCTAGGGGAGGGGCCTGTTACACTGGTTCTCAGGTGTCTTTCCTGGGGCAGAATTTCATCCCCTTTGCCAGAGGGCCAGGCTCAGTGTAAATGGCTCCATATTGCTCTATGTGGTGCTGTTTTACTACCTGAAGGCTTTCAGCATGATAGGGGTGATGAAAATGGTGGTGCCCCAATCTGTAGCCCAGAGCTGAAAGTTTGCACACCCTACTCTTCAGTGAGTCCTCACAGAAAAGCAGTCACTCACTCTTGTCTCCCTGGTTTCCATCTAAATTCTGTGTTCATCCAGCCTGTGACCAAGCATTTTTATCTCAGGCACACGACCCCATTTGGAGTCTCCAAACTGACAGACTCCTGCAATGCAGACCTGTTCCATTCCTCATGGGGGAGGGAGGGGGGTCTCACTGGACTTCTGCTTTTTGTTAGGCCCCTGTTTGGAGAGCGGTAGCCTGACTGTGCAGTGGTTCATGGTTTATGGTAACACTGAGCAGAAAGCTGGTGCCTAGCCTCACTGTTTTCAGCCAGATTCCCTGTTCCAGTGCTTGGCACACTCAGGCACCCCCGTTCTTTTTGTGACCCCATGGATCCTGAGACCACACTCTCCCACCTGGGATTCCACCCTGCTTTGCCACCTGAGCACCTTTCAGGTAGACTTCTAAAAGTTCTGATTTTGTGCTCCACTCCTTATAACACTTTCCAGTACCCAGTTTATAGAGGCTTCTTCCCCCCACAGCTTATCTTCCAATATATTGCCTTGGATTCACTTCTCTGCACCTACTACCTTGCAAAAAGTGGTCGCTTTTCTATTTGTAGAATTGCAACAATTCTTTTCTCAGATCTCAGTTAATTTTGCAGGTGTTCAGGAAAATCATTCTGAAATTATCAAATCAGATAACTATCTAGCTGAATTTCAAAGACCAGACAAATTTAGGGTCCTCTACTCCTCTGCCATCTTAACTCCTCCTAACATTAATCTTTCTTACACATGGTCATGTCTGCTTTTGAAGCTCTCTTTTGAATTGTTCAGTTTAGTCATTATATTTTTTAGCTCTAGAATTTCTGGTTTTGTTGCTTTTATTGATGGTTCCTACTCTTGTTTTGTCCATACATTGTTTTACTAATTTTATTTAGTTATATGTTTATTTTTTTAGTTTATTAAACTGTGTTTAAGGAATTATTCTGAATTCTTTGTCTAACAGTTCATACTCTATTTCTTTAGGAACAGTTATTAGAGCTTTATTAGTTTCCTTTTCTAATGTCATGTTTACCTCATTTCCATGTTCTTTGACCACTTATGTTGGTATCTGTGCATTTGAATAAGTGTTCTTCTCTTCCAGACTTTTCAAGTTCACCTTGGAAGAGACAGTTGTTCACTAGTCAGCTCAGTTTGGTTTCTAAAGTGTCTGCTGGGAATGTCTTTTGGCAGGTGGGTCCTGCTATTACAATCTGTTTTGGGGCAAAGCAACTGTTCAAACTGTGAAGTAGGTGGTGGTTGGTGTGCCATTGGCTGCGAACAGTTGGATAAGACTATTGGCTTGGTTCCCTGCCATGGTGAGGTATTAGGGTGGGCTTTACAGTTGCTTGGATTTTCTGGTCAGGTTTACAACATGGTCAGGATACTCACCAGTAGGTGGGGCTGTGAGTTAACTTTCCTGCTGTAATTAGGCATCAGGACAGAGCCCAGAGTCTGCAGGGCTCATTGTTTGGAAACCTGAATTAGGCAAGAGCTTTCACTGAATATCCTGGTCAGATGGGGTCATTAGTTTTGCTTAGTAGACAAGGAAAGTCACAGGTTGTGCTCTCTGTTCAAGTGTCACTGTAAGCATGCTGCTGGATAGGCTACACAGTTTCCTGTGTACACTGGTTAAGGTTCCCTAGTGGTGCAGGCTGAAGGCTGTATTGAGCAATAAATGGAACTATGAGTTAGTTTTCTTGCCCAGACACGGGAAAAGCAGCTCCAAGGCCATAAGGCTCTTTTTGCTCCTGACTCAAGACAACCCATGCCTCATTTTCCCAGGCTGAACAGTGCCACTGCCTTTGTTCAGTGGGCAATTAGTTCTGCCCCCCAACATATTGGCTTAAGTGTTCTGGGTTTTTCAGCAGCTTACAGGTGTTCTCATTAGCCTTTCCTGTCATATGTGACTGGGAACCATGCTCCACTACAGGTGGGATTATGTTTTGGCTCTCTGGCCTGGGCAGGTCTTCAGACTACTCCCAAATTTCCCTAAACAAACTTTCCAGTTGAGAAAGGCTGAGATCTTTACTCAGCAACAGGTGAGGCTATGAATTAACTACTCCCTTGCATAGACATAGCAGGAGAATCCTCCGTGCCCAGTACTGGCTTTGCTTTGAGGGCAATCAGCTCTTCCCACCTGCTGCTAAGCCCCAGGTTTGTTTGATTAGGTAGGTTCCAGGTGTTCTCTCTAGTCCTTCTTGTTAGATGGGGCTGGGCCATCTCTTCTTATTTCTTATCCCTGGGTAGGAATGGGAGGTCCTACTTCAGGCAACTCCCCAAATTTCTTGTATAGGTTTTCTAGTCTGAAGGGGCTGGGAGACAGTCTTCACAGCGGGTGGGACTATAAATTAACTTCCCTGCCTGGGTGTAGCAGGGGAAATCTCTATGCCCAGTACTGGCTTTGCTCTGAAGGTTATCAGTTCTGCCCACCCTACTCTTGGCTTGAGTGTTGCTGGATTATGCAACTTACAGGTATTCTCACATAGCCTTTCCTGTTAAATGGGGATGGAGGCCACACTCCACAGTGGTTGGGGCTATGGTTTCTTCTGACTTCAGTATTGGGGTAATACTGACTTTTTGGAATAACTTAGAAAGTATTTCCTCTGCTTCTATCTTCTGAAAGAGGTTGTAGAAAATTGAACATTTCTTCATTAAATTTTTGGTAGAATTTTCCAGTGAACCCATTTTGGCTTGGTGCTTTCTGTTTTGGAAGGCTGATTCAATTTCTTTAATATATGAAGGCCTGTTCTGATTGTCTATTTCTTCCTGTGCGAATTTTGGCAAATTGTGTCCTTCAAGGAAATGATTCATTTCATCTAGATTATCAAATTTATGGCTATTGTGTTGTTCATTTATTATGATTTTAATGTCCATGGAATCTGTAGTAATGTCCCCTATTTCATTTCTGGTATTAGGAATTTGTGTCTTTTCTCCTTTTTTCTTAGTTAGGTTGGTAGGGACTCATTGATTTTATTGATGTTTTGGAAGAATCACCTTTTGGTTTGGTTGATTTTCTCTATTGATGGATACTTTTAAATTTCATTGATTTCTGCTCAAATTTTTATTATCTCTTTTGTTCTGCTTACTTTAGATTTAATTTGGTTTTTATTTTTTAGTTTCCTTAGGAGGTAGCTTATTGATTTTAGATCTTTCTTTTTTCTTAATATATGCATCCAAATAAGTTTTCTTCTAAGCACATATTACACTGATCTCACAGTTTTGGTAAGGTGTATTTCCTTTTCAAATATCTCAAACTATTTTTAAATTTCCCTTCAGATTACCTTTTAGACCCAAATATTATTTAGTTATGTGTTGTTTAATCTCCATGTACTTTGAGATTTTCCAAACTATCTTTCTGTTATTGATTTCTACTTTAATTCCATTGTGGTATGAGAGCACATATTGTATAATTTGTAATTCTTTTAAGTTAGGTAAATTTCCTTTTATGGCTCAGAATGTGGTCTATCTTGGTATATGTTCCCTGTGATCTTCAGGAGAATTTATAGTCTACTTTTGTTGGATTAAGTAGTGTAAAGATGTTCATTATATCCACTTGATTAATGGTGCTGTTGAGGTTAGACATATCCTTCCTTATATTCTTCTTGCTGGATCTATTTCTGTTATAAATATGTTGAACTCTCCAAAAACAATAATGGATTTAACTATTTTTTTCTGGTAGTTCTATCAGTTTTTGTCTTATGTATTTGGACTCTTTGCTGTTATGTACATACACAGTAAGAATTGTTAATGTCTTCTTGGAGATCTGACCCTTATATTATTATGTACTGCCTTTTTTTCCCTGATAAATGTCCTTACTCTGAAATCTGTTTGTCTGAAATTAATATAGCAATTCTAGCTTTCCTTTGGTTACTATTAACATGATATAACTTTCTCCATCCCTATACTTTTAATGTATATGTGTCTTTATATTTATAATAGTTTGCTTGTAGTCAACAATTATTTTTCCTATGAACATGTTGGTCATGTGTTTTTATCTATTTTACCAGTTTATGTCTTATAATTAGTCTATTTAGATCAGTTACAGTTTTTTAAATTTTTAATTGAGTATAGCTGACAGACAATGTTACATTAGTTTCAGGTGTACAACATAATGATTCAACAAGTTTATACATTATTCTATGCTCACCACAAGTAGAGCTACCATCTGTCACCATACAGTCCTATTACAATGTCACTGAATAGACTTCAGAGGAATTAAGATGGCAGAAAAATAGGTGGACCCTGGACTTTCCTCAGCCCTGGAACACAGCTGTATTGAGGTCAGATCACTTGGAACACCCAAGAAATCAATCTGAAGATTGAAGTATCTCCATGGTTGAAGGGAGACAGCATGGCAGATGCAAGGTGGATGGAAGTGAATTGGGAGAGAGAAAAGCTGCTGTGCTGTGGAGGGGAAGAGACCCTTTCCACAGGGAGAGAAAAGGGAGAAAGGGATAGGGGAGTTTAGAGAGGACGGTGTCAGATTCCCACAAGAAGAAAACCTCTTGAACCACAGATGGGAGTCAGGGGAACTGAGTGCAGGTTGTTTTCAAACAGTGAGTGGAGCTCAAGCTCTGAAATTTTGGAAATGTATGACTTTCACCAGAGCAGAGCTGTAGCATGCACTCCTGGAAAGGAGGGCCCTGGCCTGGGAGTGCACACAAAGTGGTATAGAGACACCCTGGGTTGCACTGGGAGAGATCACTCCCCTTCCTGGAGTACATTTGGAAGAGGGTTGCTTCTCCAAGGACAAAATACCCTGCAGGTGCCAGCAAATGGCTTTTCATCAGCAGGGGACAATGGCATGCTCAGAGAATGGATAACCTGTTTGCTAATTTTTGAGGTGATATACCATAGATTCTGTGCACCGCACAGGCAGGAAACTGTTTTTTGGGGACAGAGGGCACTAGTCAGAGCACATCAAGGCTCTAATCCAGACAAGGGAGCAGATCCAAGAGGTGCTGGCTCCTTTAAGACTTGGAGGTTTGAATCCCAACCACATGCTTAAGATAAAACACAGGAGAGCTGGGTGCTGGGCATGCTGAGGGCCCTGGCTTTTCTTGAGGGCTTTCTCAACAGCAGAGGGTGTGAGACCCCTGTTCAGGGATGAGAGAGTGGGGTTGAAGTATTTTACCCTCACTACCAACACAGTCAGATTCAGAGAGCAACACAGCCACCCCCAGTGGAGGTGGGAGTTGCTTACTTCAAACCCTGCCCCCCTGTGCTTGGCAAATGCTTTTGTTTTTACTGGGGCAGGATTGGCTCTGAGCCATCACAGTAAGCCTGAATCCCTGGAAGAGCAATACAGGCAGCAAGCCTCATGTACCAAGTATGCTGATCCTACAGTGCTTCAAAGTGTTCTCTTCAATTCTGGTGGAAATAGGACAAGGCTATTTTTTTTTCCTTATTCACTTCCCCCACCCCTTTGGAATCAGGCTTATAGTTTTTTCTTTGTTTTTTCATTTTCTTTTCTCTTTTGGGGGGATAAGGTTTCTTTTTTTTTTTTTTCTCTTTTTCTTTATTTTTTTTCCTTTCTTCTTCTTTGGAATCAGGCGTATAGTTTTTTAATTGTCTGTTTGGTTTTCTTTGTTCCTTTTCATTTTCTCTTTTTTTGGGGGGGCAGACTTTTTTTCTCTTTTCTTTTTCTTTCTTTCCTTTTTTCCCCAGGCTTTTTCAACAAAAAAAATCAAAGCACACCTAGATAAAGATCCAAGCACTCCCCACTGCAAGCAAGGAGGAACTCTGCAGAGGACTGACCAGTGGGAAAGAGCAGCCAAGATACAACAGCAGAATACACAGAGCATACACAAGAAACACTTCCTGAAGTGCTAGGCCCTGGACAGTATATGACATTTTTTAACATAGCACTACTCTGAAGTGCAGGAAACATAAGAAGCTTTCAGGATATGCAAAAGACAGAAACAGCCAAAATGACAAGATGAAGGACTGCTCCCCAAAAGAAAGGGTAGGAAGATATTACTGCTAGGGATATGCTGAAAACAGATATAAACAATATATCTGAACAAGAATTTAAACCAATAGTCATAAGACTACTAGCTGTAATTGAAAAAAACACACAGGACACCAGAGGAACACTCATTACAGAGATAAAAGACCTAAAAACTAGTCAGGCTGAAATTAAAATGCTATAGCTGAGATACAAAGAGACTGAATATACACACAATGAGGATTGAAGAAGCAGAGGAAAGAATAGGTGATGTAGAAAACAAAATTATAGAAAATAATGAAGCTGAAAAGAAGAGGTAAAGAAAACTATTAGATCATGAAGGTAGACTTAGGGAATTCAGGGATTACATAAAGCAAAATAGTATCTATCATAGGAGTCCCAGAAGAAGAGTGGGTAAAAGGGGCAGAAGGTTTCTTTGAATAAATTATACCTGAGAACTTTCCCAATCTGGGGAAGGAAACAGGGATTCAAGTCCAAGAAGCACAGAGACCTCTCCTCAAAAATCAAGAAAACAGGTCAACAATATGACATATCATAGTGAAACTTGCAAAATATAAAGATAGAGAACTCTGAAAACAGCTATGGGGAAAAGGTCCTTAACCTGCAAGGGCAGACTTGTAAGGATAGCAGCAGACCTGTCCACAGAGACCCAGCAGGCCAGAAAAGAGTGGCATGATATATTCAATGTGCTAAATGGGGAAAATATGCAACCAAGAATACTTTGTCTAGCAAGGCTGTCATTCAGGGTAGAAGGAGAGATAAAGAGTTTCCAAGAAAAATGACAACTAAAGGAATTCAGGAGCACTAAACTAGCTCTGCAAGAAGTATTAAAGGAGTCACTTTGAATGGGAAAGAGACACCAAGAGTAACAAAGACTAGAAAGGAACAGAGACAGTCTATAAGAACCATGGTATTACTGGTAATACAATGGCACTAAATTCATATCGTTCAACAATTACTCTGAATGTAAATGGACTAAATGCCCCAATCAAAAGATACAGGGTATCAGATTGGATTAAAAAAATAAGACCATCATGGCGCCTGGGTGGCTCAGTCATTAAGCGTCTGCCTTTGGCTCAGGTCATGATCCCAGGGTCCTGGGATTGAGCCCCACATCAGTGTCCCTGCTCTGTGGGAGCCTGCTTCTCCCTCTCCCACTACCCCTGCTTGTGTTCTCTCTCTCGGTGTGTCTCTCTCTGTCAAATAAATAAATAAAATCTTTAAAAATAAATAAATAGGGGAGGGGGGAAAGATGGTGGAGGAGTAGGGGACCCTATTTCAACTGGTCCCTGGAATTGAACTGGATATCTACCAGACCACTATGAGCACCCATGAAACCAGCCTGAGATGTAAGAAGAGCTGGATCTCTACAAACAGAATAGTCTCAGATGGTTGGTTTTGAGGTATGAAGTGGGGAGCCGTGATTCCGTGGGCAGATATCGGAGGATAAACGGCAGTGGGAGGGTGCCTGGCCATGGGGATCCTACACCGCCGGTGAATGACAGCCTGGTGCACTGCGGACGGGGCAAAGACTCTCAGACGGGTAGTGGTGGGGAAAGGACTTTAGGGAAGCCCCCGGGGTGGAAACCTGGAGCGGCAGGGTTGTGCGGGCGAACTGCAGCCCCCGGGACAGAAACCTGGATCGGCGGGGTCACGCGCGCACGTATGAACTGGGAGTGGCTGGTGGTTTTAGAAGCACAAAGGGCAGAGACACACCCCGATCTGGAGGGAGGCCTGGGAGCACTGCAGAGGGGCGCACAAACCAGGGCCCTGCAGTCTATAGCAGCATGGACAGAAACGGAGACAGTGTGGCCTAGAGAGCTCACTGAAGAACAGACTTATCTCTCTGCTCTGAGGCAGAAGGTTGGAAATGGTCTCTTCTGCTCTGACTCGTGGAAGAGACGCAGAAAGCCGCCAGAGAAAGCCACCAGAGAACAAAAGCCCCAAAGACTGATTCCCACTGAGCCCATACCCCACCACAGGGGGGCAGGGCAACTCTGCCCAAACAGGGTTGCCTGAGGAACAGTGCAGCAGGCCCCTCCCCCAGAAGACAGGCTGGGGAAACAAGAGGACAACAACCCTAAGGTCCCAAGAAAACAGGTGCATCTTGCTTGGATTCTGGTCAATAATTTGGACTCGATACATTCCCTCAAACACCCATCCAAAGAATGACTAGGAGGAGGAGCCCTCAAAATAGAAAAGACTCAGAGATTATGACGTATGCTGCAGATTTACAAATGGATGCAGAAAAAACCAAGATGTCAGAGATGGAATTCAGGCTAGCAATTGTGAAGACAATGGCTAGAATGGAGAAATCAATTAATGGCAACATAGAGTCTCTAAGGGCAGAAATAAAAGGTGAATTGGCAGAATTTAAAAATGCTATCAATGAGATCCAATCCAATCTAGATAATCTAACAGCTAGGGTAACTGAGGCAGAAGAACGAATAAG
>NC_138385.1:54796635-54823267 GCF_054177405.1 Leptonychotes weddellii
CGGGGTGTTGGCCTGTTTTCCTTGATCTTGGGAGGGGTCCTCTCTGCCTCTAGGACTCGAATGTTAGTTTCATTCCCCAGATTAGGGAAGTTCTCAGCTATGATTTGCTCAAATATATCTTCTAGTCCTCTCTCTCTCTCCCCTCCCTCTGGGATTCCAATAATTCTGACATTGGAACGCTTCATGGTGTCACTTATTTCTCTGATTCTATTTTCATGGATTCTGAGTTGTTTTTCCCTGACCTTCTGTTTTCCCTCTTTATCTATTAAATTGTCTTCCAGGTCACTGATTCGTTCTTCTGCCTCAGTTACCCTAGCTGTTAGATTATCTAGATTGGATAGGATCTCATTGATAGCATTTTTAAATTCTGCCAATTCAGCTTTCATTTTTGGCCTTAGAGACTCTATGTTGCCATTAATTGATTTCTCCATTCTAGCTATTGTCTTCACGATTACTAGCCTGAATTCCATCTCTGACGTCTTGGTTATATCTGCATCCATTTGTAAATCTGCAGCGTAAGTCATAATCTCTGAGTCTTTCTTTTTTTGGGGGCCCCTCCTCTTAGTCATTCTGTGGATGGGTGTTTGAGGGAATGTATAGATTCCAAATTATTGACCAGAACCCAAGCAAGATGCACCTGTTTTCTTGGGACCTTAAGATTGCTGGCCTCTTGTGTTCCCAGTTTGTCTTCTCGGGAGGGGCCTGCCGCACTGTTACTCAGGCAACCCTGTTTGGGCAGAGTTGCCCTGCCCCCCTGTGGTGGGGTATGGGCTCAGTGGGAACCAGTTTTTTGGGGCTTTTTTTCTCTGGCAGCTTTCTCTGGTGGCTTTCCGCATCTCTTCTGAGAGTCAGAGCAGAAGAGACCATTTCCAACCCTCTGCCTCAGAGCAGAGAGATTGCATTCTGTTCTTCAGTGAGCTCTCCAGCCAGTCTCTCTGTTTCTTTCTGTGCTGCTATAAACTGCAGGGTCCTGGGTTGTGTGCTCCTTCACGGGGCTCCCAGTCCTGCCTCCAGGTCAGGGCATGTCTCTGCCCTTTGTGCTTCTAAAACCGCCAGTCTCCCCCTGTTTGCATGGGTGACCCCACTGCTCTAGGTTTCCATCCCAGGGGCTGCCCTAAAGTCCTTTCCGTGCCACTACTGGTCTGTGAGTCTGTGCCCTGTCCCCAGCACACGAGGCTGTTGCTCACCGGCGGTGTATGATCCCCATGGCCAGGCTCCCTCCTGCTGCCATTTATCCTCTGATATCTGCCCATGGAATCACGGCTCTCCACTTCATACCTTGAAACCAACCACCTGCGATATTCCTTTTGTAGAGATCCAGATCTTTTTTCTTACATCTCAGGCTGATTTCGTGGGTGCTCAGAGTGGTCTGGTAGATATCCAGCTCAATTCCAGGGACCTGTTGGAATAGGGTCCCCTACTCCTCTGCCATCTTTTCTCTCATCTCTAGATATCTTCTTTAAATGGTGAAATTCTCCCATGAAGCTATCTGGTCCTGTACTTTTGTTGAGAGTTTTTTGATTACTAATGCAATCTCCTTGTTGGTATTCTATCTGTTCAAATTTTCTATTTTTCCCTTCTTCAGATTTGATCAGTTTCTAGGAATTTATCCATTTCTTCTAGATTGTCTAATTTTTTGGCATATATTTTAATATTCTCTTAAATTTGTTTTTATTTCTGTAATGTTGGTTGTTATTTCTCTTCTTCATTTGTGATTTTGAGTCCTTTCTTTTTTTTTTTTTTTTTTTTTGATGAGTCTGGCTAGAGGTTTATCAATTTTGTTGATCTTTTCAAAGAACCAGTCCCTGGTTTCATTAACGTATTCTATTGTTCTTTTAATTTCTATGTCATCTATTTCTTCTCGAATCTTTATTTCCTTCCTTCTGCTGCTTTGGGGTTTTGTTGGTTTTTCTTTTTCTAGTTCCTTTAGTTGTAAAATTAGGTTGTTTATTTGAGATTTTTATTGCTGCTTGAGATAGGTCTGTGTTGCTATAAACTCTCTTATAACTGCTTTTGCTGCATCCCAAAAGTTTTGGACAGTTATGTTTTCATTTGCATTTGTTTCCATGTAACTTTTTATTCTTTTATTTTCTGTTTGACGAATTCATTGCTTAGTTTCATGTTATTTAGCCTCCATGTACTTGTGGTCTTTCCAGATGTTTTCTTGTGGTTGACTTCTAGTTTCATAATATTGTGGCCAAAGAAGATGCATGGTATGACTTCCATCTTCTTAAATTTGTTAAAGCTTGTTTCGTGGGCTAATATGTGATGTATTCTGGAGAGTGTTTCATTGAAAGGAGTGTGTATTCTGCCACTTTAGGATGGAATGTTCTGAATATATCTGTTAAATCCATTTAGTCCAGTGTGTCATTCAAAGCCACTATTTCCTTTGCTGATTTTCTGTTTGGATGTTCTGTCCATTGATGTAAGTGGGGGTGTTAAAGCCCCCTACTATTATTGTATTACTATCAGTTAGTTCCTTTATGTTTGTTATTAACTGTTGTATGTATCTACATAGGGGTACTCCCATGTTGAGGGCATAAATATTTACCATTGTTATATATTTTTATTGGATTTCCTCCTTTATTATTATGTAATGTCCTTATTTGTCTCTTATTACACTCTTTGTTTTAAAGTCTAGTTGTTCTGATATGAATATTGGTACCATGGCTTTCTTTTGTCATCCGTTTGCATAATAAATGTTTCTCCATGCCTTCATTTTCAATCTGCAGAAATCTTTAGGTGTGAAATGAGTCTCTACCCAGCAGCATATAGATAGGTCTTGGTTTTTTATCCATTCTGTCACCCTGTGTCTTTTGATTGTAGCGTTTAGTCCATTTACATTCAAAGTAAGTATTGATAAATACTTGGGGTGTTTGATGTGGAGTCTGCTCCTCTCTTTTTTCATTGCTTGTGGTTTCCTTCCCTCCAGTGGACAGTCTCATGGGTCAGTTTGGTTCCCAATCTCATCTCTGTCCATCCTACCATCTTTGGTATAGTCTCTTCTCTACAATTAGCTGGGAAGAGTATAATCTGCCTGTCTTGGGATCGTTTTCTGGGTTATTTACACTTATGTGGCTATTGTCTAGGTATATCCATGGGATGAAGTGAGCTTAGAATCCTCCTAAGCTTCCATATTCCCAGAAATCTATCTCAAATATTCTTAGTCCATTCATCTACCCATGGACACTTGGGTTGCTTCCATATCATGGCTATTGTAAATACTGCTGCAATAAACATAGGAGTACATATATCTTTTTGAATTAGTGCTTTTGTTTCCTTTGGGTGAATGCCCAGTAGTGGAATTATTGGATCATATGGTATCTATCTTTAATTTTTTTAAGGAATCCCCATACTCTTTTCCATAGAGGTTGCACCAGTTCACATTGTCTCCAACTGTGCACAAGGTTTCCCTTTTCTACATATTCTTGCCAACATCTTTTATTTCTTGTCTTCAATACTAGCCATTCTGCTGGTGTCAGATGATATCTCATTGCGTTTTTGACTACCATTTCGCTGATGATTAGAGATGTTTCATGTCTGTTGGCCATCTGTATATCTTCTTTGGAAAAATGTCTATTCATATCCTCTGCCCATTTATTAATCAGATTATTTTTTTGGTGTTGAGTTATGTAACTTCTTTATGTATTTTGAATATTCCCTCTTATCACGTATAACATTTGCTAATATGTTCTCCAGTTTTGTTTTGTTTTGTTTTGTTTTGCATCTATGTTTATCAGAGATATTGGCCTGTAGATTTATTTCTTTTTTTGTAGTGTTTTTGGTATCTGGGTGATTCTGGCCTTATAGATTAAATTTGGAATTTTTTCTTCCTCATATTTTTTTGAACTAGTTTGAGAAGAAGGGGTATTAACTCTTCTATAAATGTTTGGTAAGAATTCACCTGTGAAACCATCTGTTCCTGGACTTTTGTTGGGAGTTTTTTGATTCATTACAAATTCAATTTCATTACTAGCTATTGATCTGTTCAATTTTTTTTATTTCTTCCTTATCAGATATAGAAGATTATGTATTTCTAAAAATTTATTCATTTCCTGTATGTTGTCCAAATTGTTAACATGTAATTTTCCATAGTATTATAATTTGTATTTCTGTGGTGTTGTTATTCGTCCTCCTTCATTTCTGATTTTATTTAAGGTCTTCTTTTTTTTCTTCATGAGTCTTGATAAAGGCTTACCAATTTTTTTTTTTAATGTTTTCAAAGAACCAGCTCTTGGTTGTATCGATCTTTTCTATTTTTTAGTCTCTACTTCATTTATTTTTTCTTTAATATTTATTATTTCCTTCCTTCTACTGGCTTTGGCTTTTATTCTTCTTTTTCTAGTTCCTTTAGGTGTAATCTTATTTTATTTTATTTTTAGAGGGGGAGGGAGCGAGAGATAGAGAGGAGGGAGGGACAGAGGGAGAAGGAGAGAGAGAACCTTAAGCAGGCTCCATGCCCAGCAAAGAACCTGACACTGGGCTCAATCTCACAACCCTAAGATCATGACCTGAGCTGAAAGCAAAAGTCAGATGCTTAACCAACTGAGCTACCCAGGCACCCGTAGGTGTAATTTTAGATTATTTATTTGAGATTGTTCCAGTTTCTTAAGATAGGCCTCTATTGCTATAAATTTCCCTCTTAGAACTGTTTTTGTTGCATCCCAAAGATTTTGAACCATTGTGTTTTCATTGTCACTTGTCCCAAGAATTGTTTTTATTTCTTTGATTTCTTTGTTGATACATTGGTTCAGTAGCATGTTATTTAGCTCTCAAGTGTTTTTGTTCTTTTCCATATTTTTTGGTAATTGATTTCTTGTTTCATAGCATTTTTGTTTGGAAAAGATGCTTGATGTGATTTCAATCTTCATAACTTCATTAAGACTTGTTTTGTGACCTAACATGAGATATATCCTGGAGAATGTTCTCTGTACACTTGAAAATATTGTGGTCTTATGTTGGATGCATAGATATTTACAATTGTTATAGCCTCTTGTTGGATTGATCCCTTTATCATAATGTAATGACCTTCTTTCTCTCTTGTTAAAATTTGTCTTATATAAGTATTGCTACCCTAGCTTTTTTTTCCACATCCATTTGCATGTAATGTCTTTTTCCATTCCTTCACTTTCAGTCTCTGTGTGTCTTCAGTTCTGAGTGGAGTCTCTCATAGGCAGCATATAGATGGGTCATGTTTTTTTTTTTAATCCATTCAGTCACACTATGTCTTTTGATTGGAGCTGGAATATTAATTTGCTAAATTTGTCTGAGGTATACCTTATTCTAAGTGGCCTGTCTGATTGTGATTATGTCCTTTGCCAGATTTCAGGGAAGCACTGTATGATATTTACCCATTGTTGCATGCCAAAATGTGCATTCAGAACCAGACAGCTACCTTGCTTAAATATACTGCCCACTTAGACTGCCCTCACCTGCTCCCCTTTACCTTCAACTTCTGTGTGCTTACATTGGAATTCCTGACCATGACTTCTGGCCACTTCAAGGTCTTGCGACAATTTTCTTTGACACTATTATGATTTATTCCATCATGATTCTTCCTGACATTATGATCTCTTCCATGATTCTTCCCATTAATATTATAACTTCTTACAACATATTTCACTTCTCTTTTCCTTCTACAACACCAGTGAGACACTTCACAAACTGTCAATATTTTTATCCAATGGACTGGAGAAGCTACCCACACATTGGGAATCAGGATTAGTCATTTGGTTTCTAATCACCTGTACCCCACCTTAAATGTTTAATTGCTAATACAGTCAATGTGAACTAATACAAATTAGTAACAATGTCTTTGTCCCCAGTTTTCCTTCATTTAGATACCCCATGCATTTTCTGCCCCAATAGCTCCTCAAGGACTCATTTTGGAGGCACAAACAGCTCTTGGTCTGCAGACCATTTTAACCACATCACCAGGTCTGGTATAGCAGAAATATCTAATAAATGTGTACAAATTCCTGGGTTTCCTGCTGGAGGTTCTGATGAATGCTTTACATGGGAACCTCCACCTATACATTTTATTGCAGGCCTACACTTCAGGGCTTTCACATCATGCATTATTTTCTCCCCTAGCCCTCTGATTGGCTTCCCCAAGGCCATGTATTACAATGTGCAATCGTCTCCCTTGACCTCAAATATCCTGCATTTGGCACTGTGGCTGGCTACTATTAAACCAAAAGAGCCATTTTCATTCCCTTAGTCTTGGGCATTTCAGTTTTACTAGAATTTACTGGATTGAGCACTGGTACAAAGACCCTAGCCACCCAAACTTGGGTAATTGTGGCTAGTTAACAATGATCAGCTATCTTAACCTAACATGTACAAATAACTACATAAAACCCTGTCCCCTGTGCAAAAGTCTCAGGAGTCTCTTCCTCAGGACGAATTCAAACCTACTTACACCAGGGAGCCCAATATGTTAAAATATTCCACAATGTTACTCAAATCTTTGAGTAGATTTACACAGCCCTTCAAGATCACTGACTTATTGTCATGATTGGACCCTACAAGTTTGGGACAATGGCTACAGACTGGATTTGAGACTATTGTCTCTTTAATTATTATAGGATTAGTTATTATAACTTAATTAGATGTGTACTTTCTTGGTTATAATGTGCCATACCCCTGAATTTTAACATGTCTATTATCCAAACTGATAATGTTCTCACCATTAACTCTGAGGCCTCAGCATCACAGGGAGGACTGCAGTGTAAGAACTTGCCAATGAGTTTTTTTGTTTACAATGTGACTGATATTAAGCTTTTGATTTCTGAAGCAGCCCCTTCAAAGACATTCATGTTAAATAAACACATTGCCAGCTACGCAACTAGATAAAAAGCCAGGCTTCCCCATTCATGAAATTCCCCTTTTTAGAAAGCTCTGGTTGACCTAGATAACTGACCTTTTGACTGACCACTTGCTTTTCCCTTTCTGCACTTTAATTTCCACTGTGTTTTAAATTCATCCATTAGAACAAGACAGGGATGTCCACTCCCACCACTGTTATTTAACATAGTACTGAAAGTCCTAGCCTAAGCAATCAGACAACAAAAAGAAATAAAAGGCATCCAAATCAGCAAAGAAGTCAAGCTTTCACTATTTGCAGATGACATGATACTCTATATAGAAAACCCAAGAGACCACCGAAACATTACAAGATCTGATAGACAAATTCAGTAAAGTTGCAGGATACAAAATCAATGTACAGAAATCTGTTGCAGGGGCCCCTGGGTGGCTCAGTCGTTAAGCGTCTGCCTTCGACTCAGGTCATGATCCCAGAGTCCTGGGATCAAGCCCTACATCAGGCTCCCTGCTCGGCGGGAGGCCTGCTTCTCCCTATCCCACTCCCCCTGCTTGTGTTCCCTCTCTCGCTGTGTCTCTCTCTGTCAAATAAATAAATAAAATATTTTTAAAAAATAATAATAAATCTGTCACATTTCTATATACCAAAAATAATGCAGCAGAAGCAGAAATCAAAGAATCAATCTCATTTACAATTGCACCAAAAACCATAAAATATCTAGGAATAAACCTAATCAAACAGGTAAAAAGACCTGTACTCTGAAAACTATAAAATACTGATGAAAGACATTGAAGATGACACAAAGAAATGGAAAAACATTCCAAGCTAATGGATTGGAAGAACAAATATTGTTAAAATATCTGTAGTACCCAAAGCAGTCTACACATTTAAAGCAATCCTTATCAAAATACCACCAGCACTTTTTCTCAGAGCTACAGCAAATAGTCCTAAAATATGTATGGAACCACAAAATACCCCAAATAGCTAAAACAATCTTGCAAAAGAAAAGCAGAGCTGCAAGCATCACAGTTCTGGACTTCAACGTATACTACAAAACTGTAGTGATCGAGACAGTATGGTAGTGGCACAAAAACAGATATATAGATCAATAGAACAGAATAGAAACCCAGAAATGGACCCGCAACTATATAATCAATTAATCTGCAACAAAGCAGGAAGTCTTATCCAATGGAAAAACGACAATCTCTTCAACAAAGAGTGTTGGGAAAACTGGACAGCAACATGCAAAAGAATGAAACTGGACCAATTTCTTACACTATACACAAAAATAAATTTAAAATGGATGGAAGACCCAAATGGGAGACAGGAAACTACCAAAATCCTAGAGGAGAACACAGGCAGCAAACTCTTTGACCTCAGCTGTAGCAACTTCTCACTAGGTATATCTCCTGAGGCAAGGGAAACAAAAACAAAAATGAATTATTAAGACTTCATCAAGAAAAAATCTTCTGCCTAGCAAAGGAAACAATCAACAAAACTAAAAGGCAATCTAAGGAATGGGAGAAGATATTTGCAAATGACATATCTGATAAAGGGTTAGTATCCAAAATCTATAAAGAACTTATCAAACTGAACATGCAAAAAACAAATAATCCAGTTTAAAAATGGGTAGAAGACATGAATAGACATGTTTCCAAAGAAGACATACACGTGGCTAACAGACACAGGAAAAGATGCTCAACATCACTCATCATCAAATACAAATCAAAACCACAATGAGATACCACCTCATACCTGTCAGAATGGCTAACATTAACAACACAGGAAACAAGGTGTTGGTGTTGGTGAGGATGTGGAGAAAGGGGAACTCTCTTACACTGTTGGTGGGAATGCAAACTGTTGCAGCCACCATGGAAAACATTATGGAGGTTCCTCAAAAAGTTAAAAATGGAACTACGCTATGATCCAGCAATGGCACTAGTAGGTATTTACCCAAAAGGTACAAAAGTACTGATTCAAAGGGATACATGCATCCTAACACTTATGTCAGCATTACCAACAATAGCCAAATTATGAAAAGAGCCCAAATGTCCATCAACTGATGAATGGATAAAGAAGATGTGTTATATATACACAATGGAATGTTAATACCCAGCCATCAAAAAGAATGTAATCTTGCCATTTGCAAGGACATGGATAGAACTAGAGAGTATTACGCTAAGTGAAATATGTCAGCCAGAGAAAGACAAATACCATATGATTTCACTCATACGTGGAACTTAAGAAATAAAACAGATGAACACAGTGGGGGGAAAGAGAGGCAAACCAGGAAAGAGACTCTTAAGTGTAGAGAGCAAACAGGATTGCTGGAAGGGAGGTGGGTGGGAGGACATGTTGATACCCATCAGAGTATCAAGGAGAGCACTTGTGATGAACACTGGGTGTTGTATGTAGGTGACGAGTTGCTGAATTCCACACCTGAAACTAATATTATAATATACGTTTACTAATTGTAATTTAAATAAAAACTTGAAAAAATTAGATAATAAGGAAAACTATACAGAAACAAATATAATAATCACCTGAGATTCCTTCCCCCTGTGATGACTACCATAGCCATATTAGTGGCTTTTCCTTAAAATATCTTGTTATGTATATATTAGTGATAAATGATTTTTTTATCCTTGATGGGTTTTTCTCTTTATTTGTAACCTCCCTCACTATGATTATATCCCTACTGTACTCCCTTCCTAGATGGATCTTTCCAAACCTTTCTCTATGCTCACATAAGCCTCTACATACTAATACATACGTAAATTGTGGAAATGATTCATTACTGCTTTGTTAACAAAATTTTACACTAGCTTATATACTTCTCTGCATATGCATTCCTAGGTATGTGAAAACTCATACTGCACAATGGTTCCATTTATATAAATATTTATATACTCCTTACTTGTTGTGTATTTCTGGTTGATATACTCCTTACTTGTTATATATGTGGTTGATAAAGTAGATAGTACAAGAAAGTTGTACTACAGGGACAGAATCTTAAAGACACTATCTTTTAACCAGTGCTGTTTTATGGAATTGTTTCTCTAATCTTTTTAGAATAACTAATTCCTCTATTTTCGTATAAATACCACATTGGAAATCCCCGTCAAACAAAGGTAAATAGTTAATCAAATTGTCAACTTTAGATACCTGTAATCAGACAGCTATAGAAGGCATGGCTTTAAGTGACAAAGTATTTGCTACATTGAAATATTCAAGTCAAAATGAAGAGTATGTGCAGCTGACTGGTTGCTTCTAACTGCACTGGAGAAAGTGAGGAAAGAGAAGGCTTAGAGCTTCAGTTCTAATCTAATCTAATCTAATCTAATCTGCAAAAGGGACCTGAAAGCTTTTACGTCTTCCCTGAAGGAAACCTTTATCTTTTGTAGATGCAAGGTTGTGATTTCTGAAAATGAAACTCAGAGTATCATCGTGTGAGTGGCTGAGGTACAATAGAAATTGGTTCATAGGTTCTCTTCTGTTAAACTTAGGGAATTAATTGGAGGACTGGGAGAAATTAGGTGCAGAGAGAGATTTTATTTTTTTTTATTTTTTAAGATTTTATTTATTTATTCATGA
Organism: Leptonychotes weddellii; assembly: GCF_054177405.1. Lineage (NCBI taxonomy): Eukaryota > Metazoa > Chordata > Mammalia > Carnivora > Phocidae > Leptonychotes > Leptonychotes weddellii. The sequence continues at coordinate 54,807,053 of NC_138385.1, forward strand.
GAGACAGAGAGAGAGAGAGAGAGAGAGGCAGAGGGAGAAGCAGGCTCCCAAGGAGTAGAGAGCCCGATGCGGGACTCGATCCCAGGACCCTGGGATCATGACCCGAGCCGAAGGCAGACGCTTAACCATCTGAGCCACCCAGGCGCCCTAAACTTAGGGAATTAATTGGAAAGGAATGGAATCTTGAGATTTAGAACAGGGACTTTTGCATAGATCTCAATGAATGTGGTGACATTAATGCCCTCAGTCCCTCAATTCTACTGAGCCCTTTTTACTGGCAGAAGTGTTACCCAGTCATGGGTTGTGAAACTCCTCAGTCCTTGTCCTCTCAAAGGAAAGAATTCAGTGGAGAGACTCTATTGGGAGTTAAAGTAGCAAAGGTTTTTATTTAACAAAAAGCAACAGTACACTCCAGAGATGGAGGAGTGGGCTGACCCAAGGATGGGTGGCAGTGCTGAGTTTGTCATTGTGTTTTTTAAGGGAGTTTATTTAGCCTCCTCCCTCCCATCTTGTTATTATTGCTCCATCCTCCAATCCTCCTTGGTTTCCTCCCCTCCAACCTTTGTGAGAATTTGTGTTAGTCCTTTTCCCATGACAACCTAAGTGCAACCCATGGGGGTAGTGGGGTAGGGGGCAAACCACAATGCAAAATACTATAATAACCTCGGGGTTACTAGTGGACAAGCTACATGCACATGTTCCAAGGTTGGAAAGGTCTCTGTAGCCCTTATCTTCTGTTTATCAGTCTGTGTTAAACTGCAAAAGTAGTTGGTCTAAGGGAGATGAGACAGTCTCTGGGTGGAAACCTGGTGATCCTTGGCAATTGTCCATCTGTTACCTCCTTTCTACCCTCCTGTTCATGTCTATATAACTACCTACTGTAACAAAAGCAACACATCTATCCCTGACAGTGTTATTCCCCCTTTACCTGAAAAACCTGTAATGACCTCTGCTTAGGTAGGTGCCTTGGAAGGGACTGCTAATTCTCCTCAGGACCTACTCCCACCACTTCTTCTTTGCTTTTAGACCTATATAACTAGACTCAAGCCTCAGTAGACCCCAATGAATGAAGTACAAAGTGTGACCTGTGAAGATGTGTGATGTACACTAAAGGAACTGCATTATATTTTCAATTTATCCAGAAAATTATCTGAGGAATATGTGTAAGAATGAGTCTGAAGGGTGTGGAATCATGATGGTAGTGATGGTAATATAAAGTTGCATCAAAGAAAGTTGAAATGCCAGAACTGCCTTGGTATACAAGAGAGGAGAGAATCCAAAGCATTAGGGAGGTTGGGATGTTAGAGTGGATTTATCATACAAGACCTGCTTGCTCACCTCAGGAGTGTCCAAAGGACACATTTTTCACCATGACTGTATGAAATAAATTTGTGACAGGAGCCTCGGGATCCTTGAAAAGCTCTGTGGTCACTATTCCCTGTAGGTCAGATGTTACACTGGAAACTGTCACCATCAAACAGGATCCCTAAACTCAATAGGGATAATGAGATTCCTGGATGGCTGGGGCCAAGCTGTGGCACTTAATCACCAAAAACAAGGTGAGCATGGTTAATGTAATGGACAGCACTGTCAAATCAGTAATCAGAATAGCCTGACTTACAGAGACCTACAACATCAGAAAATTGATTATGGAGTCCCAAAACCTGAAATAGATGGGCAGCTTATGAAATTCTTATTTTATCTGTCTGAACAGGAGTGATCTAGGTTTAGTGAACAAAGTCATCAAGTGAGATATAATCCCTTGATAAATGTGCAGACTGGAACCAGTTTACAGACCCCAATCCCCTTTGAAAGAAGGGTGGGGGCATGTTCCATTGAGGAAAAACCCTATTACACTGTAAACATCTTATACTGTTAATCTTTCTACCTACCTTCCTCAAAGGGATACGTGATCATTAATCAGGGCCTGTGCAGTGAAAAAAGAAAAATAATTAGAATTTTAGGGGATTACTGAATACTGGCTCTGAACTGACACTAATTCTTGGAGATTTTACTGTGAGTCTACAGCACATAGAGTAGTGGCTTTTGGAGGTCAAGTCATCACTAGATATTTAGCACAGATCAATCTCTCTGTGGCTCACCCTATGGTTATTTCTCCCAGATCCAGAATTCATAATTGGAATAGACATACTCAGCTACTGGCATCATCCCTACCATGGTTTCTTGACCTATGTAGCAAGGGAGATTATAGTAGGAAAGGTTAAGTAAAAGCCCCTATTACTGTGTCTACCTACAAACATAACTAAAAAGAATACAACATCCCTAGATGGATTGTCAACCTTAGTGTACCATCAAAGACTTGAAAGATAACAAATTAGTGATTCTTATCACATTCCCATTCAGCTTGCCTATTTGGCCAGTACAGAAGACAGATGAGTCTTGGATAATAACAGTAGATCTTGTAAGTTCAATCAGGTGGTGACCCCAAGTGCAGCTCCTATTCTAAATGTATTATTATTTGAACAAAGTAATACATCCCCTAAATCTGGCATGCAGTTAATAATCTGGAAAATGCTTTTTTTCTCTATACATTTGACCCTTGAACAATGCAATGGTTGGGGCACTGAACCCCTGTGCAGTTAAAATTCTTCATATAACCCTTGACTGCCCCAAAACATAACTACTAATAGCATGTTTACCAGAAGACTTACAGATAACATAAAGAGCTGATTAACACATATTTTGTATATGTATTACATACTGTATTTTTACAGTAAAATAAGCTAAAGAAAAGAAAATGTTACAAAGATTGTAATAAGAAAGAGAAAATACATTTACAGTACAGTATTGTATTTGTTTTTAACCTGTGTTGTTCAAGGGTGAACTGTAGTTGTTAGTAAGGATCACCAGAAGAAGTTTGCTTTAAGCTGGTAAATCCCGCAATATACTTTCACTGTCCTAACTCAGGAATATATCAACTCTCCATACCTATGTCATAATTTAGTCACAGAGAACTTGATTGTCTTTCTCTTCCAATGGACATCATGCTGATCCATGAAATTAATAGTATTGTGCTGAATAGACCTTGTAACAGGCAGTAGCACCTACATTAGATACTTTGGTAAAGACACATGTACCAGAGGGGGACAGGAAATCTCACAAAAATTCAGCCACCTTCCACCTCAGTGAAATAGACAGCAGTGACTAGAAATCCTCTCAATGCACAAAACTGAGCAGTGCATCTGCTGTTCACTTTACCTAAAAGGAAAAATGGCCAGAGATAGGAGTCTATAGCAGTTGGTAAATTGTGGCCAATGGTGTGACAGGATGGTCTGGAACTTGGACGAAACACAATTGGAAAATCAGAGATGAGGAGTTCTGGGGATAAGAGATGTGGCTAGAACTCTCCAAATCAGCACAGACTATGAAGATATTAGTGTACTGTGTGAATGCTTATCAAAAGGTAACTAACAGAGAAGGATTTTGCTACTCAGGTTGATAAGGTGGATAAGATGCCCCATTCTATAGATATCAGTTAGGCTTCTTTACCAGTCATGCCTCCCATTTCCAATGGGCTCATGAGCAAAATGGCCATGGTGGCAGGGATGGAGGTTATTGATAGATTTTATAATGTATCAACTTTGCTAGGCTGAACTACATTTCGCAGAATTCCATGTGTTGTGTGTTTCCAGTTAGGATGGGCCACAAGGAAGATTTTACCAAGATTTTGGAGATGGAATGAAGGCAGCAGGCATGTTGTAACATAAACACATTATTGCTTATCTGTTGACTTAATTCAGGATGAAGAAGCAGCTGAGGTGTGCATATAACTCCAGGACAAGGGAGTCTGACTTCTACAGGATACTATTGCCACCAAACTCAGAGGCATTAAAAATGGACATGGGTTTCAGTCCATCCTGTTGGCTTCCAGTTTGTGTTCATGGGATTCCAACTTTCTCATGATCTTCCCTTTCTGCTTGCCCTGCAGGTTTCAAACACCTGCATCAGATACAGAGAAAACATTACAAGGAGTGCTAGCCCCAATAATTATGTAAGCCAAATCCCTATAATTATCTATCTATCTATATATCTATCATCATCAATCATCTATCTATCTATTTCTATCTCTATCGATCTTCCCTATATTGTTACTAGTTCTACTTTTCACGTTGAAACCTGACATATAGTTCTTTGGAAGCCAGGTCCTTTCCTCTGTGCAGTGTCCTTGATTTGTTCTGGGCCTACCTGTACCTCTTTTCCACAGGGACTACATCCAGTGAGTATATTACTCACATTTTAAAAAAATCATCTGTATTTTATGGTGTTTTGACATCTTGGAGCTTTGCTGGCCAAAAAGAGACTGCCCCTCCCAGGGCAAGCTAATTCCTCTGGATAGCATATGACTTCTCTGTGAGAATGTCTCTCATAGGCAAACCAACCAGTTTAGAGCCCATACCAGCCAACTACCTCCTTAATGGAACTCTCAGTTTGACTCACTATCCCCTTGCCTTAATACCACCTCAGGGACAGGTACCAGGCAATTAGGGAAAGACCCTACAGCCAGGAGTCTGCTGACATTATTCAAATTAGCCAACCTTAGTCTGCTTACAGTACTCTGCTTTGTCTTTCTCACAGTAATTCCAATAAGGACTTGAACCCATGTGTTTCTCTCACTCCTGCCTTCTGACCAACCCTAGTGCATCCTCATGTAGCCCTGTGTGGCACACCATGCTACCTTTGCTTGGGAATTGTAAATAAAAACTCTTCATTCAAAATTGGTTATCTCCATGTCTGTCATCTCACCATACCTGACTCAAACTAACTCTAGTGCTTTATAAAACGGTGGGGCAAAATTGTGGTCAAAATGGAAGGGAATCCACCCAGACAGATTTTTATGACACTCAAAGTGGTGTTATCTATTAATTCATTCACTAACTTTCCAGTTACATGTGAATATAGCAATTTACCTGGTAATTTCTCTAACCAGCCCATGACCAGTGGCCCCCTACCAGAAACGTCAATGTTTGGGAGAAATATTGACTTTATCATAAATCCTTAGAAATATATTTTGAGGGGGCGCCTGGGTGGCTCAGTTGGTTAAGCGACTGCCTTTGGCTCAGGTCATGATCCTGGAGTCCCAGGATCGAGTCCCGCATCGGGCTCCCTGCTCAGCAGGGAGTCTGCTTCTCCCTCTGACCTTCCTCCTCATGCTCTCTGTCTCTCATTCTCTCTGTCTCAAATAAATAAATAAAATCTTAAAAAAAAAAAAGAAATATATTTTGAGAGAAAAATTCCATTTATGTGAGACTTCTGAATGATTGCAATTAAGTTGCAAAAATCATATTGAAAATACTGATCTTATGGAAAAGATGGCAGAGGAGTAGGGGACCCTATTTCAACCACTCCCCTGAATTTAGCTGGATATCTACCAAACCATTCTGAATAACCATGAAATCAGCCTGAGATGTAAAAATATATATCTGAATCTCTACAAACAGAATATCTCTGATGGTCTCGAGGTATGAAGCAGGGAGCCGTGATTCTGTGTGCAAATATCAAAGATAAACAGGAGGGGGAGAGAGCCACCATAAGCTGGTGCTGGGAAGGTGATATAACACCAGAGCACAAAAGCATCCCATGATGGGACCAGGCACAAACTCGCAGACTGGTAGTGGTGGGGAAAGGACTTTAGTGCAGCCCCAGATAGGATTCAGGAGCTGCAAGTGCACGCCCATGAACCAGGGGAGGTTGCAGTTTTAGAAGCACAAAGGGCAAAGATGAGCCCGGACCTGGGTTCCACAGCTGGGAGTGTTACTGTGGAGAGCAAAACCAGGGAGACTGCGGTTTTTAGCAGCACAGACAGAAATGGAGACAGTGTGGCCTGGAGAGCTCAGTGAAGAACAGACTGCAATCTCTCTGTTCTGAGACAGAGGTTTGGATGTGGTCACTGAGGAGATGCAGAAAGCCACCAGGGAAAGCTGCCAGAGAACAAAAACCCCCAAAAACCTGTTTTCACTGAGCCCACTGCCCCACAGGGGGCAGGGCAACTCTGCCCAAACAGGGTTGCCTGAGAAATAGCGTGTCAGGCCCCTCCCCCAGAAGACAGGCTAGAAGAACAAAAGGAAGACAACCCTAAACAGGTGCATCTTGCTTGGGTCGTGGTTAATACTTTGGACTCTGTACATTCCCTCAACCACCCCTCAACAGAATTACTAAGAGGAGGAACCCCCAAGAAAGAAAAGAAACAGAGACTGTGGCCTCTGCCACAGACCTCATGGATATGGATATAACTAAGATGTTAGAAGCAGACTTCAGAGTAACAATTATGAAGTCGATATCTAGGCTTGATGTTAACAACAATATAGAATCTCTAAGGGCAGAAATGAGATCTAATCAGGCAGAACTTAAAAATGCTATGAATGAAATGCCATCTAAACTGGATACACTGACTGCCAGGGTAAAAGAGGCAGAAGAACAAATTAGTGAGCTAGAAGATAAGATGACAGAAAAGAAGGAAACCGAGGAAGCCTGGGAAAAACAGATTAAAACCCAAGAGATCACACTGAGAGAGATTAATGACACAATGAAACATTCCAATGTCAAAATTATTGGGATCCCTGAAGGCGTGGAGAGAGGGAGAGTTCTAGAAGATGTATTTGAGCAAATCATAGCTGAGAAATTCCCTGATCTGGAGAAGGAAACAAGCATTCATGTCCAAGAGGAAGAGAGAACTCCTCCCAAGATCAATGAGAACAGACGGATGCCCCAACATATAACAGTACAATTCCCTAGTCTTAGATCTAAGGAAACAATCTTGAAAGTGGCTAGGGGGAAGAGATTTCTTATGTACAGAAGGAGGAACATCAGAATAACATCGGACCTATCCACAGAGACCTGGCAAGCCAGAAAGGGCTGGCAAGACACATTCAGGGTACTAAATGAGAAGAACATGCAGCCAAGGATATTTTATCCAGCAAGGCTTTCATCTAGAATGGATGGAGAGACAAGGAGCTTCCAAGACTGGCAGAAACTGAAAGAATAGGTGACCACCAAGCCGGCCCTGGAAGAAATATTAAGAGGGGTTCTATAAAAGGAGAAAGACCCCAAGAGTGATATAAAACAGAAATTTACAGAGACAATCTATAGGAACAAGGACTTCACAGGCAACATGATGGCAATAAAAATCATATCTTTCAATAATCACTGTCAACGTGAATGGCCTAAATGCTCCCATGAAACAGCACAGGGTTGCAGATTGGATAAAAAAAACATGACCTATCCATATGCTGTCTACAAGAGACTAATTTTGAACCTAAAGATACATCCAGACTGAAAGTGAGGGGATGGAGAACAATTTTTCATGCCAAAGGACCTCAAAAGAAAGCCGGGGTAGCAATTCTCATATCAAACAAATTAGATTTTAAGCTAAAAATTGTAATAAGAGATACAGAAGGACACTGTATCATTCTTAAAGGGTCTATCCAACAAGAAGATCTAACAATTGTAAATATCTATGCCCCCAACTTGGGAGCAGCCAACTACATAAGCCAACTGTTAACCAAAATAAAGAAACATATTGATAATAATATTTGAATAGTCTGGAGACCTCAACAGTCCACTCTCAGCAATAGACAGATCATCTAAGCAGAAAATCAACAAAGAAACAAGAGCTTTGAATGACACACTGGACCAGATGGACTTCATACACATATACAGAACATTCCACCCTAAAACAACAGAATACTCATTCTTCTCGAGCACACATGGAACTTTCTCCAGAATAGACCACATACTGGGTCACAAATCAAGTCTCAATCGATACCAAAAGACTGAAATTATTCCCTGCATATTCTCAGACCACAATGCTTACACTGTTGGTAGAAATGCAAGTAGGTACAGCCACTTTGGAAGAGTATGGAGGTTCCTCAAGAAGTTAAAAATAGAGCTATCCTATGACCCAGCAATTGCACTACTGTATATTTACACCAAATATACAGAGGTAGTGAAAAGAAGGGTCACATTCACCCCATTGTTCATAGCAGCAGTATCCACAATAGCCAAACTGTGGAAAGAGCCGAGATGTCCTTCAACAGATAAATGGATAAAGAATATGTGGTCCATATATACAATGGAATATTACTCAGCCATCAGAAAGGATGAATACCCACCATTTGCATCGACATGGATGGAACTGGAGGGGATTATGCTAAGTGAAATAAGTCAAGCAGAGAAAGACAATTATCATAAGGTTTCGCTTATATGTGGAACATAAGAAATAGCATGGAGGACATTAGGAGAAGGAAGGGAAAAATGAAGAGGGGGAAATCAGAGTGGGAGATGAACTGTGAGAGACTATGGACTCTGGGAAACAATCTGAGGGTTTCAGAAGGGAGAGGGTGGGGGATGGGTTAGCCCAGTGATGGGTATTAAGGAGGGCACATATTGCAAGGAGCACTGGGTGTTATACACAAACAATGAATCATAGAACACTACAGTAAAAATTAATTAAGTACTGTATGGTGACATAATAAAAAATAATAAAAATTTTTTAAATTTTAAAAATTAAAAAAAAAGAAAATCCTGATCTTCAGACAAGCATTCAGCCTTTACATCTTTTGGTCTTCATGGCTACCATGGCAGAACATACATCCAATTGTTGTATTGATGATGTCATTCATGACAAAATAAGGACATTGGAAGAGTCATACCTGTAGGTTCAGTTCTGTACAACACAGTGTGGAGGAAAGATGTTTTTTAGTAAACTGTGCTTATTTTCTTTCCTCCCACCATTGGAAGTTAAAACTAAGTTTTATAATTCAGAGATGAGTGAATTATTTCTTGAAGTCCAAATTCAGAATGTTTCATCTTCAACTGTCTTTATACAAAAGGTTTCTTTAAAACCACCTGAAATATACACTGGGGCAGAATTAAATACAGTCAGTTGGGCTGGTGAAGATGAGTGTACCTTTGGAACAAGAACATTTTTGCAGTCAATGGAAGGACGCCAGTATTTATACTACCTTAAGCTTAAACCGGAATTTTCAGAGAAAGCTGGTATCATTAGGAGCCTAACAGAAATGGGAACATTGGATATAGTGTGGAAGAGAAATCTAGGTGAAATGGCAATGCTACAGACAATCCAGCTTGAAAGAAAGGCTCCACGTTATGGAAACATGAGGCTGTCTTTGGAAACAATCCCAGATACTGTAATTCTAGAAGAGCCTTTTCATATTATCTGTAAGATAACAAACTGCAGTAATAGGAAAATGAAATTGGTTTTGAGGATGTGTGATACAGATTCTATTCGTTGGTGTGGAAGTTCAGGAAAGTATCTTGGAAAGCTGCCCCCAAGTTCATCTCTCTGCTTCACCCTGACACTACTGTCCTTAAAACTGGGCCTGCAAGTTGTCTCTGGCCTACAGATAATAGACAAAGTATTAAAAAAAACATATGTCTGTGATGACCTTGCAAAGGTCTATGTAATACCTTCCATAGTTAAAATGAAAAACTGAAGAAAATTTCTAGTGTTATGCTTTCCCTAAAGAAGTTTTACATACATTTGTTGGCATCAGAATGATCAACTACTAGCAAACTTACAGATGATTTTCATTTAATTCCTTTGAGACTGTGAATGCCTGTGATAACCATTTGTTGATTTCAAAAAAAATGTATTGATTTTCATCTTATATTAAATACTCTCTAACACTTCTTGTTTTAGTAAATCTGGTATTGAGAATATAAAATCTTAGTGGTATATTGATAATTTAAATAATTATTATGGCTTACTTGTCAAGATTTCAACTTACCCTATTTTATTTTTTTCCTCTCTCCTTTTCAGTCAAGAGAAGTAACTATCAATGACAGTGCTTAATATAATTCAGGATGACTCTCATTATTTAAACATGTTGACATCTGCTACTTTTAAAAGACAATCTTTTTAAATAGTATCCCAAATTTATCAGAGCCTACATTTATGTGACACACTGAACTGGCTCTTTTTCATTTACTTGTCTTGGTAAAATTTTATGAACTGTTATCATCAGTTCTTATCCCTGCAGGGGCCCTTGTGAGTACTACTTGGATTAGACAGTTGGTTCTTAACAATTAGTGTAATGGTTTTTCCTTTTTATTCCAAGCCAAAAATCAGCCTTCTTTATACACACACACTTAAAATGTGCCACTTCCTTTCTTAAGTAGATTTAATAGGTTTGCAAATTTAAGGATGATGCCTGGAACTCTGAACCAAAATGGTCACTTTAGTAAGTGCAAGACAGGGATTTGTTCCCACCTCTGTCTACCACAAAACACAAAACACAGATCTCTTAATTATGGTCAAGGCTGTTATGATAAAGAGATGTGTAATAAAAAATTTTATTGGTATCTTAAAAAAATTAACCTATCTTTTACTCACATATCAGTTTTTTCTTTAGAAAAATAAAATAATCTCAGACATTAGCTAATCATTAACTTTTGAAAATAAAAGATCCATACTGCAATGATGATATTTTCCTTGAGTCACTACCTACCACATTCTTTTCTTTTAATGCTTAAACACTAATTTCTTAGTGTGGAAGCAATTCATGAATGTATTATGCATAGAAGTGACAGAAATTATAAGCTCCCCCCATTTGCTCCTTTAGGCTCAAGAGTAGCAATGGACTTTCTGGTATTATTAGCTTTTGGTTACTGTTTTATCTATCTCCAGTTTTTTTTGACTCTCTGGCCACACCTGTGTAAATAATACGTTTACTAATTTTGACCCCATTCTCTTTTCTGTTGAATATCTGGCTGATCAACATAAGCAGAAATACATAAACTTATGTATGCACACTACATACCTACCACACACAAATACATACCCCATGAGCTCCTTGGACACACTTTTACATTAAAATTAGTAGCACAAAGTCATAAAAAACTTGTTTTACCCATGGGGTGGGTACAAACATTTCTGGAATACTTGAGTGAAAAGTGTTAAGAAATCAAAAGCAAGTGATGAATTAAAAGGCAAGATAAAAAACAGGGTCTAAGTGGAAAGGTTGAACGATGGTGGCAGAGTAGGAGGACCCTAGGCTCACCTCACCCCATGAACACAACTAGATAACTATCAAATCATCCTAAATACCCCAGAAATTGACCTGAAAACTAACACAAGAAACTACACAAATAAAGGTAGAGAAAAGGCCACATTGAAGAAGGTAAGAAGTGTGGACACTCGGTTTGGGAAAGGAACAGATCATGCCACTGTGGTGGGGAGGGAGCCATGTTTGTGGAGAGGAGTGAGGGACAGATGAGCATACAGAGGAGCACATGGGGAAAACAAATCCCCATAGCAATTAGTTTGGAAAGTGAGAGGCTGAATTTCATGAGTTCTTGTAAACCAGAGGGGCTTAAAGCCTGGGGTTTTAAAGGTCAGTGGGCTTGGCTGTGATAGAGCCCAGAGAAAATTGTGTTGCTCTTGGAGAGAAAGCAGGCAACCTGTAGACACACAGCATCAGAACAGTGATCTGAATAGCAGCTGGGACACACAGTGGTGAGGTTATTCACTCTTCTGGGAACACATCTCAGAGAGGTAGTATTCATAGAACAAAGGAACTGGCAGGTGCAATTTCCCTCCCCCACCCCTCAGCATCAGCACAAGGCCACCTACAGGAACAGCACAGCACAAACACTTGCTACCTGACTTGCTTACACCAAGTCCTGCCCCCCATGCTCTGGTGGAACTGCCCCTCTTATTAATGCTTGCCTCAGTCCCAGTGCAACAGGCCTCCTGTCCCAGAATACCACCTGCTAACACCACATCTCCCAACACAGGAGTAATGCAGAGCCTCAGTTCCCACAGCAGTGTTGATAGGTCTCATTTCACAAGCAGACCAGAGCACACCTAGTTAAAACATGCCACATTCTTGGGGCGCCTGGGTGGCTCAGTTGGTTAAGCGACTGCCTTCGGCTCAGGTCATGATCCCGGAGTCCCGGGATCGAGTCCCGCATCGGGCTCCCTGCTGAGCAGGGAGTCTGCTTCTCCCTCTGACCCTCCTCCCTCTCATGCTCTCTGTCTCTCATTCTCTCTCTCACAAATAAATAAAATCTTAAAAAAAAAAAATTTAAAAAAAGAACATGCCACATTCAGGCCAGGGACCAAACACTGCCCACAGCAGGCAAGGAGAACCTGTTGCAGACAACTGGCCTGAAGGATGAAGAAGCCAGAACAAAAGAGCAGAGCACATGCAGCACACATTGGTAACACTCCCAGAAGTGCCAGGCCCTGGGGAATGGGACATTATACAACAGGACACTACAGAACATCTCCTTCATAAGGCCATTACCATCAAGAACCAGAGATATAACTGACTTTGCTAATAAACAGAAACATGCACAGAGGCTTAGAAAAATGAGAACACAGAAATTTACCCCAAATGAAAGAATAGGACAAGGCCACAGAGAGAGATCTATGTAGAAAAGATATAGGTAATGTGCCTGATAGAGAATTTAAAGTAATGATCATAAGAATATTCACTGGACCTGAGAAAAGAGTGGAAGACCTGAGGGAGAACCTTAACACAGAAATAAGGAATAACATAGCAGAAATGAAGGGCTCAATAAATGAAATGAGAAACACACTTGATGAAATGAACATCAGGCTAGAAGAAGCAGAGAACTGAATTAATGACCGGAAGACAAGAGTAAAGGAAAGTAATCAAGCTGAACAAAAGAGAGAAAAAATAATTATGCAAAACAAGAATAGACAGGGAACTCAGTGACTCTATTAAATGTAATAGCATTTGTATTACAGAAGTCCTAGGAAAAGAAGAAGAAGAAGAGAGAAGAGGGGCAGAAAATTAATTTGAACAAATAGTAGCTGAGAACTTCCCTAATCTGGAGAAGGAAACCAACATCCAAATCCAGGAGGTAGAGAGAACTCTCATCAAAATATATAAAAGTAGACCAACACCAAGACATATTGTAAATAAATTTGCAAAATATAGTGATAAAGAAAAAGTCTTAAAGGCAGCAACACAAAAGAATCCTTAACTTACAAAGGAAAATCCATAAGGCTAGCTGGAGACTTTTTGACAGAAACTTTCCAAGCCAGAAGGCAGTGGCATGATATATTCAAAGTGTTGAATGGGAAAAATCTGCAGCCAAGAGTATTCTATCCAACAAGGCACTCATTCAGAATAGAAGTAGAGATAAAGAGGTTCCCAAACAAAACTAAAGGAGATCATGACCACTAAACCAGTCCCACAAGAAATATTAGAGGGGACACTTTGAGTTGCAAGGAGAGACCAAAGGAGACAAAGACAAGAAATGATCAGAGAAAATCTCCAGAAATGACAAAACAATTAATAAAATGACAATATCTATGAATAATTATATTGAATATAAATGGACTAAATGCTTCAAATACAAGACATAGGGTACGAGAATGGATTAAAAAAACAAGACCCATCTATATGCAGCTTACGACAGTCTCATTTTAGACCTAAAGACAACTGCAGAATAAAAGTGAGGGGATGGAGAAACATTTATCACGCAAATGGCTGTCAAAAGAAAGCTTGAGTACCAATACTTATATCAGACAAACTAGAATTTAAAACAAAAACTGTAAAAAGAGACAAAGAAGGGTGCTTATAATCATAAAGGGGACAATCCAACAAGAAGCGTAACAATTACAAATATTTATGCATCCAACACGGGATCAGCTCAATAGATGCAAAAAAATGACATACAATGTCCTTTGTGATAATAACCCTAAACAAATTGAGAGGCACAAATAAATGGAAAGATATCCCATGTTTATGGATCAGAAGATTTATATCGCTAAAATGTCTATAAGGCCCAAAGCCAGCTACAGATTTAGTGCAATCAAATCCTATGGCATTTTTCATGGAAATAGAAAAAATAAGAATCTTAAAATTTGTATGGAATCACAAAAGACCCCATATAGCTAAAATAATCTTTTTTTTAAAGATTTTATTTATTTGAGAGAGAGAGAATGAGAGAAAGAACACGGGAGGGGGAGGGTCAGAGGGAGAAGCAGACTCCCTGCTGAGCAGGGACCCCGATGTGGGACTCAATCCTGGGGCTCCAGGATCATGACTTGAGCTGAAGGCAGTCACTTAACCAACTGAGCCACCCAGACGCCCCTAGCTAAAATAATCTTGAGAAAAAAAAAAAATCTTGATTGTGACATAAAAATAGACACATAATACAATAAATAAATTGAGAAACCAAAACTAAACTCACACAGATACATACAGTAAACTAACATTTGACAAGTGTTCCAAGAATACTTAATGAGGAAAGATATTCTCTTTCAAAACTGTTGCTCCCACGCCTCCCACTCTTATCTTACCAATTCCTTTTTTAAAATCTTTTTTTAGACATGGGAGAAAAGATGACAGAGGAGTAGGGGACCCTATTCCAACTGGTCACCAGAATTGAGCAGGATATCTACCAGACCACTCTGAGCACCCACAAAATCAGCCTGAGGTATAAGAAGATAGATCTGGATCTCTACAAACACAATAACACAGGCAGTTGGTTACAAGGTAGAAGCGGGGAGCCGTGATTCCGCAGGCAGATCCTGGAGGATAAACGGCAGCGGGAGGGAGCCTGGCCATGGGGATCATACACTGCCGGTGAGCCACAGCCTCACGTGCTGGGGATGGGGTACAGACTTGCAGACCGGTTGCTGCAGGGAAAGGACTTTAGGGCAACCCGGGATGGAAACCTGGAATGGTGGGGTCGCCCGTGCAAACTGGGGGCGACTGGAGGTTTTAGAAGCACAAGGGGCAGAGACGTGCCCTGACCTGGAGGCAGGACTGGGAGCCCTGCGGAGGGGTGCAAAACCCAGGGCCCTGCAGTTTATAGCAGCACAGAAAGAAATGGAGAGACTGTGGCTGGAGAGCTCACTGAAGAACAGAATGCAATCTCTCTGCTCTGAGGCAGAGGGTTAGAAACGGTCTCTTCTGCTCTGAGTCTTGGAAGAGATGTGGAAAGCCACCAGGGAAAGCCTCCAGAGAACAAAAACCCAAAAAAACTGGTTCCCACTGAGTCCATCCCCCACCACAGGGGGCAGGGCAACTCTGCCCAAAGAGGGCTGCCTGAGTAACAGTGCAGCAGGCCCCTCCCAAGAAGACAGGCTGGGAACACAAGAGGCCAGCAACCCTAAGGTCCCTAGAAAACAGGTGCATCTTGCTTGGGTTCTGGTCAATAATTTGGATTCTATACATTCCCTCAACCACCCATCAACAGAATGACTAAGAGGAGGAGCCCCCAAAATAGGAAAGACTCAGAGATTATGACTTATGCTGCAGAATTACAAATGGATGCAGATACAACCAATATGTCAAAGATGGAATTCAGGCTAGCAATTGTGAAGACAATAGCTAGAATGGAGAAATCAATGAATGGCAACATAGAGTCTCTAAGGGCAGAAATGAAAGCTGAATTGGCAGAATTTAAAAATGCTATCAATGAGATCCAATCCAATCTAGATAATCTAACAGCTAGGGTAAGCGAGGCAGAAGAAAGAATCAGTGACCTGGAAGACAATTTAATAGATAAAAAGGGAGAAGAGGAGGCCAGGGAAATACAACTCAGAATCCATGAAAATAGAATCAGAGAAATAAGTGACACCATGAAGCGTTCCAATGTCAGAATAATTGGAATCCCGGAGGGAGTGGAGAGAGAGAGAGAGGACTAGAAGATGTATTTGAGCAAATTGTAGCTGAGAACTCCCCTAATCTGGGGAATCAAACATTCATGTCCTAGAGACAGAGAGGACCCCTCCCAAGATCAAGGAAAACAGGCCAACACTCCTGCATGTAAAAGTAAAACTCACAAATCTTAGAACCAAGGAAACCATATTGAGGGCAGTTAAGGGGAAGAGATTCCTTACGTACAGAGGGAGGAACATCAGAATAACGTCAGACCTATCCACAGAGACCTGGCAAGCCAGAAAGGCCTGGCAAGACATACTCAGGGTACTAAGCGAGAAGAACATGCAGCCAAGAATACTTTATCCGGCAAGGCTGTCATTTAGAATGGATGGAGAGATGCAGAGCTTCCAAGACCGGCAGAAATTGAAAGAATATGTGACCACTAAGCTGGCCTGCAAGAAATATTAAGGGGGGTTCTATAAAAAGAGAAAGACCCAAAGAGTGATATACAATAGAAAGTTACAGGGACAATCTATAAAAACAACATCTTCACAGGCAACATGATGACAATTAATTCATATCTTTCAAT
>NC_138385.1:54823767-54856026 GCF_054177405.1 Leptonychotes weddellii
ATGAACATGGATGCCAAAATTCTCACCAAAATACTAGCCAATAGGATCCAACAGTACATTAAAAGGATTACTCACCACGACCAAGTGGGATTTATCCCTGGGCTGCAAAGTTGGTTCAACATCCGCAAATCAATCAATGTGATACAATACATTAATAAAAGAAAGAACAAGAACCATATGATACCCTCAAAAGATGCAGAAAAAGCATTTGACAAAGTACAGCATCCTTTCTTGATTAAAACTCTTCACAGTGTAGGGATAGAGGAAACATACCTCAATATCATAAAAGCCATCTATGAAAAACTCACAGCAATTATCATTCTCAATGGGGACAAACTGAGATCTATTCCCCTATGGTCAGGAACATGGCATGGATGTCCACTATCACCACCGCTATTCAACATAATACTAGAAGTCCTAGCCTCAGCAATCAGACAACAAAACGAAATAAAAGGCATCCAAATCAGCAAAGAAGTGAAACTCTCACTTTTTGCAGATGATATGATACTTTATGTGGAAAACCCAAAAGGCTCCACCTAAAACTGCTAGAACTCATACAGGAATTCAGTAAAGTGGCAGGATATAAAATCAATGCACAGAAATCTGTTGCATTTCTATACACCAAAAACAAGAGAGAAGAAAGAGAAATTAAGGAGTCGATCTTCTTTACAATTGTACCCAAAACCATAAGATACCTAGGAATAAATCTAACCAAAGAGGCAAAGAATCTGTACTCAGAAAACTATAGACTACTCATGAAAGAAATTGAGGAAGACACAAAGAAATGGAAAAACGGGGCACCTGTGTTGGTTAAGCATCTGCCTTCTGCTCAGGTCATGATCCCAGTGTCCTGGGATTGAGTCCCACATTGAGCTCTCTGCTCAGCAGAGAGCCTGCTTCTCACTCTTCCTCTACTGCTCCCCTTGCTTGTGTTCTCTTGCTCTGTCAAATAAATAATAAAATCTTTAGAAAAAAAACAGAAATGGAAAAATGTTCCATGCTCATGGATTGGAAGAACAAATATTGTGAAAATGTGTATGCTACCTAGAGCAATCTACACATTTAATGCATTCCCTATCAAAATACCATCCACTTTTTTCAAAGAAATGGAACAAATAATCCTAAAATTTGTATGGAACCAGAAAAGACCCTAAATAGCCAGAGGAATGTTGAAAAAGAAAACCAAAGCTGGTGGCATCACAATGTCAGACTTCAAGCTCTATTACAAAGCTGTGATCATCAAGAATGTATGGTACTGGCACAAAAACAGACACATAGATCAGTGGAACAGAATATAGAGCCCAGAAATGGACCCTCAACACTATGGTAATCTTCAACAAATCAGGAGAGAATGTCCAGTGGAAAAAAAGACAGTCTCTTCAACAAATGTGTTGGGAATATTGGACAGCCACATGCAGAAGAATGAAACTGGACCATTTCCTTACACCACACACAAAAATAGACTCAAAATGGATGAAAGACCTAAATGTGAGACAGGCATCCATCAAAATCCTTGAGGAGAACACATGTAGCAACCTCTTCTACCTCCACCACAGCAACTTCTTCCTAGACACATGGCCAAAGGCAAGGAAAACAAGGGCAAAAATGAACTATTGAGACTTCATCAAGATAAAAACCTTTTGCATAGCAAAAGAAACAGTCAACAAAACCAAAAGACAAACCACAGAATGAGAGAAGATATTTGCAAATGACATATCAGATAAAGGGCTAGTATCCAAAATCTATAAAGAACTTGTCAAACTCAACACCCAAAGAACAAATGATCCAATCAAGAAATGGGCAAAAGACATGAACAGACATTTTTCCAAAGAAGACATCCAAATGAGCAACAGACACATGAAAAAGTGCTTAACATCACTCGGCATCAGGGAAATACAAATCAAAACCTCAATGAGATATCACCTCATACCAGTCAGAATGGCTAAATTTAACAAGTCAGGAAATGACAGATGTTGGCGAGGACGTGGAGAAAAGGGAACCTTCCTACATTGTTGGTGGGAATGCAAGCTGGTGCAGCCACTCTGGAAAACAGTATGGAGATTCCTCAAAAAGTTGAAAATAGAGCTACCCTATGACCCAGCTATTGCACTACTGGGTATTTACCCCAAAGATAAAATGTATTGATCCAAAGGGGAACGTGCACCCTAATGTTTATAGCAGCAATGTCCACAATAGCCAAACTATGGAAAGAGCCTAGATGTCCATCAATAGATGAATGGAAAAGAAAATGTGGTATATATATATACAATGGAATATTATGCAGCCATCAAAAAATGAAATCTTGCCATTTGCAACAATGTGGATGGAACTAGAGGGTATTATGCTAAGTGAAATAAGTCAATCAGAGAAAGACAACTATCATATGATCTGACAGATATGAGGAATTTGAGAAATAAGACAGAGGATCATAGGGGTTGGAGGGGAAAATGAAACAAGATGAAATCAGAGAGGGAGACAATCCATTAGAGACTATTAATCTCAGGAAAAAAAACAGTGCTGCCGGAGTGGAGGGGGGTGGGAGGGATATGGTGGCTGGGTGATGGACACTGGGGAGGGTATGTGCTATGTTGAACACTGTGAATTTTGTAAGACTGATGAATCACAGATCTGTACCCCTGAAACAAATAATACATTATATGTTAATTTAAAAAAATAAAATAAATGGTAATTATCTGAGGAGCTGGAACTCTTAACTAATCTTATTGTGATAATCATTTCACAACATATTCATGTATCATAACATCAGGTTATACACTTTATACTTACATGTGGTATTGTCAGTATCTCAAAAACAAAACAAAACAATATCTCAATAATTTCTTCCAAGATGGATATTTAAGTACAGTGAAGATAGTTTTTGAGTATGAGGCAGCATAAAATAGATTTTAAATCCCACATTTCTGCCATGCCCCAGAGATTATAAACTTTGCTCTGTTACTTAGTAGACATGTTAAACTGGTCTTCTAATATAGCTGTGTATTCCTCCGTTTACTTTTAATGGATATAATAACTACCAAATGCACAGAAATTTTGCAAATATTAAATAATTAATATTACAGAGTACTTATAATTTTTTTTCACATAATAAGTGCTATCTAGCAAGGAGAATGAACACACTATTTTGAAAAGATATATGCACCCTTATGTTGACTGCAGCACTATTAGTAATAGCCAAGATATGGAAGCAACCTGTGTCCATCAATAGACAAATGGTTAACAAAGAAGTTGTGTACACACACACACACGCACACACACACAGGAATATTACACAGCCATAAAAAAGGATGGGACCTTGCCATTTGCAACAACATGGATGGACCTACAGGGCATTACACTAAGTGAAATAAGTCTGAGAAAGACAAATACCATATGATTTCACTCATATGTGGAATCTAAAAAACAAAACAAATGAATAAACAAAGAAAAAGCAGAATCAGGCCAAAAATAGAGAGAACAAACATGGTTTCCAGAGGGAAAGTGGTGGGTGGATGACAAAATGGGTGAACGGGAGTGGAAGATACAGGCTTTCAGTTATAGAATGAATACGTCACAGTAATAAAAGGGACAGCATAGGAAATACAGTCAATAATATCGTAATAGTGTCGTATGGTGACAGATGTTAGCTACACTTGTGGGGAGCATAGCATAACATATAAAGAACTTAAATCACTATGTTGCACAAATGAAAGTGATGTAACATTGTGCTAACTATAGTCAAATAAAAGTAATAAATACATAAGTAAATAAATAAAATAAAAATTTTATTTATGAAAACATGTACTCATAATTTTCATAAACCATTGAACTCACTTTAATTGCTGCAATAGAGTATTTGAATTGCTTAAGTTGTTTTATTCATACTTGTTTTTGTTTGATTTCTTACAGCATACCATGATCCTTAGTCTATGTTTCTAGTTTGATACCATCCTCTCCCTGTTATAAAATATGACATTTCTTTTAAGAAAAAGCTTCTTCACCACTTCACTGCCAGCTGTGCCACCAAGATGTACTGCTGCATGGAATGTTCAGAGAACTCCTGCCTGTGCCATTTTCCTTTCAGCTATCCTGAAAGGGCACCATTTGTGTAGAGTGCCCCAAGAACCCCTGGCTTATGGCTACTTCAGCATCAGTTATGCCACCAGGTCAGTTTCAGTGCTGAGTGCCCCAGGAAACCCACCCTGCACCCAATATACATCCAGCCAAACAGCCAAAGCCACCAGTCTTAAATAGTCTACACAGGAGATAGTCCTACACAAGGCTATTCCTTTAATACTAGGAGAAATAGCTGTTCCATCTAATTACAGAAACAAACACAGAAAGTCAAAGAAATTGAGGAAACACAGGACTATGTTCCAAATGAAAGAATAAGAGAAAACATCAGAAATAAAACTGAATGAAACAGAGATAAGCAATCTACATGACAAAGACTTAAAGGTAATGGTCATAATGATGCTCATCAGGCTTGAAAGAAGAGAGGATGAACTCAATGAGAGCTCCAACAAAGATATAAAAAATATAAAAAGGAACCAGAGTGGAGGAATATAATAACTCCAATGAAAAATGTACTAGATGTCATCAACAGCAGATTAGAGGAAGCAGTGACCTGGAAGACATGGTATCACAAAGTACCAAAGCTGAACAGCAAAAGGAAAAATAAAAATTTCAAAGGAAAAATAAAAGGTTTCAAAAGGAGAATAGGTTAAGGAATCTCTTGTACAACATCAAGCATACTAATAATTGCATCATAAGGGTTCCAATAGGAGGAGTGTGAGATAAAGGGATAGAAAAAGTATTTGAAGAAATAATAGCTGAAAACTTCCCTATCTTGGGGGAGGAAAAAGACACCCAGGTCCAGGAAGCACAGAAAGCACCAAACAAAATAAACCCAAGCAGGTCCACACCAAGACATATAATAGTTAAAATGGCAAAAAGAAAAGATAAAGAGAGAATCTTAAAAGTAGCAAAAGCAAATAGGTACATACAAGAGAAACCCTATGAGGCTATCAGCTGATTTTTCAGCAAAAATCTTGCAGGTCACAAGAAAATGGCATGATATATTTATAAAATGTTGATAGGAAATAAACTACAACCAAGAATACTTTACCAGACAAGGTTATCATTCAGAATTGAAGGAGAGATAATCTCCCACACAAACAAAAGTTAAAGGAGTTAATCACCAATAATTCGGTCCTACAAGAAATGTTAAATGGACTTTTTAAGCAGAAAAGAAAAAGTCATAATTAGAAGTAAGATAAATAGAAGACAAAAAATTCACAAATAAAAGCAAACATACAATAAAAGTAGTAGATCAATCACTTGTAAAGCTAGTATCAAGGTTAAAAGACAAAAGTAGCAAATTCAATTCAATCATATCTAAACTTTATTAAGGGGCTTAAAAAATTTTTAAAAATTAAGTATGACATTATATAAACAAACATTGGGGGAAGTAAAAATGTAGTATGATTAGAATATCTTTGAATTTAAATGATGATCAATGTATATAGACTACTATATATTTAGTATGATATATGGTAACCACAAACCAAAAATTTATAATAGATATACAAAAATGAAAATTAAAAAATCCAAGCATAATGTTAAAGAAAGTTATCAATCACAACAGAAGAAAGCAAGGGAAAAAAGGAGAAAAAGCTTTTTTCTTCCTTATCGATTGTTTTGGCTATTCAGGATTTCTTTGGGGTTTTTTTGTTTTTGTGGTTCCATACAAATTTAGTATTATTTGTTCTAGTTCTGTGAAAATTTCTGATAGTATTTTGATAGGGATTGCATTGAATCTATAGATTGCTTTGTGTAATATCAACATTTTAACAATATTATTTTTTTCAATCCATGAAAATAGAATATGTTTCCATTTGTTTGTGCCATCTTAAATTTCTTTCATCAGTGTTTTAGACAAAATAGACTTTAAAACAAGACTCTAACAAGAGACAAAGAAAGGCATTACATAATGATAAATTGATCAATCCAACAAAAAATATAATTGTACATATCTGTGCATCCAACATAGGAGAACCTAAATACATAAAGCAAATAGTAACAGATAAAGGGAGAAATTGACAGTAACACAATGATAGTAGGGAACATTAACACCTCATTAACATCAATGGAACAGAAAATAAAAAAGAAGACAGTGGTTTTGAATGATACATTAGACCAGATTGACTTAACAGATATATACAGAACATTCCATTCTAAAACAGCAGAATACACATTCTCTTAAAGTGCACATGGAACACCTTCCAGGGTAGATCACATGGTAAGACACAAAACAAATCTCAATAAATCTGAGAAGATTAAAGTCATACCAAGTATTTTTTCCAACCACAACTGTATGAGACTAGAAATGAATTACAAGAAATAAACTGGAAAAAACTCACAAATATATGGAGGTTAAACAACATATTACTAAACAAGAATGGGTTAAATAATAAATCAAAAAGGAAATAAAAAAACAAATGGAAACAAATGAAAACACAATGATCTAAAATCTTTTTGAGGCAGCAAAAGCAGTTTTAAGAGGGGAGTTTACAGTGATACAGGCCTACCTCAAGAGGCAAGAAAAATCTCAAATAAACAATCTAACCTTACACCAAAGGTGATGGAGAAAGAACAAAAAACCCCGAAGTTAGTAGGAAGAAAAAAGTAATAAAAATCAGGGCAGAAATAAATAAAATAGAAACTCAAAAGAATAGAAAAGATCAATGAAACCAAAGCTAGTTTTTTGAAAATTGATAAACTTTGAGTCAGACTCATTAAGAAAAAAGGAGAGGACTCAAAATCAGAAACAAAAGAGAACAGATGATGCCACAGAGGTATAAAGGATTACAAGGGACTACTGTGAAAAATATTATGCCAACCAACTAGACAACCTGGAAGAAATGGATAAATGCCTAGAAACATGTAATCTTTGAAAACTGAATCAGGAAGAAATAGAAAATTTAAACAGACTGATTAGTGTAACAAAATTGAATTGGTAATCCAAAACCTCCGAACAAACAAAAGTCCAACACCATATAGTTTCACAGATGAATTCTACCAAACATTTAAAGAAGAGTTAAAACCTATTTATCTCAAATTACTCCATAAAATAGAAGAGAAAGGAAAGTTTCCAAGCTGATTCTATGAGACCAACATTACCCTGACACCAAAAACCGACAAAGATACTACAAAAAAGAAAACTGCAGGACAATATCCCTGATGAACATTGATGCAAATATCTCCCCCAAAATAATAGCAAACTGAATTCAACAACACATTAAAAGGATCACTTGCAATGATCAAGTGGGATTTATTTCAGCAATGCAAGGATAGTTCAACATCCACAAATCACATTAACAAAGGGAAGGATGAAAATCATATGATTGAGGCACAGAGAACCCCCAACAAAACCAACCCAAAGAGGTCTGCACCAAGACACAAAGTAAATAAGATGCCCAAAAGTAGTGATAAAGAGAGAATTTTAAAATAGCAAGAAAAAGGAAAGCAGTGACATACAAGGGAAACCCCATACGACTATCAGTGGGGTTTTCAGCAGAAACTCTGCAGGCCAGAAGAGAGTGGCATGATCAATTCCAACTGCTAAAGGGAAAAAATCTACAGCCAAGAATACTCTATCCAGCAAGGCTTTCTATTTAGAAATAGAAGGAGAGATTGAGTTTCCCAGAAAAACAAAAGTTAAAAGCAAAACAAGTCCCTGTCACACATGATGCCATCGGTCTGTGGGTCCCAAATTCACAGTCCAGCTGCCCTCCTGCCTGAGTCAGCATGCATGGCCTACCACCTGCTCAATGCCAAGTCAACACGCCTTCACCTTAGATTGCCAAGGGCTCAAACTGGCATTCTTCCCCTCAAATTCTAAATTCCAACCCCTGTGCTCAAGTTTGTGCACAAAAGTGGGCATAACTGTAACAGCAGAATGAAGCAACCCAGTGACACTATTTCTGTAGACTATAGAATGGATAAAAGGACTGTGCTAGGCTGAGAACATCACCAACAAGCACATCAAAGAACAATACATACAGCATGATTCTGGTTAGTAAAAAACAAACAAACCTGGGAAGAATAAAACAAGATGAAATCAGAGAGGGAGACAAACCATAAGAGTCTCTTAAGCATAGGAAAGAAACTGAGGGTTGCTGGGGGGTAGGTGGGGGGATGGGGTTACTGGGTGATGGGTATGAAGGAGGGCACGTGATGGAATGAGCACTGGGTGTTCTATGCAACTGATGAATCACTGAACTCTACGTCTGAAACTAATAATACACTATATATTAATTAATTGAATTTAAATAAAAAAGGAAACCCCCCCAAAAAGAAAATCATATGATTATCTCAATAGACATAGAAAAAGCATTCAATAAAATTCAACATTTGTTCATGA
Organism: Leptonychotes weddellii; assembly: GCF_054177405.1. Taxonomy (NCBI): domain Eukaryota; kingdom Metazoa; phylum Chordata; class Mammalia; order Carnivora; family Phocidae; genus Leptonychotes; species Leptonychotes weddellii. The sequence goes on from NC_138385.1 coordinate 54,832,190, forward strand.
TAAAAAACTCAGGAAAGTGAGTTTAGAGGAAACATACATAATTAATAAAACACACATACATTATAAAGGCCAGGTGTGACACACACACACACAGAGCTAACATCATACTCAATGGTGAAAAACTGACTGCTTTTCCTCTAAGATAAGGAACAAGACAAGGATCCACTCTCACCACTTTTATTCGACATAGTATTGGACATCCTAGGCACAGTAATCAGACAAGAAAAAGAAATGGAAGGCATTCAAATTGGTAGGGAAGAAGTGAACTGTCATTATTTACAGATGACATGATACTATATATTCAAAGCTCTAATGATTCCACCAAAAAAAAACTATTAGAACTAATACATGAATTCAGTAAAATTTCAGGATACAAAATTAACATATAGAAATCTGTTGTGTTTCTATACACTAATAACAAAGTAACAGAAAGAGAAATTAAGAAAATAATCCCAGTTACATTTGCACCAAAAATAATAAAATATCTAAGGATAAATTTAACCAAGGATGTTAAAGACCTATCCTCTGAAAACTATAAAATATTGATGAATAAAATTGAAAGCAACACAAATGAAAAGGTATACATGCTCATGGATAGGAAGAATTAGCATTGTTAAAATGTCCACACTACCCAAAGCAATCTACAGATTTAATTCCATCCCTATAAAAACACCAGTAGTTTTTCACAGAACTATAATAAATGATCCTAAAATTTGCACGGAACCACAAAAGATCCTGAATAACAAAAGCAATCTTGAGAATAAAGAACAAAGCTGGAGGTATCACGATTTCAATATAAACTACAGATTTCAATATAAACTACAAAGCTGTAGTAATCAAAACAGTATGGTTTGAGGACAGAAAAAGACACAGAGATCAATGAAACAGGATAGAGGTCCTAGAAGTAAACCCACACTTACATGGCCAATTAACCTACAATAAAAGAGCAAGAACATAAACTGGGGAAAAGACAATGTCTTCAATAAATGGTGTTGGGGAAAGGGGACAGCTACATACAGAAGAATAGAAACAGACCACTTTCTTAAACCGTACACAAAAATAAACTCAAAATAGATTAAAGACATACACATGAGGCCTGCAATGATAAACTCCTAAAAAACATGAGCAGTAATCTCTTGGAATTAGTCTTAGCAACATATGTATAGATATGTCTCCTGAGAAAAAGGATACAAAAGCAAAAATAAACCCAGATAAAAATCTTTTAGATCAGTGTGCCTCTCCTGTGCATCCTTTTTATTTCCACCCACCCCATCAGCCTTTGTGCTTGCTGTTACAGGTTGGTGAGGCTCTGGTGGTTGAACAGGAGTGAAGGAGAGGAAATCAGAGAGGAAACAGGCTAGGTGAGGAAGGCCACTCGAAGGTCTTTTCTCTTAATGAGATAGGAAGACAAGGGAGGGTCTCAAGCAGGAGAACAGCATTGTTTGACTTATGTTACAGGATCATTCCAGTTGCCATGTTGAGAATAGTTGCAGGGAGGCTGGAGCAAAAATATGGAGAAGAGTGAGGAGTCAACTGCAAAAATTCAGGTGAAAAATATGTTATTGGCTTGGTCTAGGGAGCAGAGCTGGTGTACTACACAACTCTAGACGTCCTAGAGGGAGGTAGTGGTGAAAGTGACCTAATGTAGTAGGATTCTGGGTAGTGTAAGACAGAGCAAACAGAATATGCTATAATAAACGGATCTGGGGTGTGTGAAAAAGGAATTGATTTCAAAGTTTTTGGCCTGAAAAACTAGGAAGATGGAATTGCTATTACTAAGATAGAGAAGATTCCAGGAAGAATGGGTTGAAGAAGTCCTATCCCATGCTGAGTCATAAAGAAAATCTTCTAAAATATTTAGTTTTTCTTTTCACATTTCACAGTCTTTAATCCACCTGGATTTGATTTCTGTTTTTAGTGTGACACAGGGATTCTTATTTAATTGCTCCTTTATTTGGATTACCAATTGTCTCAATGTCTTTTACTGAATAGTCGGTCCCACCTTTATCCCCAGTGACCTGCAATGGTAACACTAGTATCTACCAAGCTTCCATATCTGCACAGATCAGTTTCAAGGGTCTCTATTCTGCCCACCAGTCTAATATTATGCTTTTAATTACCAAGTATTATAAGTAGTCTAATATCTGGTTAGGCGATCCATACTTTCCAGCCCTCCATCACCATCACCATCAGCTAATGGCTTGGCTATTATAAGTCCTTGACTCTGACATATAAATTCTAGAATCAGCTTGTCAATTTCCACAAAAAAATCCTATTGAGATTTTCATTGGAAGTATGTTGAATCTTCAGTTCAACTTAGGGGCTGATATCAGCTTTAGAACAATTAATTTTCAAATCCATGAATATGATATGCAGATCCATTAATTTAAATCTTCCTTCAGTATCTATAAATAACATTTTATAATTTTTCTATAAGGGTTAGTCAGTGTTTTTGTTAGATTTCCTCAGAAGAATTTCTTTTTTAATGGTTTTTATTTAAATTCCAGTTATATAACATACAGTGTAATATTAGTTTCAGGTGTACAATTTAGTGATTCAACACTTACATACAAAACCCAGTGCTCATCACAAGTGCACTCCATAAACCCCATCACCTGTTTCTTATTTTTGCTGGTTATTACAAATAGTATCTTTTTTAAAACTACATTTTGTAAATTTGCTGCTTGTATATATACATACAATTTTTATTTTTGAATATGAATCTTTTATCCAGAAGCCTTGCTTAACTTGCCTATTAATTCCAATAATTTGTAGGTTCTTTGGGGGCTTTTAAATAATAATAATAATGACTACACTTATGCACAACATACAACATGTGCCAGGCATGGCTCTAGATACTTTATATACATTTTAAATTTCATAAGATCCTTATGCAATAGGTTCTATAATTCCAGTATTTTTAAGTAGAAAAAACTGATAATGGAAAGGTTAAATAACTTGCCTAAGGCCACAAAGCTAGGAAAGGTCAGAGGATATTTGAATTCTAGCCACCTGGTGCTCAGTTCACATTAGTAACCATTAGGGTTTTCTTGCCATTATACCATCTATCCCAGCTGACATGTCCAGGACAACAGTGAATGTAAGTAAAGAAAACAGGTATCTTTCATTATTCTCACATTTTACCCTTAACTGTATATTTTAGAAAGAATTTTTAAGATATCTTTTATCAGATTAAGTAGAGTCCCCTTTGTTCTTAGTTTGCACATTAAATTTTTTTAAAATTATAAACAAGTGTTGAGTTGTATTAACTATTTATGCAGCAGTTATTAGATGATCATGTGATTTATTTTCCTTTGATCTCTTTATGTGGTAAATTATATTAGCTGGTTTTCTAATATCAAACTAAATTTGTATTCCTGCATTTAGACCAGTGTAGATGAATTTTCTTTGTAAATTATGTAAACTACCATCAATGTAAGAGGGTTTATAAAACTTATGTATGCAGTTTAAAGCATAATAATAATAGCCCTGTGCCACCTCCCAGGTTCAAATACAGTTTTATAGGAACCTTGGGGACATTGACTCTTCCTGGCCTTTTTACCGGGAGCTATTTTATAGAGTAATGACTTACATTTCAAAAGATTAATGTGACTGCTCTGTTGAGGCTGGACAGAACAAGTGAAGGAAAAATAGAAACAGGGAGACCACTGACAAGGACAAGATCAGGGTAGGATTTAAAATGGCTCCAGGGGAACCTGGGTGGCTCAGTTCATTGAGCATCCAACTGTTGATTTTAGCTGAGGTCATGATCTTAGGGTCATGAGATTGAGCCCCATGCCAGGCTCCATGCTCAGCAGGGAGTCTGCTTGAGATTCTCTCTCTCTCTCCCCCCTCTCAAATAAATAAATAGAAGATGACAGAGGAGTAGGGGGACCCTAAGTTTGTCTCATCCCTTGAATACAACTAGATGGTTATCAAATCATTCTGAACACCCAAGAAATCAATTGGAGATCTGAGAAAACAAATGCTGCAAGTCAGCAAGTAGAAAAGTGACCACTGTTTGGAAGGTAGGAGGTGTGGAGACTTGAAATTGGTGTGATATAGGTGAGGATAAGGCAGAAGGGAAGGAGCCCCAGCTTACGGAGGCTACTGCAAAGTATTATAAGCAGAGGAGTGCAAAATCAGAACTTTTAGAAGTCTGCTACAGTGGGGGATGTGCCTGAATTAAAGGTGCTCAGGTGGTGAAGCAGGAGGGAATCTTAGGTGTGACAGCATGTTCTGAGGATCCCTGGGGTGGCAGGAAGAATGGGTGGTCCTAAGTGTGGCAGAGTAACCAGGCATAGGAGCGTAGAAGTGACTAAGAACAGTGAGTCTAGGTACCAGTGTTCTCCTTTGTGTAGCTATAAATTGCAAACAACTGCAGGTCGTGAGATTCCTTTCTTGAGATGGTACCAACAAAAAGCAAAAGCATGGCAAGACCCTCTCCTAGAAGAAGAGCATGGATCCATGCTGTGGGAGTACCTAAAATTTGGAGTTTTGAGAACTTCCCTAATATGGGGGAAAAACAGGTATTCAAGTACAAGAGGCACAGAGAACTGCCCTCAAAATCAACAAAAATAGGTCACACCTCAACATATTATAGTAAAACTTGCAAATTTAAAAGGTAGAAAATCCTGAAAGCAGCTTGGGACAAGAGGTCCTTAAACTACAAGGGTAAAAACATAAGGCTGGCGGGAGACCTGTCTACAGAGACCTGGCAGTTAAGAAAGACTGCCATGATATATTCAATGTGCTAAATGGGGAAAATATTAACCCAAGGATACTTTATCCAGCAAGGCTGTCATTCAGAATGGAAGGAGAGATAAAGAATTTCACAAACAAAAACTAAAGGAATTTGTGAACACAAAACCAGCCCTGCAAGAAATATTGAAGGGGACACTTTGAAAGGGAAAGAGAGACCAAAATTAACAAAAACTAGAAAGGAACAGAGATGATCTACAGGAACAGTGACATTACAGGTAATAGAATGGCAAGAAATTCATATCTTTCAATAATTACTCTGAATATAAATGGACTAAATGCACCAATCAAATGACATAAGGTAACTGAATGGATATAAAAAAAAAAAAAAAAGACCCATCGATATGCTGCTTACAAGAGACTCATTAGAGACCCAAAGACACGTCTAGGTTGAAAGTGAGGGGGTGGAGAGCCATTTATAATGCTAATGGACATCAAAAGAAAGCTGGAGTAGCCATTCTGCCTTCGGCTCAGGTCATGAACCCAGGGTCCTGGGATTGAGCCCCACATCGGGCTCCCTGCTCAGCGGGAAGCCTGCTTCTCCCTCTCCCACTCCCCCGACTTGTGTTCCCTCTCTCGCTGTGTCTCTCTCTGTCAAATAAATAAATAAAATCTTTAAAAAAGAGAGAATACTTTGAGTCAATTTCATATATGAGCAAATTAGACAATGTGGAAGAAATGGCTAAATTCCTAGAAACATATAAACTTCCAAAACTGAAAAAGGAAGAAATAGAAAACCTGAACAGACCATTTACCAGCAAAGGAATTGAGTCAATCATCAAAAATCTAAATGTAAATGCTAGATATTCATCCTTTCTGATGGTTGAATATTCCATTGCATATATATATACCATATCTTCTTTATCCATTCATCTGTCAATGGACATCTCGGCTCTTCCCACAGTTTGGCTATTGTGAACATTGAGGGTATGAACACTGGGGTGCAGGTGCCCCTTCGGATCAATACATTTGTATCTTTGGGGTAAATACCTAGTAGTGCAATTGCTGGGTCATAGGGTACCTTTATTTTTAACTTTTTGAGGGATGTCCATACTGTTTTCAAGAGTGGATGCACCAGCTTGCATTCGCACCAACAGTGTAGGAAGGTTCCCCTTTCTCCACATCCTTGCCAACATCTGTCATTTCCTGACTTGTTAATTTAAGCCATTCTGACTGGTGTGAGGTGGTATCTCATTGTGGTTTTGATTTGTATTTCCCTCATGCCAAGAGATATGGAGCATTTTTTCATGTGTCTATTGGCCATTTCTATGTCTTCCTTGGAGAAATATCTGTTCGTGTCTTCTTGACTGGATTCTTTGTTTTTTCGGTGTTGAGATTGATAACATCTTTATAGGTGCACAAGCTAACCTTACACCTAAAGGATCTGGAGAAAGAACAGCAAATAAAGTCTAAACCAAGCAGGAAAAGAGAAATAATAAAAAGTAGAGCAGAAATCAATGAAATAGAAGCTATAAGAACAGTAGAACAGATCAACAAAACTGGAAGCTGGTTGTTTGAAAGAATTAATAAGATCAATAAACCTCTAGCCAGACTTATCCAAAAGAAAAGAGAAAAGACCCCAATTTGTTTTTAAGATTTTATTTATTTATTTGAGAGAAAGAGTGAGAGAGAGAGAGAGAGCACATGAGCAGGGGGAGAGGGAGAGGTGGGCTCCCCACTGAGCAGGGAGCCCGATGTGGGGCTCGATCCCAGGACTCTGAGATCATGATCTGAGCCGAAGGCAGACGCTTAACCAACTGAGCTACCCAGGCGCCCCATAAACCCCAATTTTTTTAAAGAGCAATCTACACATTCAATGCAATCCCTATCGAGATACCATTGACATTTTTCACAGAGCTGGAACAAGTAATCCTAAAATTTATATGGAAACAGAAAAGACCCAGAATAGCCAGAGGAATGTTGAAAAAGAAAACCAAAGCTGGTGGCATCACAACGTCAGACTTCAAGCTCTATTACAAAGCTGTAATCATCAAACAGTATTGTACTGTCACAAAAACAGACACATAGATCAATGGAACAGAATAGAGAACCCAGAGATGGACCCTCAACTCTATGGTCAACTAATCATTGACAAAGCAGGAAAGACTATCCAATGGAAAAAAGACCGTCTCTTCAACAAATGGTGTTGGAAAAATTGGACAGCCACATGTAGAAGAATGGAACTGGACTTTTTTCTTACACCATACACAAAGATAAATTCAAAACGAATGAAAGACCTAAATGTGAGACAGGAATCCATCAAGATCCTAGAGGAGAACACAGGCAGCAACCTCTTCGACCTTGGCTGCAGCAAATTCTTGCTAGACACTTGAGGAGAATGTGTATTCTGTTGCTTTAGAATGGAGTTCTCTGTATATATCTTTTAAGTCCATCTGGCCCGATGTATCATTCAAAGCCCTTGTTTCCTTGTTGATCTTCTGCTTAGATGATCTGTGCACTGCTGCAAGTGGGGTGTTGAAGTCCCCTACTATTATTGAATTATTATCAATGTGTTTCTTTAATTTGGTAATTAACTGGTTGATATAATTGGCTGCTCCCCAAATAAGAGTATAAATATTTATAATTGTTAGATCTTCTTGTTGGGTAGACCCCTTAAGTATGATATAGTGTCCTTTTTCATCTCTTACTACAGTCTTTGGTTTAAAATCTATTTGCTTGATATGAGGATTGCTCCCACCTTTCTTTTGAGGTCCATTAGCATGATAAATGTTTCTCCACCCCCTCACTTTCAGTCTGGAGGTGTCTTCAGGTCTAAAATGAGTCTCTGTAGACAACATATGTATGTGTCTTGCTTTTTTTATCCAATCTAGTCCCCTGTTTCTTTTGATTGGAAAATTTAGCCCATTTATATTCAGAGTAACTTTTGAAAGATATGAATTTAGTGCCATTGTATTACCTATAATGTCCCTGTTTCTGTAGATTGTCTCTGTTTCTTTCTGGTCTATGTTACTCTTGGGCTCTCTCTTCACTTAAAGGATCCCCCTTACTATTTCTTGAGGGCTGGCTTGGTGGTCACACATTCTTTCAGTTTCTGTCTGTCCTGATTCTCAGGTATCTTTGCCTGGGCAAAGTTTCACTGCCCCTTGCCAGGGGGCCAGGTTCAGTGTAAGTTGTTTTGGTTGCTCTGTGTGGCTTTTGTTCTCTGAAGGCTTTCCCTGCCTTTTAGAGGATCAAAACAAAAATGGCTATACCCCGATCTCCAGCCCCAGAGGTGAAAGTTTGTGGTCCCCACTCTTCAGTAAATCCTCAGGGATAAATGGTCTTAACTTTTTTGTGTGCCAAACTCTGCAGGCTTCTGAGGTGTGTACCCACTCCCAGGGGAAGGCTGAGGGTCCCCCACTACTGCACTTTGTAGGACTCTGGCATGGAGAGTGGTCATCCTATCGTGAACACACACCAGCTCTGCCCCTCCCAAGGGAAGGTGGAGGGTCCCATATTCAGGTCTTTGCAGCATCCCCATGCTGAAAGCAGTCACTGGATCAGGCCACAGCTCATTGTTTATGGCAAACTGAGCTGAGAGCACCCTCCCAAGCTCACTGACCATAACCAGCTACCCCACTCCAATGTTTGGGAACTTTACTGGCTCAGGCACCCCCATTCTTTCTGTGACTCCAGGGATCCTGAGACCACACTGTCCCACCTAGAATTCTGCCCCTTTTCTCTACCTGAGCACCTTTCAGGAAGGGATGTCTCTCACTGGAGCAGATTTCTAAGATTTCCTATTTTGCCCTCCAGGGCTATATCACTTTCCAGTAGCCAGCTTACTGAGGCTACCTCCCTGTGCCATTTATCTTCTGATATATCCCTCACTTCTCCACATGTCCTACCTTGCAAAAAGTGATCCCTTTTCTACTTGTAGAGTTCCAGATATTCTTTCCTTATATCTCAGGTTGAATTCATGGGTGTTCAGAATGATTTGATAGTTATCTAGCTAAATTCAGGAACCAGATGAAAAGAGGTCCCCTACTCTTCTCTCCTCTTGCCTCTCCCTGCTACAATTTCAGACTTCAAACTGTATTACAGAGCTGTAATCATCAAGACAGTGTAGTCTTGGCACAAAAACAGACACATAGATCAATGGAACAGAATAGAGAACCCAGAAATGGACCCTCAACTCTATGGTCAACTAATCTTTAACAAAGCAGGAAAGATTATCCAATACAAAAAAGACAGTCTTTTCAACAAGTGATGTCGGAAAACTTGACAGCCTCATGCAGAAGAATGAAACTGGACAACTTTCTTACACCACACACAAAAGGAAACTCAAAATGGGTGAAAGACCTAAATGTGAGACAGGAATCCATCAAAATCCTGGAAAAGAACACAGGCAGCAACCTCTTTGACCTTGGCTGCAACAAATTCTTGATAGACACTTCTCCAAAGGCAAGGGAAACAAAAGCAAAAATAAACTATTGGGACTTCATCAAGATAAAAAGTCTCTGCACAGCAAAGGAAACAGTCAACAAAACTAAAAGGCAACCCACGGAATGGGAGAAGATATTTGCAAATGACATATCAGATAAAGGGCTAGTATCCAAAATCTATAAAGATGTTATCAAACTCAACACCGAAAAAAAACAAAGAATCCAATCAAGAAATGGTCAGAAGACATGCACAGACATTTCTCCAAAGAAGATATAGAAATGGCCAACAGACACATGGAAAAATGTGCCATATCACTTGGCATGAGGGAAATACAAATCAAAACCACAATGAGATACCACCTCACAACAGTCAGAATGGCTAAAATTAACAACTCAGGAAACAACAGATGTTGGCAAGGATGTGGAGATAGGGGAACCCTCTTACACTGTTGGTGGTAATACAAGCTGGTGCAGCCACTCTGGAAAACAGTACGGAGTTTCCTCAAAAAGGTAAAAATAGAACTACCCTATAACCCAGCAATTGCACTACTAGGCATTTATACACAGATACAAACATAGTGGTTTGAAGGGGCACACACATCCCAATGTCTATAGCAGCAATGTCCACAATAGCCAAACTATGGAAAGAGCCCAGATGTCCATCAGCAGATGAATAGATAAAGAAGATGTGGTATATATACACAATGGAATATTACTCAGCCATCAGTAAGAATGAAATCTTGCCATTTGCAATGACATGGATGGAACTAGAGGGAAATATTCTAAATGAAATATGTCATTCAGAGAAAGAAAAATACCATATGATATCACTAATTTGTGGAATTTAAGAAACAAAACAGATGAATATAGGGGAAGGGAAGGAAAAATAAAATAAGATGAAAACAGGAGGCAAACTATAAAAGACTCAACTATAAGAAACAAACTGAGGGTTGCTGGAGAGGAGGTGGGTGGGTGAATGAGGTAACTGGGTGATAGGCATTAAGGAAGGCACTTGATGTAATGAGCACTGGGTGTTACATGCAACTGATGAATCACTAAAGTATACCCCTGAAACTAATAATAAACTATATGTTAATTAAATTGAATAAGTAAATAATTAAAAATCAATCAATCAATCTTTTTAAAAAAATGGCTGCATGCTGGTTCTCTCTCCCCTCCCCTTCACCTGGGTCACAAAGCACCTTTGACCTTAGCAAAGTATAGCTGGTCTATGCACTTTCTCTGCCCTGCCAACTCAGGCCAGTACCTTTTGCTCCAAGCCTTGGTATCCTCCAAACTGTCCAGCTATATACTAAGCTCTCCAAGTGACCCCACTGAAGCACCTCTAATTAGATTAATGTGAAAGGGAGGCACCACCTTCACTTTGGGGAGTGGTAACTCAGCATGTAAAAGCCAAATAAATTCTCTCAAAACATCCTTGCCAGTTTCCCAAATCTGACCATTTTGTACCTCAATATTGGTAAGTTTTTTTGACAGATTTTTAGATATCTACCTTAAATTTCCATCATCCAGAAGAGTCTGTTTCACAGCTCACATTGATATCTGATCTCTGTCATCTTTGAGGCTTTAGTCGCAATTTCTAACTTAACATTCTGTCATATAAGCATTTAAAGCCATAAATACCAAACACAATAAAAATTGCTTTTGAAATCTTGCCATTTGCAACAACATATTTGGAGCTAGAGAGTATAATGCTAAGTGATATAAGTCATTCAGAAAAAGACAAACACCATATGATTTCACACATATGTGAAATTTAGAAACCAAAATAAATAAACAAAGGAAAGAGAGAGAGAGAAACCAAGAAATAAACTCTTAACTATAGAGAACAAACTGGTGGTTGCCAGAGGAGAGGTGGGTGTGGGCTGGGTGAAATGGGTGATGGGGTTTAAAAAGTATATTTATCATGCTGAGCACTGAGTAATGTATAGAATTGTTGAATCACTATATTGTACACCTGAAACTGATATAACACTGTATGTTAACTATACTGGAATTAAAAATTTTTAAAACTTAATAAAATTAAAAGAAAAAAAGATTAAAAAAAAACAGAAGGAAAAGAAGGTAGATTTCTAGCTTGATAGCATTGTCATTAGTGAAGATGGCCTGTAATGGTTTCAGTCCTTTGAAATTTTTAAGACTTGTTTTATAGCCCAAGCAGTCAATTTTTGTAGATGAACAATGTGTACTTAAAAAAAATCTATTGGGTTCAGGATTCTGAGTTTGTTTAATAAAGCAGGTTTTTTTCATTATTTCTATACAAGTCTTCTAATTTCTTGTTTATATTCCTTGCTTAATCTATTAATTTCTAAGAGATGTGTCTTTAAGTCTTTCAATTTGTCAATTTCTCCTTGTAGCTCTAGCAATTGTGCTTTATCTATTTCAAGGTTATTTGTATGCAGCAAACTTAGAACTATTACATCACCTGAATGAATTGCAATCATTTTTCTTTTCCATAGTGCCTTTGCCTTACAATCTATTTGTCTGATATCAATATAGCATGCTCAGGTTGCTTTTGGTTAGTATTTGCTTGGTATATATTTTTCTGTATTTCCACATTTCTCTTCTCTCTATGTCTTTTTGTTTTAAGTATGATTTAAGTAATATATATTTGGAAAATATTTTCTGTAGTCTGATCATCTGTTTTTTAATCAATGAGGTTTAATCCATTTATTTTTATTTTAATACCTGATATATTTGAATTTAGTCCTATGACCTTATTTTGTGTTTTCTGTTGGTGCTTTCCCTATGCTGCTTTCTCCCCCTTCCTTTCTTTTTTTCTTTACGATTTTATTTATTTATTTGAGAGAGAGCCAAAGTGATCACAGAGGCAGAGGGAGAAGCAGACTCACTGCTGAGCGAAAGCCCGATGCAGGGCTTGATCCCAGGACCCTGAGATTATGACCTGAGGTGAAGGCAGATGCTTAACCGACTGAGACACCCAGGCACCTCACCCCCCTTCCTTTCTTATTTTGGATTTGAGAGAGCCTTCTTTCTTCCAATTTTTGTCTTTGATCTTCCTATTTTTGAGTGGTTACCTTTGACATTTTTACATGCAGTTAACAAACTTTAAAGTTATTCGAGGTATTTAGGCTTTCTTAAATAATATAAGGACATTAACAGGTTTCAGTTTATGCTATTCAACCCAATCTCAGCTTGTATGTTATTATTTTATGGCATGTTAATGCTACAGAAGCAAAGTATTTTAAGCTGCAGATTCTGGAGATACAGTGTCTGGTTTTGGGTCCTAGATCTTTCACTTACCAGCTGTGAGACTTTAGACAAGTGACCTAACTTTTCTGTGTTTCAGTGACTTCAACAGTAAAATAGAGATAATAATAATACCTATTTCATAGGGTTGTTGAGAACATTCAATGAGTAAGTTCTGTAAAGCTCTGAGAACTGTGTGCTTGGCACTAGTAAATCTTCAAAAATGGATAGAGATCATCATCATTATGATTTTACCCCATAAATTCTAATTTATGTATATTATGTATATTGTATGTATATATATTGATGTAAATATACATCATTTTATGGTTACTTCTAAAGAAAAAATAAAATATTTTGCACAGCAAAGGAAACTGTAAACAAAATGAAAAGGCAACCTAGTAGGTGGGAGAATATATTTGTAAATGATATATCCAATATGAGGTTAATATCCAAAATATCTAAAAAACTTATACAAATCAACATCAAAATGATAACAGTAATAATAATTTGACTAAAATATTGGCAGAGGACCTGAATAGACATTTTTTCAAAGAAGACATACAGATGGCAAATGGACACATGAAAAGATGTTCAGCATCACTACTCATCAGGGAAATGCAGATCAAAACCACAATGAGATATCACCTCACACCAGTAAGAATGGCTAGTATTAAAGAGAAAGCAAATAACAAGTGTTGGCAAGGATGTGGAATAAAGGGTACCCTATGCACTGTTGGTGAGAATGCAAATTGATGCAGCCACTAGGAAAAATAGTATAAAAGTTCCTCAAGAAAGTAAAATAATAATACCATACGATTCACTAATCCTACCACTCAGTATTCACCCAAAGAAAATAAAAACATGAATCCAAAAGTATATATACACCCCTATGTTCATTGCAGGATTATTTACAATAGCCAAAACATGAAAGCAGCCTGTTTATCTATAGAGGAATGGATAAAGAAGATATGGCATGTATTTATGTATGTATTATATATATATAACATATTAAATATATTTATAAAATATAAAATATACAGTGGAACACTACTCATCCATAAAAAAGAATGAGATCTCATTGTTTGTGGCAACATGGATGGGCCTTAAGGATATGATGCTAAGTAAAATAAATCATACAGAGAAAGGCAAATACCATTTGCTTTCACTTATATGTGGAATCTAAAAAAATAAAACAAAACAAAAAAACAGAAAGGACTCAAAAATACAGAGAACAAACTGGTGGTTCCCTGAGGGGAGGAAAGTGTGAGGGTGGGTGAAATACACAACAGAAATTAAGAGTACAGACTTACAGTTGTAAAATAAATAAATTATAGGAATTAAAAGTACAAAAGGAGGGGCGCCTGGGTGGCTCAGTCGGTTAGGCGACTGCCTTCGGCTCGGGTCATGATCCTGGGGTCCCGGGATCGAGTCCCGCATCAGGCTCCCTGCTCGGCAGGGAGTCTGCTTCTCCCTCTGACCTTCCTCCCTCTCATGGTCTCTGTCTCTCATTCTCTCTCTCTCAAATAAATAAATAAAATCTTTAAAAAAAAAATTAAAAAAAAAAAGTACAACAGGAGGGGAAGAATGAAGGGGGGGAAATCGGAGGGGGAGGTGAACCATGAGAGACTATGGACTCTGAGAAACAAACTGAGGGTTCTAGAGGGGAGGGGGGTGGGGGGGATGGGTTAGCCTGGTGATGGGTATTAAAGAGGGCATGTTCTGCATGGAGCACTGGGTGTTATATGCAAACAATGAATCATGGAACACTACATCAAAAACTAATGATGTAATGTATGGTGATTAACATAACATAATAATAAAAATAAAGAAAAAAAGTACAGCATAGGAAATATAGTCAATAATACTGTAATAACATTGTATGGTGACAAATAATAACTATACTTATCATGGGGAGCATTGCATAATATATAGAATTGTTGAATCACTATGTTGTGCACATGATAGTAATATAGCATTGTGTGACAATTATACATCAGTAATAAAAAATTTTTTTAAAAAGAAAGGCTGCCAAGCTGTGTACTAAGTAAATAAAAATGAGCACACAATAGAGGTGTTGAGCATTGGAGAGTCCTCATTTTTCCAGGCTCCCAGCTTGGGGTGCCTCCATTCCCCATGGTTGGACACCTGGCTTCTGACTTGGCCTTCTCACCCCCACCAGGTGGTGGAGATAATGGGCCAGGAGGGCCAGAGCCAGCTGGGTTGACCCTCGGACCTGGATGAGCTTCCAAGACCATCTCGGTAGGTCAGGAACCCGGTGGGGGGTTGGGCCAGGCACTGAGGTGTGGGGGATTTCCCTGTACCCACCCCCACCCCCACCCCCTGCCCCTGCCATATGAGTTCTGCAGGGGGATGGCATATTGTGGACCTCAGGTTGGACCTCAAGACAGCCTGGAGACCTCTCAGCCAGAGGGCGAATTGGGGGCCAGGGTGGAGAGCAACTCTGAGGGGGCCTCCCCTGAGCCTTGTGCTTCCCCACCTGGGATTGTGCAGCCTGACCAGGAGAAGCTGGAGCAAGACCCTTAGGAGTCCCAGGACATCAAAGCTCAGCAGAAAGACCTGGAACAATTCACAAAGCTCCTGAAGCAGAAGAGGATCACTCTGGGATATACTCAGGCGAATGTGGGGTTCACCCTGGAGGTTCTCTTCGGGAAGGTGTTCAGCCAAAGAACCATCTGCGGTTTTTAGGCTCTGCCGCTCAGTTTCAAGAGCATGTATAAGCTGCAGACCCTGCTGCAGAAGTGGGTGGAGGAAGGTGACAACAATGAAAATCTACATGAAATATGCAAAGCAGAGACCCTTGTGCCAGCCCCAAAGAGAAAGTGAACAAGTATGGAGAACCAAGTGAGAGACAACCTGGAGAACATGTTCCTGCAGTGCCTGAAACCCACCTTGCAGCAGATCAACCACATTGCCCAGCAGCCTAGGTTGAGAAGGATGTGGTCTGAGTGTGGTTCTGCAATCATTGCCAGAAGGGTAAATGATCAGTGACTATTCACAAGAAGATTTTGAGGCTGCTCTCCCCCTTCCTCACAGGCACCAGTATCGTTTCCTCTGGTACCATTTTGGTATCCCAGGCTATGGAGGCCCTCACTTCACTATGCTATACTCCCCAGTTGGTTTTCCTGAGGGTGAGGCATTTCCCTCTGTCTCTGTCACCACTCTGGGCTCTCCCATGCATTCAAACTGAGGTGCCAGCCCTTCCCAGGAATGGGGGGCAAAGGAAGGGGGACAGCTAGGGAAAGAGAACCTAAGGTTTGTACCAGGGCTTTGGGATTAAGTTCTTCATTCACTAAGAAATGACTTGGGAACAAAAGGGATGTGGGGTCAGGGAGATTGGGGGGAACAGGTTGTAGGGAAGGTGAAGTTCCAGGATGCTTTTGTTTTTAATCCCCATGTCACTTATCACTTTGTTCTTAAATAAAGAAGCCTGGGACATGGAAAAAAAATGAGCACCCATTAAACAACAAATCATAAAAGCATAATCATAATATCAGACCCTTAAAAAGCAATCAAACCTTCTTCAGGTTTTAAAGAAGTCAATATTTGAACTATTTTGTGAAATTTCACCACTTAATTCTGAAGGTCATATGTTACAATACAAATACCTTGCCTGCAAAATGAATTGTTCTTCACATTTTCATGCAAGTAAATACAAATATATAAAGAAAAACAAATAAAGAACAGGTAACTAATTCTGATAATATCTTCCGAATCACCAACTGCATTTTTAGACTGCAAATACTATAAATTTGAACATGTTGCAGGAATCTCCTTTTTGCATTTGTGTAAATAATCCCAAAATAACATTCTACTGCTTCACAGAGTTGTTAAAGTATACCTCTCAGGTGTACAATTTAGTGATTCAACACTTACATACAACACCTGGTGCTCATCACAAATACACTCCTTAATCCCCATCACTAAATTATACACTTGAAACTAATATTAGACTGTATGTTAACTAACTGGAACTTAAATAAAAACTTAAAATAATATATCCCTCTCTGAATATTTAGTAAAAATATCAGTGGTCATCAGGAGTCAGAGGCAAGGGAGGGATGAATAGACAGAACTCGGGATTTTTAGGGCAGTGATAATACTCCAAGTCTGTAATAATAAATGCATGTCATTATAAATTTGCAAAACCCATAGAATTAAAACATCAGAAATGCACCTTAACTTATGAACTTTGGGTGACAATGATGTGAATGATGTGTAGGTTCACTGATTATAACAATTGTGCCACATGGTGCATGATATCAAAAATGGGGGAGGCTGTGCATATGTTAGGGCAGGGGCTATAGAGGAACTCTGTATTTCCATGCAATTTTGCTGTAAACCTGTAACTGCTCTAAAAAGTTAAGTTTGTTAATTTAAAAAAACTGTAAGAAAATACCATAAAAATCCATAAATGAAAAGAAATTGCATAATTTTGATTGGAATATTAAATATTGTAAAGATATCAATTTTCTCCTAAATTGTATATATGGCACACAATCACAATCAAAATCACAAGATGCATTTTAAAAACTGAAAAGTTGATTCTAAAATTTATGTAGAAATGTAAGGATTCTAACAATTGTAAATATTTATGTCCCCAGCGTGGGAGCACCCAGATATATAAAAGAATTAACAATTCTTGTGATAACAATTGATAACAATATTGATAACAACATTAGGGGACTTTAACACCCCCACTTACAGCAATGGACAGATCATCTAAGCAGAAAATCAAAGGGAAGCAATGGCTTTGGATGACACACTGGACCAGTGTCATAAAAGATATAGTCAGGACATTCCATCCTAAAGCAATAGAATACACATTCTTTTCAAGCACACATGGCACATTATCCAGAATAGAGCACACATTATGTCAAAACTCAGGCCTTAACAAGTACAAAAAGACTGAAATGATAACACACATCTTTTCTGACCACAACGCTATGAAACTTGAATTCAACCCCAAGAAAAAATTTGGAAAGACCACAAATACATGGAGGTTAAACAACACACTACTAAAGAATGAATCGGTCAACAAGGAAATAAAAGTAGAAATTTAAAAATTCATTGAAACAAATGAAAATGAAAACACAACAGTCTAACATCTTTGGAATGCAGCAAAAATGGTCATAAGAGGAGAAATATATAGCAAAACAGGCCTACCTCAAGAAGCAAGAAAAATCTCAAATAGGCGACCTAACCGTAGACCTAAATGAGCTAGGTAAAGAACAACAAGGGAAAACAAAAGCCAGCAGAAGAAGGGAAATAATAAATATTAGAGCAGGAATAAGAGATATAGAAATAACAACAACAAAAAAGGAGTAGAGCAGATCAATGAAACCAAGAACTAGTTCCTTGAAAAAATTAATAAAAATTATAAATCCCTAGCCAGACTCATCAAAAAGAAAAGAGAAAGGAACCAAATAAATAAAATCAGAAATGAGAAGGCAGGAATCACAACCAACAGCACAGAAATACAAACAATTATTGGGGCACCTGGGTGGCTCAATTGGTTAAGCATCCAACTTTTGATTTCAGCTCAGGTCATGATCTCATGGTTGTGAGATTGAGCCCCATGTCAGGCTCCATGCTGGGCATGGAACTTTCTTAAGATTCTCTGCCCCTTGCATGGAGCACTGGGTGTTATACACAAACAGTGAATCATGGAACATTACATCAAAAACTAATGATGTACTGTATGGTTACTAACATAACAATAAAAATTAAAAATAAAATAAATAAATAAATAAATACATACAATCTTTTAAAAAATCCCCTCCCCCTCTCTAAAAAAATTTTAAAAAGATATACAGACAATTTTAAAAGAATGTTATGAAAAATTATACACCAATAAATTAGGCAATCTGAAAGAAATGGTTAAATTCCTAGAAACATATAAACTACCAAAACTTAAACAAGGAGAAATGGAAAATTTGAATAAACCCATAACCAGCAAAGAAATTGAATCAATAATCAAAAATCTCTCAACAAATAGAAGTCCAGGGCTCAATGGCTTCACAGGGGAATTCTATCAAACATTTAAGGAAGATCTAATACCTATACTTCTCAAACTTTTCCAAAAAAAAAAAAAAAGGAAATGGAAGGACAACTCCCAAACTCATTCTATGAGGCCAGCGTTACCCTGATTCAAAAACCAGATAAAGAATCCACCAAAAAAAAAAAAAAAGAAGAAGAAGAAGTAGTACAGGCCAATATCCCTGATGAACATGGATGCAAAAATTCTCAACAAAATATTAGCAAATTGAATCCAAGAGTATATTAAAATAATTATTCACCAGGGCACCTGGGCAACTCAGTCGGTTAAGTGCCTGCCTTCGGCTCAGGTCATGCTCCCAGGGTCCTGGGGTCAAGCCCCGCATCAGGCTCCCTCCTCAGCGGGGAGTCTGCTTCTCCCTCTGCCTCTCCCCCTACACCCCCAACTTGTGCTCTCTCTCTCTCCCTCTCTTTCTCTCTCAAATAAATAAATAAAATCTAAAAAAAAAAAAAAAAAGAATTACTCACCATGATCAAGTGGGATTTATTCCTGGCCGCAAGAGTGGTTCAATATTCACAAATCAATCAACCTGATAGACCACATTAATAAAAGAAAAGATAAGAAACATAGCACCCTCTCAATGGATGCAGAAAAATGATTTGACGAAGTACAGCATACATTCTTGATAAAAATGCTCAACAAAGTAGGGATAGAAGGAATATAACTCAACATAATCAAGGCCATGTACAAAAAACCCACAGCTGATTTGATCCTCAGTGGTGAATAACTGTGAGCTTTTGCCCTATGATCAGGAATAAGACAGGGATGTCCACTCTTATCAATGTTATTTAACATAGTACTGAAAGTCCCAGCATCAGCAATTGTTGGAATTCATAGTGTCTGGCTAGATAAGATTTAATAAACACATGCCTCCCTGGATGAGATTTGTTGAAAAGCAAAGAAGAAGTGTCCAGAAAACTGAGCCCCCTTTAAGGTTTCTGGGCTGAAAACAGCCAGATTCTTGTTGCGGCTCAATGCACTCATCCAGGGAGTAAATGGTTGACTTAGGAGAAACATTTATCTTCGGAGGTCACCCACTCCCTGTACTCCCAGTCTGCATGCCCATCACAAGCACAGCTTGTTCTAGTCACACAATACTCCCTATGCCACTGTCTTGATTATTACATCTTCACATTCCTTCTTATTTTTCTTATTCCCTTGTTATATTGATAACATTCACAATAAAGGTGGAAGCAAAGTCTGGCTTGGGACATTTTGCCACTATAGCCTCTGGTCCCCAGGCCCTCTCCTTTCTCCTACTAAGGTGTCTGGAGTAATCTTTTCATTTGCCACCTCAGGGTTTGCTGGCCAATCCCAACAAGCAATCATACAACAAAAAGAAATAAAAGGCAACTAAATCAAAAGTCAGACTTTCACTATTTGCAGATGACATGATACTCTATATAGAAAATCCAGAAGACTCCATGAAAAAAACTGCTAAAACTGATACACAAGTTTAACAAAGTCACAGGATACAACTATATGGTCATTTAATCCTCAACAAAGCAGGAAAGAATACACAATGGGAAAAAGCCAGTCTCTTCAGCAAATGGTGCTAAAAAACTGGACAGCAACATACAAAAGAATGAAACTGGACCTCTTTCATACACCATCACAAAAATAAATTCAAAATGGATGTCATTCCTAAATGTGATACAGGAAACCATCAAAATCCTATAGGAGAACACAGACAGCAACTTCTTTGATAGCAGTCTTAGCATCTAACTACTAGATATGTCTTCTGAGGCAAAGGAAACAAAAAGAAAAAGAAAAAGAGAAAGGAACTATTGGGACCTCATCAAGATAAAAAGTTTCTGCACAGTGAAGGAGGTAATTAACATAAACTAAAAGACAGCCTAGAGAATGGGAGAAGATATTTGCAAATGACACATCTGATAAAGGGTTAGTATCCAAAATATATAAAGAACATATCAAACCCAACACCCAAAAAACAAATAATACAGTTAAGAAATGGGCAGAAGACAGGAATAGACATTTCTCCAAAGAAGACATACACATGGCTAACAGACACATGAAAAGATGCTCAACATCACTTATCAGGGAAATTCAAATCCAGACTACAATGAGATATCACCTCACACAACTCAGAATGGCTAAAACTAACAACACAAGAAAGAACAGATGTTGGCAAGGATGAGAAGAAAGAGGAACCCACTGCACTGCTGGTGGGAATGCAAACTGTTGCAGAAACTCTGGAAAACAGTATGGAGATTCCTCAAAAGGTTGAAAGTAGAACTACCCTACTATCCAGCAATCACATTACTAGGTATTTACCCAAAGAATACAAAAATACTAATTCAAGGGATACATACACCCTAATATTTATAGCAGCATTATCTATAATAGCCAAAACACAGCCCAAGTGTCCATCGACTCATGAATGGGTAAAAAAGATGTGAGATATGTATATGTGTGCACACACACACACACACACACACATATGGTTGAGTAATATTCCATTGTATGTATCTATATTACTCAACCATAAAAAAGAACACAATATTCCCATTTGCAATGATGTGGATGGAGCTAGAGAGTATTATGCTAAGCAAAATAAATCAGTTAGAAAAAGACAAATACCACATGATTTCACTCACGTGGAATTTAAGAAACAAGACAAATGATCAAAGTGAAAAAAAGAGAGGCAAACCAAGAAACAGACTCCTAAGTATAGTGAACACACTGCTGGTTACCAGAGGGTTGGTGAGTGGGGGGATGGATTAAATAGGTGTTGGGGATTAAGGAGTGCATTTGTTGTGATGAGCACCAGATACTGTAAGTGTTGAATCACTAAATTGTACACCAGAAACAAGTATTACCCTGTATATTAGCTAACTGGAATGTATTTTTTTAATTTTATTTTATTATGTTATGTTAGTCACCATACAGTACATCATTATGTTTTGATGTAGTGTTCCATGATTAATTGTTTTCATATAGCACCCAGTGCTCCATGCAATACATACCCTCCTTAATACCCAACACCGGGCTAACCCATTCCCCCACCCCCATCCCCTCTAAAACCCTCAGTTTGTTTCTCAGAGTCCATAGTCTCTCATGGTTCGTCTCCCCCTCCAATTCCCCCCCTTCATTTTTCCCTTCCTTCTCCTAATGTCCTCCATGCTATTCCTTATGTTCCACAAATAAGTGAAACCATATGATAATTGACTTTCTCTGCTTGACTTATTTCACTTAGCATAATCTCCTCCAGTCCCATCCATGTTGATCCAAAAGACCCCACCCCCAAATTACTAGAACTCATACAGCAATTCAGTAATGTGGCAGGATACAAAATCAATGCACAGGAATCAGTTGCTTTCTTGTACACTAACAATGCTACTGTAGAAAAAGAAATTAGAGACTCGATTCCCTTTACAATAGCACCAAAAACCATAAGATACCTCGGAATAAACCTAACCTAAGAGGTAAAGGATCTATACTCTAGGAAGTACAGAACACTCATGAAAGAAATTGAAGAAGACACAAAAAGATGGAAAATCATTCCATGCTCATGGATCGGAAGAATAAACATTGTTAAAATGTCTATGCTGCCAAGGCAATCTATACCTTCAGTGCCATCCCGATCAAAATTCCAATGACATTTTTCAAAGTGCTGGAACAATCTTAAAATCTGTATGGAATCAGAAAAGACCTCGAATCGCCAAGGAAATGTTGAAAAAGAAAAACAAAGCTGGGGGCATCACGTTGCCCGATTTCAAGCTATATTACAAAGCCGTGATCACCAAGACAGCATGGTACTGGCACAAAAACAGAAATATAGACCAATGGAACAGAATAGAGAACCCAGATATGGACCCTCAACTCTATGGTCAAATAATCTTTGACAAAGTAGGAAAAAACATGCAATGGAAAAAAGACAGTCTCCTCAATAAACAGTGCTGGGAAAATTGGATAACTAACTGGAATTTAAATAAAAACCTTTTGAAAAAAAAGTATGAACACCAGAAAGAAAATCTGAATCCATTTTTAGGACACAAGTTTAGCCCCAGGAAGTGGCTACAATTATCTTGGGGAATAAGTAAAGTCAACATTATTTGATAAAATATTATTTTTAATGTATTTTTTTCTTTTTCAAGTTTTTATTTAAACTCTAGTTAGTTAGCATATAGTGTAATATTGGTTTCAGGAATAGAATTTAGTGATTCATCACATACATATAACACCCAGTACTCATCACAAGTGCCCTCCTTAATACCCATCACCCATTTAGCCTATCCCCTGCCTCCCTCCCCTCCAGCAAGCTTCAGTTTGTTCTCTGTCTTTAAGAGTCTCTTATGGTTTGCTTCCCTCTTTTTTCCCCTTCCCCTATTTTCATCTGTTTTGTTTCTTAAATTCCACATATGAGTGGAATCATATGCTATTTGTCTTTCTCTGACTTATTTCGCTTAGCATATTATACTCTAGCTCCATCTACATCATTGCAAATGGCAAGATTTCATTCTTTTTATGGTTGAGTAATATTCCAGTGTGTGTGTGTATATATACACAGAGGTATATATATACCTCATCTTCTTTATCCATTCATCAGCTGATGGACATTTGGCCTCTCTCCATAATTTGGCTATTGTTGATGCTGGTATAAACATCAGGGTGCATGTGCCCCTTCATATCAGTATTTTTGTGTCCTTTGGGTAAATATCTAGTAGTGCAATTGCTGGGTCGTATGGTAGTTCTATTTTTAACTTTTTGAGGAACCTCTATACTGTTTTCCAGAGTGGCTGCATTCCCACCAACTGTATAAGTGGGTTCCCCTTTCTTCACATCCTCACCAGTATCTGTTGTTTCCTGTGTGATAAAACATTATTTTGAGTAAATAATATCTACTTGAGAGTTAGTATGTCAGAGTAATTAAGAGCACAGATTCTGAAAACCCATTATCTTGGACCAAATTTTGTGTTGGTCAATTATAACATTCTAGGCACTGTGATAAAAAGCACTGTGATAGGGGCGGAGCAAGATGGCGGAGGATTAGGAGACCTGGATTTCCTCTCCTCTCAGGAATTCAGCTGGATAGGGATCAAACCATTCTGAACACCTACAAACTCAACAGGAGATCGAAGAAAGGAATAGCAACAACTCTCTGAACAGAAAAGCGACCACTTTCTGGAAGGTAGGACGTGCGGAGAAGTGAATCCGAGGCGATATTCGGGAGGATAGACGGCAGGGGAGGGGGCCTCCATCCGCCGCTTCTGGCAAGTGATAGAGCCGCGGAGCACAAAATCGGAACTTTTAAAAGTCTGCTCTGCTGAGGGACGTCACTCTGGTGGCTAAGCGGGGGGTGGAACCCTCCGGGACAGTGTGCTCTCAGGACCCTCGGGGTCACAGAAAGACCGGGGGTG
>NC_138385.1:54856526-54874358 GCF_054177405.1 Leptonychotes weddellii
ACCATGAGAGACAATGGACTCTGAAAAACAAACTGAGGGTTCTAGAGGGGAGGGGGGTGGGAGGATGGGTTAGCCTGGTGGTGGGTATTGAGGAGGGCACATTCTGCATGGAGCACTGGGTGTTATGCACAAACAATGAATCATGGAACACTTCATCTAAAACTAATGATGTAATGTATGGGGATTAACATAAGAATAATAAAAAAAAACCCCAAATATTCTTGTGTTTACGAAACATACAACAAGAAGCAATTAACTATTTTCACCAGTGGTATATGAATGTGCTCATTTTTTTCCCTTACTGACATTAAGATTACTACTTTTTTAAAGATTTATTTATTTATTTTAGAAAGAGGGAGAGAGAGAGAGAATGAGGGGGACAGAAGGAGAGAGAGAGAGAGAATCTCAAGCTGACTCCCAGCTGAGTGTGGAGCCTGACTCAGGGCTCGATCCCATGACCCTGAGATCATGACCTGAGCCAAAATCAAGAGTCAGACACTTAACCGATGGAGCCACTCAGGCGCCCCAAGATTACTATTTTTTTAAATCTTTGTGACTTTGGTAGGAATAAATCCATGCTCCGTGGTGTTTTAATTTGTATATCTTTAATTGTTTAGTAAGATTAAGCATTTTTTATGTGTTTTAGCAATTTCTACTTTCTCATTATAAATTCTCTTTTGCAAGTCTTTTGCCAATCTGTCACTTTAGACATGGTATCTTTGACATTCTTTTACTGGAGCTAATTTTCCTTGTTTTTTTGTTTGTTTTGTTTGGCCTATAATTTTCCAGTATTTATTTAGAAACTTCTCCAACTATAAGACTTTTCAGTATTACATTATATCATTTGAATAATCCAATTTATTAATAATTTAATTACATTGTAATGAATTTGAGATTCCATGAAGAACTTTTGGAGGAGTAAAGGTATCAAAGTAGAGCTAAACTAATTGTTGTAGTGAGTCCTGATCCAGATGCAATTGTAGCCTTTTAAAATCTTTAATAAACATTCTACTGTCATATACTTTTTTGCTTTTTATTCAAAAATAATTTAAAGCTCAGAGAAAAGATGCCAGATAGTACAAAGAACTGCTGTATTCTCTTTGTTCAGATTGATCAAGTATTTAAGGGTTTGCACCATTTGTTTTATCATTCTCTATTATCTATCTATATCTATCTATCATCTATCATCTATCTATATCTATATATCCATCCATCCGTCTTTGTTAAAATACTTGAATGTAAGTTGTAGGTGTCATTTCCCTTTCCACCCAAAGAATTTCATGATTATTTCCAAAGAACAAGGACATTCAACAATATAAGTTACATCCTATTTTCAACTTAAGAAAATTTAATGCTGATACAGAGCATTTTCTTTATTCTATCAACCATGTTTCAATTTTTCAATTAATTGAATATTAAACATGATAATAGTTTCCTCCTGCAGTTCATGATAACACATTTCAGCTATTTGTCATATCTTTTTGTTATCTTGAATCTAGAAAAGTTCTTAAGCCTTTCAGACTATGAATTCTGGATCACAACACTACAGAAGTGGTTTTGTGTCCTGAGCAAGGACATCTTTATTGTGGTATATTATACATGAAATAAAAATCCACTAATTTTATGTGCATATTAATGAGTTTTGGTAAATATATACAGTACAGTCCAGATTTAGAATCCTTCTATTCTCCCAAAAAGTTCCCTTCTATTTACATTCAATCCCTGTCTCTGACAATGCCCGATGGCAACTGCTGATTGGCTCTCTCTCCTTGTAGTTTTGTCTTTTCTAGGTTTCTTACATATGGAATCATACGGTATGTAGGTTTTTGTGTCTGGCTTCTTTCACAAAGCATTATGTTCTTGATTTTCACCAAGGCTGTGCCATGAATTTTCTTATTATTTCCAAGTAATATTCCATTATATAGATATATCATGATTTGTTTATCCACTCACTGGGTGATGGCAATTGAGGTTGTTTCCACTTTTTAATCTATTACATGTACTGTTATAAACATTCTTAAACAAGTTTTGTCAGGACATGTTTTCATTTCTCTTGGGTGTATACCTAAGAGTAGAGTTGTTAGGTCATATGGTAACTCTGTTTAACATTTTGAAGAACCGTGGGACTGTTTTTCAAATTGACTGCACCATCTTACATTGCATCAACAATCAATGAAAGTTCCTATTGTTATGCATACACATCAGCATTTGTTTTTAACAGATTTTTGATAATAGCTATTCTTGTGGGTGTTAATTGTTATCTCATATGGTTTCAATTTGCATTTGCTTAATATCTAATGATATTTAGATATTATTTATGTTCTTGTTGGCGATTCATGTAACTTATTTGGAGACTATTAAGATCTTTTGACTATACTGGAATTAACTTATTAATCTTTTTATTATATAGTTGTAATAAGATTTACATACTCTTTGTGTATTCTGGATAATAATAAATTTTAGCAAAGTTACTGAGTTATAAAACCATCACCATAATCCTATCATAGAACATTTTCATTAACCCAATAAGATACCTGTATTCCATTTACATTTAATCCATGTCCCCAAATCAATCCCAAGGCAGCTATTAATCTACTTTCTGTTTCTATAAATTTACTTTAAAAAATTCTTTATTTGAGTACAGTTGACACACACTGCCAAATTAGTTTTAGGCATAAAACATAGTGATCTGACAAGTTTATACATTATGCTATGCTCACCACAAGCATAGCTACCATTTGTCACTTATTACAGTACCATTGACTTATTTCCTATGCTGTGACTTTTATTTCTGTAACTTACTCATTCCATAACTGGTAGCCTGTATCTCCCACTGCCTTTCACCCATTTTGCCCGTCCCGCTGCCCTCCCTTCCCTCTAGTAACTATTAGTTTGTTCTCTGTATTTGTAGGTCTGATTCTGCTTTTTGTTTGTTTACTCATTTTTTTAGATTCCACATATAAGTGAAATCATATGGTATTGTTTTTCTCAATCTGAATTATTTCACTTAGCACAATACCCCGTAGATCCATCCATGTTGCCTCAAATGGTAAGATCGCATCCTTCTTTATAGCTGCATAACATTCCATTATATATATATGCCACCACTTTCTTATCCATTTGTCCACTGATGGACACTTGGGTTGTTTCTACGTCTTGGATATTGTAAATAATGCTGCAATAAACATACAGATGTATATAACTTTCCAAATTAGTGTTTTCATTTTCCACAGGTAAATACCCAGTAGTGGAATTACTGGATCATATGTGTATTTTTATTTCTAAGTTTTCGAGGAAACTCCATAGTGTTTTCCACAGTGGCTTTACCAATTGACATTCTCACCAACAGTGCCCAAAACTTCTTTTTCTCCACATTCTTGTCTATTTCTTGTTATTTCTTGTCTATTTACTTTTAGCCATTCTGACAGGTAAGGTGATCTCTCATTGCAGTTTTGATTTGCATTTCCCTGATGATTAGTGATGTTGAGCATCTTTTCATGTGCCTGTTGGCCATCCCCACATTTCCTCTGGTAAAGTGTCTGTTCAGGAGCTCTGCCCATTTTTAAATTAGATCGTTTGGTTTCCTTCAGTGTTGAGTTGTATAAGTTATTTCTATATTTTGGATATTAGATACTAACCCTTTATCAGATATATTATTCGAAAATATTTTCAGGGGGAACCTGGGAAGATACCAGAGAAGGATCCTAAGTTCACCTTGTCCTAGGATACACATAGATAACTGACACATCAGTGCAACTAATCTAGAAAGTGACCCAAAGACTGGCAGACCAGCCTCTTCACAGTTAATCATAGAGAAAAAGCCTCATCAGAAAGGGTAGGAAAAAAAAGAAAGGGTGGGAGAAGTGGAGACATGGTCAGTAACCAAACTTCTGGTGAGACTAACCACAAACAGGAGGGACACCACAAGCATGGAGAAAGAAAAGGAAGAGACCCCACACCAAGCAACACATACATGGGGGAATTAACACTGGAAGATGATTCCTCATAACATCGGGCTTTGAAAACCAGTGGGGTTTAACTGCATGAGTTTTTACAATCAGTAAGGCTTAACTCTAGGTACTTTAAAAATCAGTGGGCTTAGCTCAGGGAGAGCCAGAGGGTGATAGGAAAATGAGTCCCTGCCCATAACAAGAGAGCATAACAAACACTTCCACTGAGATATAACATAGAAGCAGTAGTTTAAAAGGCAACTGAAGCGGGGCGCCTGGGTGGCTCAGTCGTTAAGCGTCTGTGTTTGGCTCAGGTCATGGTCCCAGGGTCCTGGGATCAAGCCCTGCATCAGGCTCTCCGCTCCGCGGGAAGCCTGCTTCTCCCTTCCCCACTCCCCCTGCTTGTGTTTCCTCTCTCACTGTGTCTCTCTCTCTCTGTCAAATAAATAAATAAAATCTTTAAAAAAAAAAAAGCAACTGAAGCATATGGAAGAGATGTATTTATTAATCTAAGAATGTGTGCAGGAGTGGCAGTAATCTTTAGGAGACTTTTTCAAGAATAGAAGAGCTTCCAAATGCCATTTCTCACCCTCCATCTTAGCCCAGATGCTCAGACACTTGTGGCAAACAGCACAAACACTCCCCACATAGCTTACTAATACCATGTGCCCCTCCCCCAATTTTTCCTGTGAAATCACCCCATCCAACTTCCTCATTTAGAAGGAATTCTTCCGAAGTTGCTGCTGGTGTGTCTCATTCTGCAAGCAGCACAAATGGCCACCAACACCACTCCAAAATGACTCTTGCCCTAAGGGAGAGGAGAATATAATGGCACACACTTCTTTGATTGTAGCCACAACAATGGGTTAGGAACAGACATCTGATATGACTACAGGCCAGGCCCACAAACAAGCCTCTCAGGGTACAAAGCAGGGAAAGCACTCTGCAGTTAAGTGTGACCACAGACCTGGAAAATGGCCTCAGGCTGGCAACTTGTCTGACTCAACTACAAGCTCAAGGTGGCTCAAGACTGGACCTTTGTGGACACAGGCACAAATCTTGCATACAATAAGCAAAAGGGGTCATTGCAACTGACTGGACTGAAGGCAAACAAGGCTCAGCCACAAGAGTAGGGTACACGCAATACACATAGGAGATACTCCTGAAGGACCATGGTTTTAGGAACAAGGGACATTGCACTATAAGTCACTACAGGACCTCTTATTCAGAAGGCCATTATATTCACGATCAGGAAACATAACTAACTTACCTAATACATAGAAACAAACACAGATTTAAACAAACTGAGGAGACAGAACAATTTGTTCTAAATTAATAAATAAGAAAAAATTACTGCAAAAGAGTTAAATGAAATGTAGATGAGCAATATGCTCATAAAGAATTCAAAGCAATAGTGATAAAGATACCTAGTGAACATGAGAATAGTGGAGGATCTTTGTGAGACCTTCAACAAAGAGATAGAAGCTATTTTTAAAAATCAGACATAAAAGACTAAAAATAACTGAAATTAAAAATACACTAGAGGGAATCCATAGCAAACTAGAGAAAGAAAATTGGATCAGCAAGCTGGAAGACAGTGTAATTGAAAGCAACCAACCTGAATAGCAAAAAGAAAAAGAAATAATAAAAAATGAAAACAGTTTATGGGAACTCAGTGACATCATCAAGCATAATAACGTTCACCTCATAGGGATCCAAGAAAGAGAAGAGAAAGAAAAAGGGGCAGAAATTTATTGAAGAAATAATAGCTGAAAACATCCCTAATCTGGGAAGGAAACGGACATCCAGATTCAAGAGGCACAGAGAACCAACCCAAGGGGGTTCACACCAAGACACATAATAGTTAAACTGGCAAAAACTAGTAATAGAGAATTTTTTAAAAAGCAAGAATAATGAAAACAGATACATACAAGGGAACAGGCTATCAAGTGATTTTTCAGCAGACACTTTGCAGTGCAAAAGAGAGTGGCATAATCAAAGTTCTGAAGGAAAAAAAAAATACTGCAACCAGTAATACTCTATCCAGCAGGGCAATCATTCAGAATAGAAGGAAATATAGAGTTTCCCAGACAAACAAGAGTTAAAGGAATTTATCACCACTGAACCAGCATTAAAAGAAACATTAAAGGGAATTCTTTGAGTGGAAGGCCAGAACCAGGACTAAAAAATTAGAAAAGAAAAAAAATTACAGGTAAATAGAAACATAATAAAAGTAGTAGATTAATACTCATACAACCAGTATGGAGCTTAAAGTACAAAAACAATAAAATGGATTATATCTATAAAAATCAAGCTGAGGATTCACAAAATAAAAAGATGTAAAGTATGACATCATATACACAAAACATGGGGTGGGGAATAAAAATTTAGTACTTTTAGAATGGATTCCAACTTAAATGACCATCAACTTAATATAGATGGTTATATGCATAGGATGTTATATGTGAACCTAATGCTAACAACAAATAAAAAAACTGTCATCAATACGTAAAAAATAAAGATGGGAATGCAAGCATATCATTAAAGAAAGATATCCAAATATAAGAAAACAGAGTGAAAGAAGATAGGAACAAGAAGAACTATAAAACCAACCATAAGAGAAGTAACAAAATGGCAATAATTACATACCTACCAATAATTACTTTGAATATAAATGGGCTAAATGCTTCAATCAAAAGTGATAAGGTGGCTGAATAAAAAGGAAGATCTCTCTATATACTGCCTAGAAAAGACTCATTCCAGACCTAAGGACACATGCAAATTGACAATGAAGAAAGAGGGGTGCCTGAGTGGCTCAGTCAGTTAAGCATCTGCCTTTAGCTTGGGTCATGATCCCAGGGTTCTGGGATAGAGCCCCACATCGTGCTCTCTGCTCATGGGAGCCTGCTTCTCCCTCTCCTTGCTGCTCCCGCTGCTTGTACTCTCTCTCTCTGTGTCAAATAAATAAAATCTTTAAAAAAAAAAGAAAGTGAAGAAAGAGAAAAAACATTTATCATGCAAATAGAAGAAAAAAGAAACCTTAGCAATATTATATCAGACAAAATAGACTTTAAAACAGACTATGACAAGAGACAAAGAAGGATGCTACATAATGATGAAGGGAAACAATCAAATAATAAGATGTAACAATTGTAAATATTTAATGCACCCAAAATGGGAGCACCTAAATAAATACAGTAACTATTAACATATAAGGGGAAAATTAACAGTAATACAATAATATTAAAGCACTTTCACATCCTACTTACATCAATGGATATATCATCCAGAGATAAAAATCAACAAGGAAACAGTGGCTTTGAATAACACATTGGACCAGATGGACCTAACAGATAATTTCAGAACATTCCATCAATAACAGTGGAATACACATTCTTTTAAAACACATGGAACATTCTCTGGAATAGATCACATATTAGGTCATAAAACAAGTCTCAACAATTTCAAAAAATTGAACTCATATCATGCATAATTCCTAATCACAATTATATAAAAGCAGAAATGAACCACAAGAAAAAATCTGGAAAGAACACAAATACATGGAGGCTAAATAACTTGATACTAAAAACAAGTGAGTCAACCAAGAAATCATGAGAAAATTTAAAAAATGCATGGAGACAAGTGAAAATGAAAACACAACAGTCCAAAATCTTACAAATGCTGCAAAAACTGTTCTAGGAAAAAAGATTATAGCAGTTCAGCCCTACATCAAGAAATCAGAAAAGTCACAAATGAGCATCCTAAACTTAAAAGAGCTGGAAAAAGAAGAACAAACAAAGCCCAAAGTTAGTAGAAAAAATAAAATGATAACAATTATAGCAGAAATAAATGAAATGGAGAATAAAAAATAACAATAGAACAGTTCAATGAAATCCAGAACTGGTTTTTGGAAAGATCAACCAAATTGATAAACATTTATCCAGACTCAAGAGAGAGAGAAAGAGAGAGAGAAGCCAAACAAATAAAATCAGAACCGAAGGATGATAAATAACAACTGACACCAGAGAAATACAACATATTATGAAAAATCTATGCCACCATACTGGACAATCTAAAAGAAATGGATTAATTTTTAGAAATATATAACATTCCAAAACTGTATAAAGAAGAAATAGAAAATTTGAACAGACTAATCAGTCTAATAATCATTAGCAATGAAATTGAATCAGTAATAAAAAACAATTCCCAACAAACAAAAGTCCAGGACCAAATGGGTTCACACGTGAATTCTACCAAACATTTAAGGAAGAATTAAAACCTGCTCTTCTCAATCTATTCCCCAAAATAGAAGAGGAATTAAAGACTCCAAATGTGTTCTACAAGGCCAGCATTACCCTAATACCAAAAGCAGACAAGGACACTACAAAAAGAAGAAGAAGAAGAAGAAGAAGAAGAAGAAGAAGAAGAAGAAGAAGAAGAAGCAGAAGAAGAAAGAAAGAAAGAAAAAAAAACTACAGGCTAATATCTCTGATGAACATTGATGCAAAACCCCAAACAACATATTAAAAACCAAATCCAAAATACATTTAAAAATTCATTCACCACAACCAAGCTGGATTTATTCCAGGGTTGCAAGGGCAGTTAAGTATTTCCAAGCCAATTAACCTGATATATCACATTACCAAGAGGAAGAATAAAAACCACATGATTGACAAGCTTCAACATCTGTTCATGATAAAAACTTTCAACAAAGTAGGTTTAGAGGTAACATACCTCACCATAATAATGGCCTTATAAAAAGCCCACTTCTAACATCATACTTCATAGTGAAAAACCGAGAGCTTTTCCTCTAAGATCAGGAATGAGACAAGGATGTCCACTCTCACCACTTTTATTTAATAAGGTAGTGGAAGTCCTAACCACAGCAACCATAAAAAAAGAAATAAAAGACATTAAAATTGGTAAAAAAGAAGTAACACTTTTACTATTTGCAGATGACATGACACTATATGTAGAAAACAGTAAAGACTCCACAAAAAACTACTAGAAGAAATAAATGAATTCAGTAAACTGGCAGGATACAAAATGAATACCCAGTAATTGGTAGCATTACTGTACACTAATAACAAAGTAGCAGAAGGAGAAATTTTAAAAAAACACCATTTTACAATTGCACCAAAAAGAATACACTACCAAGGAATAAACCTAACCAAAGAGGAGAAAGAACTGTACTCTGAAAACTATAAAGCACTGATGAAATAAATTGAAGATGACATTAAGAAATGGAAAGATATTCTATGCCCATGGATTGGAAAAATTAATATTATTAAAATATCTGTATTACCCAAAGAAATCTACAGATTGAATGCAATCCCTGTCAAAATACCAACAGCAGCTTTCACAGGACTAGAGCAAATAATCCTAAAATTTGTATGTAACCACAGAAGACCACGGGTAGCCAAAGCAAGCTTGAGAAAGAAGAACAAACATTGGAAGTGTAACAATCCCAGATTTCAAGATATATTACAAATCTCTAGTAATCAAAAGAGTATGGTTGTGGCACAAAAATACACACATAGCTCAATCGAACAGAATAGAGACTCCAGATATAAACCCATGACAATATGGTCAATTATTCTATGACAAAGGAGGGAAGAATATACAATGGGAAGACAGTCTCTTCAATGAATGGTGCTGGGAAAACTGGACAATCTGATTAAAATAGTGCTGGAAAACAAACAATCCAATTAAAAAATGGGCAGAGGACATGACTAGACATTTTTCCAAAGAAGATATACAGATGGCAAACAGACACATGAAAAGATGTTCAACATAACTAAACATCAGGGAAATGCAAATCAAAACCATTTTAACTTCCTTACCAATATAGATGCTCTTGTTTATTTTTCTTGTCTAATTGCGGTGGTTAGGGCTTCCAGTACTATGTTGAATAAAAGTGACAAGAGTGCACATCCTTGTCTTGTTTCTGACCTTTAGAGGGAGAGTTCTCAATTTTTCACCATTGAGTATGATGTTAGCTGTGGCATTTTCATAGATGGCCTTTATTTTGTTGAGGTATGTTCCCTCTAAACTGAGTCTGTTTTGAATTTTTATCATGAGTGGATGTTGATTTTATCAAATGCTTTTTCAGCATCTATTGATTTTTATCTTTCATTTTGTTGACAGGATGTATGACATTGATTTAAACCATCTTTGCATCCCTGCAATATATCTCACCTGATCATGATGAATGACCTTTTCAATATATTGTTGGTTTTAGTTTGCTAATATTTTGTTGAGGTTTTGTTGAGGATTTTTGCATCTATCTTCATCAGAGATGCTGAGCTGTAGTGTTCTTTTTTCTTTTCTTTTTCTTTTTTTTTTTTTTTTTGCTGTGTCTTTGTCTGGTTTTGGTATCAAGGTAATGCTGGACTTGTAGAATGTTTAGGATGGTTTCCTTCCTCTTCTGTTTTTTGGGCATATTTTGAGGATAATATGTATTAACACTTCTGTAAATGTCTGGTAAATTCCACTATGAATCCATCTGGTACTGGACTTTAATTTTTTTGTTATTTTTTTATTAATGATTCAATTTCATTATTTGTAACTGGTCTGTTCAGATTTTCTATTTATTTGTGGTTCAGTTTTGGAAGATTGTATGTTTCTAGGAATTTATCCATGTTCTCCAGGTTGTTCAGTTTCTTACTATGTCATTTGTTTTGTGGTATTCTTATAATCCTTTGTATTTCTTTCTTTTTTTAGACTCCTTTTCTACTTTATTTTTTAAAAATCTCTTATTTAAATTCCAGTTAGTTAACATAGAGTGTAATATTAGTTTCAGGTGTAGAATTTAGTGATTCTACACTTATATACAACACCCATTGCTCATCACATGTCCACTCCTTAATCCCAACCACTTATTTAACCTACCCCCCCACAAACCCCCCCTCTGGCAACTACCAGTTTGTTCAATATAGTTAAGGGTCTATTTCTTGGTTTGCCTCTTTCTCTCTTTTTATTTCTATGATCATTTGTTTTGTTTCTTAAATTCCATATATGTGTGAAATCATATGGTATTTCTCTTTCTCTGGCTGACTTATTCCACTTAACATAATACTCTCTAGCTTCATCCATGTCATTGTAAATGACAAGATTTCATTCTTTTTGATGGCTGAGTAATATTCCCATATATATATATATCACCTCTTTTTTTTTAAGATTTTATTTATTTGACAGAGAGAGACACAGCGAGAGAGGGAACACAAGTAGGGGAAGTGGGAGAGGGAGATGCAGGGAGCCTGATGCGGGGCTCGATCCCAGGACCCTGGGATCATGACCTGAGCCAAAGGCAGACGCTTAATGACTGAGCCACCCAGGTGCCCCTATACCACCTCTTCTTTATCCATTCATCAGTCAATGGACATTTTGGCTGTTTCCAAAATTTGATTATTGTAGATAATGCTGCTATAAACATCAGGGTGCTTATATCCCTTTGAATTAGTATTTTTGTATTCTTTGGGTAAATACCTAGTAGTGCGATTGCTGGATCATAAGGTAGTTCTGTTTTTAACTTTCTGAGGAACCTTCATACTGTTTTCCAGGGTGGCTGCACCAGTTTGCATTCCCACCAAAAATGCATTAGGGTTCCCCTTCCTCCTCATCCTCGCCATCACCTTGTTTCTTGTGTTGTTGATTTTAACCATTCTGACAGGAGTGAGGTGATATCTAATTGTAGTTTTGTATTTCCCTGATTATGAGTGATGTTGAGCATCTTTTCATGTGTCTGTCGGTCATCTGTATGTCTTCTTTGGAAAAAATATCTATTCATGTCTTCTGCCCATTTTTAGTTAGATGATTTGTTTTTTGGGTGTTTGTGTTTTATAAGTTCTTTATATATTTTGGATACTAACTCTTTATCCAATATGTCATTTGCAAATCTCTTTTCCCATTCCATAGGTGGCCTTTTAGTTTTATTGATTATTTCCTTTGCTGTGTAGAAGCTTATTATTTTGATGTAGTCCCAATAGTTTATTTTTGTTTTTGTTTCTCTTGCTTCAGGAGGCATATCTAGTAAGAAGTTGCTATGGCCAATGTCTAAAAGGTTACTGCTTGTGTTCTCTTCTGGAATTTTTAATGGTTTCATGTCTAATATTTAGGTCTTTAATCCATTCTGAATTTATTTTTGTGTATGATGTAAGAAAGTGATCTATAGTTTCATTCTTTTGCATGTTGCTGTGCAGTTTTCCTAACACCATTCATTGAAGAAACTGTCTTTTTCCCATTGTATAATCCTTTATATTTTTGTGGTGTCAGTTATTCTCTGGTCTTATTTCCGATTTTATTTATTTGGGTCCTTTCTCTTTTTTTCTTGATGAATGTGGATAAGGGTTTTTCAGCTTTGTTTATGTTTTCAAAGAACCTGCTCTTGGTTTCGTTGACTTTCTTTCTTTCTTTCTTTCTTCTTTCTTTTTATTTTTTTAATTTTTTTTAATAATGTTCAGTTAGCCACTGTATAGTACATCATTAGTTTTTTATGTAGTGTTCAATGATTCATTAGTTTGTTTGTTTGTTTTTCTTTCTTTCCTATCTCTATCATTTATTTCTCTCCTGATCTTTATTATTTCCTTTCTTCTACTTACCTTGGACTTTATTTCTTCTTCTTTTTCCACTTCCTTTAGGTGTAAAGTTAGAATGCTTATTTGAGCTTTTTTCTGTTTCTTGAGGTATGCTTGTATCACTATATACTTCCTTCTTAGAACTTCTTTTGCTATGTCCCAAAGATTTTGGACCATTTTGTTTTCATTTTCATTTGTCTCCACGTTCTTTTTATTTCTTCTTGAGTGCATCATTGATACATTGGTTGTTTAGTATCATGTTGTTTATTCTCCATGTGTTTGGTTTTCTTTTTCCAGTTTTTTTCCTTATGATTTATTTCTAGTTTCATACCATTGTTACTGGAAAAGGTACATGGTATGATCTCAGTCTTCTTAAATTTACTGAGGCATG
This sequence comes from Leptonychotes weddellii, assembly GCF_054177405.1. Classification (NCBI taxonomy): domain Eukaryota; kingdom Metazoa; phylum Chordata; class Mammalia; order Carnivora; family Phocidae; genus Leptonychotes; species Leptonychotes weddellii. The sequence goes on from NC_138385.1 coordinate 54,869,444, forward strand.
TTTTATGGCCTATTGTGTGATATATTTTGGAGAATGTTCCATGTGCACTTGACAAGAATGTGTATTCTGTTGTTTTGGGATGGAATATTCTATATATGTTATGTCCATCTTGTCCAATATGTCATTCAAAGGCATTTTGTCCTTACTGATTTTCTGTCTGGATGATCTATCCACTGATGTAATTGTAGTGTAAAAGTCCCCTACTGTTATTGTATTACCATCAATTTCTCTTTATATCCATTAATAAAATGTATGTATTTAGGTGCCCCAATGTTGTGTGTGTAGATATTTACAATTGTTATATCTTCTTTTTGGATTGATTCCTTTATCATTATGTAATACCCTTCTTTGTCTCTTGTTTTTGTTTTAAAGTCTATTTTTTCTGATATAAGTATTGACATCCTGGCTTGTTTTTCACTTCCATTTAAATAGTGAATGGTTTCCATCCTTTCACTTTTAATCTATTTGTGTATTTAGGTCTGAGGTGAGTCTCTTGTAGGCTGTGTGTAGATGGGTTTGTATTTATATCCATTCTGGCACCCTATGTCTTTTGATTGGAACATTTAGGCCATTTACATTTGATTATTGTTAGGCATGTAGTTATTGCCACTTTTAAAATTTCTTTTCTGGTTGTCTTTCTAGTTCTTCTGAGTTCTTTTCTTCTTCTCTTGTGCTCTTTTTTTGTGTTTGATCAGTATCTATAGTGTTATGTTTGGCTTTCTTTCTCATTATTTTTTGTGTATCTACTATAGGTTTTGGATTTGTGGTTCCCATGAAGTTCATATGTAACATCCTAAGTAAATAGCAGTCTCTATTAATCTGATTGTCCTTTAAGTTCAAACACATTATAAAATAAAACCAAAACAATAACAATAAAAAAACAGAAAAAGAAACAAAACCTTCTTTCTCTGTTTTTCTCTTCTCTTCCTTTTATACTCCCTTCTCCACATTTTATGTGTATGTTGTCATATTTTACATCTTTTTATTCATAATTTTCTTATGTCTAATCATGGCTATTTCTCTTCCAATAAAGAAGTCACTTTAACATTTCTTGTAAGTCTGGTGTATTAGTGATAAACTCCTTTACCTTTTGTTTTTTTGTGAAACTTTTATGTCCCTTTCAAATCTAAATGATGATGTTGCTGGATAGAGTATTATTGCTTGTAGTTATTTTTTTTTTCCTTTCAGTACTTTGAGTATATCATGCCCTTTGCTTCTGGCCTGCAAAGTTTTTGCTGAATAATAAGCTTATATCTTTTTCCTTGAAAGTAAATTTTTGTTTCTCTTTGCTGCTTTTAAGATTTTTTCTTTATCTTTAAACTTTGCATTTTAATTATGTGCCATGGTGTGGACTTCCTTGGGTTTATCTTGTTTGGAACTCCCTGTGCTCCTTGAACCTGGACATATATTTCCTTCCCTAGGTTAGGGAAGTTTTTAGCTGTTATTTCTTCAAAGAAATTTTCTGCTCATTTCTCTCTCTTCTTGGGATCCCTATAATGTGAATTTCTTTTCTTTGCTGTTTAGCTTGGGTGCTTTCCATTACCCTGTCTTCTAGGTTATTGATAAATTCTTCTACATTTGCCAATCTGTTGATTCCCTCTACTGTATTATTTATTTCAGTTACTGTATTCTTCAACTCTGGTTCCTTTTTATATTTCCTATCTCATTACTAAAGGTCTCACTGAGTTCTTCCATTCTCTCCTGGTGAGCATCTTTACAATTGTAACTTCAAATTCTTTATCAGGCATATTCTTTATCTCTGTATCATTTAGTTCTTTTTCTGAGGTTTTGTCTTGTTTTCTTTTGGAGTATATTCCTCTCTCTCTCCCCATTTTGCTTGATTTTTTTATGTTTGTTTTCATGGATCAAGAGGGTACTTCTTCTAAACTTGAAATAGTGATCTCAGGTATGGTCATTCCCTATGTAGACTATGTGTGCTTGGTGAATTTTGCTGTCTGGCTGGAGCTGTGACTGGCATGGGCTGGGAATCCCATGGCTCTCAACGCGGTGGGTACCCTAGCAGGATAGCTAAGGCGAAAGTGCATGCAAGCTGGTGTGTCCCAATATTCTACACACATAGTGTGCCCTGGCAGGATATCAAAGCTGAAGTTTAAGCAAGATGGTGTGTTCCCAGGTTCTATGCACTGAGGGCACCCTGGCAGGTCACGTGAAGCTGAAATGGGTGTAAGGAGGCATGTTCTTGGGCATTCTGGGCAAGAGGTTTCTTGGGGGGGGGCAACTGGAGCTTAGGTGTTGTGTGGGCTAAGAGGCCCCTGTGTTCTCTGCTCAGAGTGTTCCCTGGCAAGATAGTTGAAACTAAAGTGGATGCAAGCCAGGAGGACCCAGTTTTCTATGCACAGGTGGCACCTTGGCATGGTAGCTGAAGCTGGACTGGGTGTAAGCCAGGATGTTCCAGGGTTGTCAGTGCAGGGGGTTTTCTGGCTTGACAACTGGAGCTGAGTCTGGGGTGGCTGGGAGTGTTCCAGGGTGCCCATGTGCATAGGGAATCCTGGCAGGGTGGCTGGATCTGAAGTAGATGCGAGTTGGGAGGTTCTGAAATTCTCTACACTGGGGGTGTCCTAGAAAGCCAACTGAAGACAAAGTGCTGTGAATCTGGAGTGTTCTAGGGTGCTTTGCACATTTGTCATCATGGCTCAATGGCTGGAACTGTAGTGAGCACTAACCACGGTGTCCCAGTGTGCATTGCCTTATGACCACCTTGGTGGGACAGCTGGGGCTGGTATGGGCTAGAGGATTGGGGCTCACTGAGGCATCAGGTTGGTTAGGGCACCTGGATGCTGCATTGGTCTGTGCTTCCAAGGTGGAGAAGAATGTAAATGATGTCTCCTAGCCCCTCCCAGTCTCAAAGCATTCCTGCAGCTCTTCTGCCATTTCACAAAGTTATAGGGCTGGCTCAGTTATAGGCTAGTTGCTCTTTTAAACCATGGCTTTTCTTCTGTGTCCCCATGTGATCTGGGCTGGTGTGGGCTAGGGGAACAGGGGCTTACTGAAATGGAAAGTGGTCTGGCTTCATCTCCAGACCCAGCTCTGATCTATACTTTCAAGTTGGAGGCAAAGTATAAACTGTGCTGTTCTCTAGTTCTCTGACTCGAATGAGTTTCTGCAGCTCATTCACCATTTGGTGGCGTTCTAATGCTGGCTCTTTTATGAACTGGTTGCTCCTTTGAACCATGGCTTCTTTTTTTCTGTGCCCAAGCACAGAGGAATCTGTTCTAGGTGTCTCAGTACTATCCATCCCCACTGCAGTTCACAGAGTCAGGGATGGGGGTTCCCTTCCTTACCATGTCTCTGTCTCTCTTGATGTTTTCATTTGACAATTTCTCCATTTTCTCTTCTGCAGAAGCTCTTCAGTTGGCCTTAAGTTCTTCTTCAGGAGGAATTGCTCAATAAATAGGTGTCACTTGGTGTGCTCTGTGCAGGAGGTGAGTTCAGGGTCTTCTTACATTGCCATTTTGGATGAGACTATATATTTGCTTTTATGTGACATTTCACATAAATAGAAGCATATAATATATGATCTGTTGGCTTCTTTCAGTAAGAAGTTTCTCAAATTTATCCATCTTGTAGCATGTACCAGAATTTCATTCATTTTTATGACTGAATAATATTCCACTGTATAGATATACCGACTTCATCAGTTGGGGTGTTCCAGTTTTGGCTATTATGAGTAATATTGCCAAGAACATCTATGTATAAAATTTTTGTAACAATTTTTTTTAAGTCTCTCTTTTTTTTTTTTAATTTATTTATTCATGACAGACAGAGAGAGAGAAAGAGAGAGAGGCAGAGGGAGAAGCAGGCTCCCAAGGAGCAGGGAGCCCGATGCGGGACTCAATCCCAGGACCCCAAGGTCATGACCTGAGCCGAAGGCAGACGCTTAACCATCTGAGCCACCCAGGCGCCCCTTTTTGTAACAATTTTATGGTGATATATTTCAGATACCATTCAACCCATCCAGTGAAAGTATAGTGTGGTAAACTACAGTATAGTTTTTAGTATATTCATAGTATTGTGCAATTATCAATCACTACATAAACTTTAGAATATTTTTATAACTTTAAAATACAACCCCACAAATTTAGTTGGTCCGAGGATTGTGGGTTATTGTTAAGCTGTTTAACAACCTCACAAATTTGGCCTATCACTTCTCCTCAATTCTAATCACTAATCTATTTAATCAATCACTAATCTATTTTCTTTCTGTATAGATTTGTTACTTCTGGACATTTCATATAAATGGAAAAATATCATGGATGGTCTTTTATGATTGGCTTATTTCATTTCAAGATTCATCCATATTGTAGCATGTATCAGTATTTCCTTCCTTTTTATGGCCTATTTATATTGCATTGTATGGATATACCACATTTGTGTATCCATTAATCTGTTGATGAATATTGTAATAGCTTCCACTTTGGAGCTATTACAAATAATGCTTTGAACATATGTGTCTGATCTCTGTGTGGACATAATTTTATTTCTTTTTGAGCATATATCCATGGCTAGAATTACTTGGCCAAATGATCTACATTTTGAGGAACTAGCAGACAGGTTTTTTTTTTTAATTCATTGAGTTTTTTATTTTAATTCTGGTACAGTTAACATGTAGTGTTATATCAGTTTCAGGTGTACAATATAGTGATGCAACAATTCTATATACATTGCTCAGTGCTCATTAAGATAAGTGTAGTCTTGGGGCGCCTGGGTGGCTCAGTTGGTTAAGCGACTGCCTTCGGCTCAGGTCATGATCCCAGGGTCCTGGGATCGAGTCCCGCATCGGGCTCCCTGCTCTGCGGGGAGTCTGCTTCTCCCTCTCCCACTCCCCCTGCTTGTGTTCCCTCTCTCGCTGTGTCTCTCTCTGTCAAATAAATAAATAAAATCTTTAAAAAAAAAA
>NC_138385.1:54874858-54895232 GCF_054177405.1 Leptonychotes weddellii
GGCGCCTGGGTGGCTCAGTTGGTTAAGCGACTGCCTTCGGCTCAGGTCATGATCCCAGGGTCCTGGGATCGAGTCCCGCATCGGGCTCCCTGCTCTGCGGGGAGTCTGCTTCTCCCTCTCCCACTCCCCCTGCTTGTGTTCCCTCTCTCGCTGTGTCTCTCTCTGTCAAATAAATAAATAAAATCTTTAAAAAAAAAAAGATAAGTGTAGTCTTTAATCCCCATCTCTTATTTCACCCATTCCCCCACCCACCTCCCTTCTGGTAACCATTAGTTTGTTCTCTATAGTTAAGAGTCTGTTTCTTGGTTACTCTCTCTTTCTCTCTCCCTTTGCTGCTGTTTTTTGTTTTTGTTTTTGTTGTTTCTTAAATTCTACATATGAGTGAAATTATATGGTGTTTGTTTTTCTCTTACTGACTTATATCACTTAGCATTATACCGTCTGGCTCCATGAATGTCTGTCCAAATGGCAAGATTTCAGTCTTTTTTAGGACTGAGTAATATTCATATATATAAATATATATATATATACACATGTATACCAATATATATGTATATATACCATATACACCAACATATATATACATATATATACCATATATACCAATATATAGCATATATACTATATATATATATACACACACACACCATATATACCTCTCTTTCTCTATTTATGTATATATATGTATATATATACATACATATATACATATATATACATACACACACAGACACACACAGACATACACCACATCTTCTTTATCCATTCATCAGTTGATGGACACTTGGGCTGCTTCCATTATTTGGCTATTATAAATAAAGCTGAAATAAACATACAGGCACATATATCTTCTTGAATTGGTGTTTTTTTACTTTTGGGGTAAATATCCAGTAGTGTGATTACTGGGTCACAGGGAAGTTCTATTTTTAATTTTTTGAGAAACGTCCATACTATTTTCCAAAGTGGCTGCACCAGTTTGCATTTCCACCAAAAGTGCACAAGCGTTCCTTTATCACCATACCTTCACCATTACTTGTTGTTTCTTGTTTTTTTTTTTTTATTTTAGCCATTCTGATAGGTGTGAGGTAGTATCTCATTGTAGTTTGATTGCATTTTCTTGATGATGTGTGATGATGAGAATCTTTTCAGGTGTCTGTTGGCCATCTGTAGGTCTTCTTTGGAGAAATGTCTGTTCATGTCTTCTGCCCATTTTTAAATTGGGTTATTCATTTTGGGTGTTTAATTTTATGTTATTTACATATTTTGGATACTAACACTGTATTGTATATGTCATTTGCAAATATCTTCTCTCATTCAGTAGGTTGTCTTTTATTGATTGTTTCATTTGCTATGCAGAAACTTTTTACATTGATGTAGCAACAGAAAGAGAAATTAAGAAAGGAATGCCATTAACAACTGCACCAAAAATAATAAAATACCAGGGAATAAGGAATATGGCAGCAAAAGTAGGAGGACCCTAGGTTTGTCTTGTCCCATGAATACAACAAGGTAATAATTAAAACACCTAAATATAACAGAAATCAACCTGATGATTGGCAGAACAACTTCACAACTAACGGTAGTAAAGAGTCCAAACTGAAGAAGGTATGAAGTGCAGAAGCACAGTTTGGGGGAAAAATGGGTCACAGATGCTGCGGTGGGGAGGGAAATGCTGTCATGGAAAGGGTGAGAGACAAACTAGCACACAGGGGTGCACACAGGGAAAATGAATCCCTATAGGAATTGGCTTGGAAAGTGACAGACACCAAATTTCTTGAATTCTTTCAACCAGCAGAATTAAAGCCTAAAGATTTAAAGGTCAGCCAGCTTGGATCAAGGAGAGCCTGGAGGCATTTAGGTTGTTCTTGGAGAGAAGACAGGCAGCCCACAAACATGCAGCATAGAAACAGCATTAACAGATCACCTGGGGCACACAGTGGGGATGTTAGTTTCTCATCTTGGAACATATCCCAAAGAGGCACATTCACAAAGAGACCCCTCTAGGAATAAAAGAATTGGCAGGTGACATTTCCTTCAACAGCCTCTCAGTAAAAGCACAGAGCCACCTGCAATAACCACCACAACACTGACACTCATTACCTATATTTCTTTTGTTGTTGTTGTTGTTTACATTTTTTTCATTTTTTTATTAAATTTCAATTTAATTAACATATACTGTATTATTGGCTTCAGAGGTAGAATTTAGTGCTTCATCATTTGCATACAACACCCAGTGCTCATTATATCAAGTGCTCTCCTTAATGCCCATCTCCCAGTTAGCCCATCCCCCCACCCACCTCCCCTCCAGCAACCCTCAGGTATTTCCTATAGTTAAGAGTCTCTTGGAGTGCCTGGGTGGCTCAGTTGTTAAGCATCTGCCCTTGTTTTATTTTATTTTATTTTATTTTATTTTATTTTATTTTATTTTATTTTAATGTTATGTTAGTCACCATACAATACATCATTAGTTTTTCATGTAGTGATCCATGATTCATTGTTTTTGTATAACACCCAGTGCTCTATGCAATACGTGCCCTCCTTAATACCAATCACTGGGCTAACCCATCCTCCCCAACCCCCTCCCCTCTAAAACCCTCAGTTTGTTTCTCAGAGTCCATAGTCTCTCATGGTTCATCTCTCCCTCCAATTCCGCCCCCCTTCATTTTTCCATTCCTTCTCCTAATGTCCTCCATGCTATTCCTTATGTTCCACAAATAAGTGAAACCATATGATAATTGGCTTTCTCTGCTTGACTTATTTCACTTAGCATAATCTCCTCCAGTCCCATCCATGTTGATGTAAAAGTTGGGTATTCATCCTTTTTGAGGGCTGAGTAATATTCCATTGTATATATGGACCACATCTTCTTTATCCATTCATCTGTTGAAGGGCATTTCAGCTCTTTCTACAGTTTGGGGATTGCAGACATTGCTGCTATGAATACTGGGGTGCATATGGCCCTTCTTTGCACTACATCTGTGTCTTTGGGGTAAATACCCAGAAGTGCAATTGCTGGGTCATAGGGTAGCCCTATTTTTAATTTTTTGAGGCACCTCCACACTGTTCTCCAAAGTAGCTGTACCAACTTGCATTCCCACCAACAGTGTAAGAGGGTTCCCCTTTCTCCACAACCTCTCCAACATTTGTTGTTTCTTGCCTTGTCAATTTTTGCCATTCTAACTGGTGTAAGGCCTTTGTTCAGGTCATGATCCCAGGGTCCTGGGATCAAGCCCTGCATCAGGCTCTCTGCTCAGCAGGAAGCCTGCTTCTCCTTCTTCCACTCCCTCCACATGTGTTCCCCCTCTCTCTCTCTGTCAAATAAATAAATAAAATCTTTTTTAAAAAAGAGTCTCTTATGGTTTGCCTCCCTCTTGGCTTTCATTTTATTTTATTTTTCCTTCCCTTCCCTTATGCTCATTTGTTCTGCTCCTTAAATTCCACATATGAGTGAAATCATATGGTATTTGTCTTTCTCTGACTGACTTATTTCACTTAGCCTAATGCCCTCCAGTTCCCTCCAAGTCACAAATGGCAAGATTTTATTCCTTTCAATGGCTTCATAATATTCCATTGTATATATATATATATATATATATATATATATATGCCACCTCTTCTTTATCTATTCATCTGTTGACAGATGTCTGGGCTCTTTTCATATGTTGGCTATTATGAACATTGCTGCTATAAAAGTTGGAGTACATGTGCCCCTTTGAATCACTATGTTTGTACCCTTTCAATAAACAATGAGTAGTGCAATTTCTGGGTAAGAGGGTAGCTCTATTTTTAACTTCTTGAGGAACCTCCATACTGTTTTCCAGAGTGGCTGTACCAACTTGCATTCCCAACAGTGTAAGAGGGCTCCCCTTTCTCCACATGCTTGCTAAAACCTGTTGTTTCCTGAGTTGTTCATTTTAGTCATTCTGACCAGTGTGAGGTGGTATCTCATTTTGGTTTTAATTTATATTTCCCTGATGCCAGGTGATGTTGAGCATTTTTTCATGTGTCTGTTGGACATTTGTGTGTCTTCCTTGGAGAAATGTCTGTTCATTCGTCTGCCTGTTATTTGACTGGATTGTTTGTTTTTTAGATGTTGAGTTTGATAAGTTCTTTATAGATTTTAGATACTAGCCCTTTATCTGATAAGACATTTGCAAATATTTCTTCTATTCTGTAGGTTGCCTTTTAGATTTGTTGACTGTCCTTTGCTGTGAAAAAGCTTTTAATTGTGAAGAAGTTCAATAGTTCCTTTTTACTTTTGTTGCTCTTGTCTTAGGAGATGTGTCTAGTTAAGAAGTTGCTGTGGCCTAGGTCAAAGGGGTTGCTGCCTGTGTTCTCCTCTAAGATTTTGATGGATTACTGTCTCACATTTAGGTCTTTCATCCATTTTAGAACTGAGAGCTTTTAAGGTCGGGACCATGACAAGGATGTGCAGTCTCCCCACTGTTGTTCAGCATATTACCGAAAGTCCTAGCCTCAGCAATTAGAAAAAAAAAAAGATATAAAAGTCATCCAAATTGGCAAAGAACAAGTCAAACTTACACTCTTTGCAGATGACATGATACTCTATGTAGAAAACCCAAAGGACTCCACCAAAAAATTGCTAGAACTGATACAGGATTTCAACAAAGTTGCAGGATACAAAATCCAACTCAGTTGCATTTCTATACACTAACAATGAGGCAGATGGAATATAAATAAATGAATTGATCCCATTACAATTGCACCAAAAACCATTACATATGTTGATATTAACCTAACCAAAGAGATAAAAGGTCTGTACTCTGAAAACTTTAGAACACTTGTGAAATAAATTGAAGAAGACACAATGAATTGGAAAAACATCATATGCTCATCATTGGAGGAACAAATATTGTGAAAATGTCTATGCTACCCAAAGCAATCTGCACATTCAATGCAATCCCTATCAAAATACCATCAACATTTTTTCTCACAAAGCTGGAACAAACAATCCTAAAATGTGTATGGAACCATAAAAGACCCCCAATAGCCAAAGGAATGTTGAAAAAGAAAACCAAAACTGGAATCATTCCATTTCTGGACTTGAAGTTTTATTACAAAACTATCATCATCAAGACAGTATGGTACTGGCACAAAAATAGACACATAGAGTAATGGCGCAGAATAGAGAACCCACAAGTGGATCTTCAACTCTTCTTTATCTTCAATAAAGCAGGAAAGAATATCCATGCACAGAACTCAGTTGCATTTCTATACACTAACAGTGAGGCAGAAGAAAGATAAATCAGGGAATTAATCCCATTTAAAATTGCACCAAAACTCATAAGATACTTAGCAATGAACCAAACCAAAGAGGTAAAAAGTCTGGACTCTGAAATCTATAGAATACTTATGAAAGAAATTGAGAAAGACACAAATAAATGGAAAAACATTCCGTGCTCATGGATTGGAAGAACAAATATTGTTAAGATGTCTATGCTACCCAAAGCAATCAGCACATTCAATGCAATCCTTATCAAAATACCGTCAACATTCTTCTGAGAGCTGGAACAAAAAATCCAAAGCGGTAATCATCAAGACAGCATGGTACTGGCACAAACACGACACATAGATCAATGGAACAGGATAGAGAACCCACAAATGGACCCTTAACTCTATGGTCAACTAATCTCCAACAAAGCAGAAAAGAATATCCAGTGGAGAAAAGATAATCTCTTTAGCAAATGGTGTTGGGAAAATTGGACAGCCACATGCAGAAGAATGAAACTGGACCATTTCCTTACACCATACACAAAAATAAACTCGAATGGATGAAAGGACTAAATATGAGACAGGAATCCATCAAAATCCTGGAAGAGAACACAGGCAGCAACCTCTTTGACCTCAGCCACAGCAACATCTTGCTAGACATATCTCCAAAAGCAAGGGAAACAAAGGCAAAAATGAACTATTGGGACTTCATCAAGATAAAAAGCTGTTGCATAGCATGGAAGCAGTTGACAAAACCAAAACACAGCTGACCAAATTGGAGAAGATAGTTGCAAATGTCTTGTCAGATAAATAGCTAGTATCCAAATTCTATAAAGAACTTATCAAACTTAACACCCAAAGAACAGGTAATTCAATCAAGAAATGGGCAGAAGACATGAAAAGACATTTCTCCAAAGAAGACATTCAAATGGCTAACAGGCACATGAAGAAATGCTCAACATCACTCAGCATCAGGGAAATACAAATAAAAAAATCAAAACCACAATGAGAGACAACTTGACACTGGTCAGAATGGCTAAAATTAGCAAGTCAGGAAATGACAGATGTTGGCAAGAATGTGGAGAAAGGGGAACCTTCTTACACTGTTGGTGGGAATGCAAGCTGGTGCAGCCACTCTGGAAAACAATATGGAGGTTCCTCAAAAAGTTGAAAATAAAGCTACCCTATGACCCAGCAATTGCACTACTGGGTATTTACCCCAAAGATACGAATGTAGTGATCTGAAGGGGTACCTGCACCCCTATGTTTGTAGCAGCAATGTCCACAATAGCCAAACTTTGGAAAGAGCCCAGATGTCCATCGACATATGAACAGATAAAGATGTGGAATATATATACAATGGAATCCTACTCAGCCATCAAAAAATGAAATCTTGTCATTTGCAACGACATGGATGGAGCTACAGGACCTCATGCTAAGTGAAATAAGTCAGAGAAAGACAGTTATCGTATTATCCTACTCATATGTGGAATTTACAAAACAAAACAGAGGGTCATATGGGAAGGGAGGGAAAAATAAAACAAAATGAAACCAGAGAGGGAGACAAAACCATAAAAGACTCTTAATCATAAGAAACAAACTGAGGGTTGCTGGAGGGGAGGGAGTGGGGTATGGGGTCACTTGGTGATGGACATTGAGAAGGGCATGTGACATAATGAGCAATGGGTACTATATGAGTGTGGTGAATCACTGAACTCTACCTCTGAAACTAATAATACACTATATGTTTATTAATTGAATTTAAATTAAAAAATAAATAAAATGGGGGAAATATAAATAAATAAATAGAATTATATAATAAAAAAACAAGATAACACATAGGAGAGCTCTTTGAAAGAATGTCAGTCACTGTATAATTTCTGTTTTACAGTGACTTATAGAATGCTTATCCTTAAACAGATACAAACATAAATTCAATCATTGGGAAATTGAATCACTATTTTCATTGAGCGCTTTAGTTTAGCACATAGTAAGTGACAATTTTCTCTGTGATATATATTTTTAAAGATTTTATTTATTTATTTGACAGATAGAGACAGCGAGAGAGGAACCACAAGCAGGGGGAGTGGGAGAGGGAGAAGCAGGCTTCCCGCCGAGCAGGGAGCCCGATGTGGAGCTCTATCCCAGGACCCTGGGACCATGACCTGAGTCGAAGGCAGACGCCTAACAACTGAGCCACCCAGGCACCCCATCTGTGATATATTTTGATAGTTACATTATAAATCAAAACAAATATGTGTGACCTAAGATGAGGGGCAGAGGTGAAGGCTATCAAGAGCAGTAGGAGATTTATCACTTTAGCTAAGTAACCCCCTTAGTGTTGCCCCAGATACCTGGAACCAACCCAGGAATAAGGTATTTTCTATCCTTTATCACCCCAAAACCTAAGTCTTAATGAGGATGTTTCCAAATAGGAAATAAAGAGTGATGAGTTACAGAGGAAAAGACCTAAGTGTTTGTCAGGTCATAATCCTCTTACCTTGAATCCAAAACAGTTTATGAAGAAAGCAACCCAATCCTCAGATAATGAACCTTAATTGTGCAACTGGCTGCAGTCCTCAGAGACTACAAGGGGCCTAAAGAAATTAACCTTGAGGATGGTGAGATGTGGGGACGAAAGGGTCAGCATTTTCATGCAAGAAAGATTGGAAATCTGAGCCTCTGACCATGCCTGATCTAATGGCCTTTTTGACATTTCCAAGTGCTGCTGGTCTAGAGAGGTTTATTATGAAGTTCATCCATCCATTCTTCTTCTTCTTTTAACGTCAAAATAGGGAAGAAGAATGGCTCAAAGGACAAGGGGATTTGCTAAGAGAGGTTGCTTGGTACAGCGTCATTCCCTGTGTAGGTCAGAAGCTCTCGCCACCCAGTGGAAATTCATTGAGTTAGATTGCAGCTAAGACTCCCTTTCCCTGTGGTGCAAATTGAATTGATATTTCACTGGTTTCTACATATTTGATATTCATTGACTTTTTATTTTTATTTTTTTAAAGGTTTTATTCATTTGACAGAAAGCGAGAGAGAGGGCACAAGCAGGGGGAGCAGCAGAGGGAGAGGGAGAAGCAGGCTTCCCACTGAGCCGGGGATCTGATGCAGGGCTCTATCTCAGGACCCTGGGATCATGACCTAAGCCAAAGGCAGATGCTTAACCGACTGAGCCACCCAGGCACCCCTTCATTGACTTTTTCTTCCAAGGTTGAGTTAATCCCAGATTGTAAATTCTGCCCTTTTTGAAGCTGAAGGGACTCTCTTGAAACATGAAGTTGCAAGCAGAGAGCACCCCAATATAAAGAAATTTGGGATATAGAAATGTGAATGAGTGTTCCCATTTCTGAATATTTTGTCAACATTGACCATTCTCAATAGTGTTAGAATGCCTAATGATCTGATGATTATTGTTCACTGACATCACACATCTGTTGTGTAGGTTAGAGTATTTCCTAAGCCCACCGACCACTACCATCTCTCCTGCTGCCCCCTCCCATCACAAAATAAATCTAACTGCTTTAGCTGTAAGAGATGGAGTAATCAGTAGTTAAAGGACTTGGAAACAATAGTAATAAGTGGCACATTCCATTTTATAATTAACTGTTTAATAAACACAAGACTTGTGCTTGAAAAAAAATAAATTTAAAAATTGGATATAGAAGAATCATAACCTAATAAATTTCATATATGAGAGGCCCTCAGCTAACAGCATACTTAATGGTGAAATGTTGAAAGTTTTTCCTTTATATTAATAATAAGACAAGGATTTCCACTCTCACCAATCCTATTGAACATAGTTCTGAAAGTCCTAAGAAAAGCAATTAGTCAAGAAAAAGAAATAAAAGGCATCCATGTTGGAAAGGAAAAAAAGAGAAATGGTTTCTGTCTGAAGATGATGCTCTTATATATAAAAACCTTAAGACTCTGCCAAAAATCTTTTAGAATAAATGAGTGCAATAATGTTGCAGAATATAAAATCTACATACAAAAATTAATTGTATTTCTATACTCAAACAATGACATATATGAAAGAGATATAAAGAAAATCATCCAACTTACAAAAGCATAAAAAGGAATAAAATACTTAGGAATAAATTTAGCTAAGAAGGGAAAAGATCTGAAAACTACAAGACATTAATAAAAATAGTAAGACACAAATAGGAAAGTCATCCTGTGTTTATGAATCAGAGAAATTAATATTGTTAAAATGTTCATTCTGCCCAAAGCCATCTATAGATTCAATGCAATTTCTATGAAAATCCCAATGGTATTTTTCAGAAAAATAGAAAAAATAATCTTAAAATTTGTAAGGAACCACAAAAGGCTCTGAATAGACAAAACAATCTTGAGAAAGAATAAGCAAGTTTGAAGCATCACACTTCCTGATTTCAAACTATACTACAAAGCTATACTAATTAAAATAGTATGGTACTGGAAAAAAGAGACACATAGACCAATGGAACAGAATCAAGAGTCCAGAAATAGACCCATGCTTATATAGTCAACTAATATTTGACAAGCATCCAAGAACACTCAACAGGGAAGAGTCTTTTCAATACATGGTGCTGGGAAAACCAGAAATTCACATACACAAAAATAAAATTGGACCTCTATCTTATACCACTCACAAAAATTAATTCAAAATGAATTAAAACCTTAAATTTAAGACATGAAACCATAAAATTCCTAGAAAAATACATCGGGAAAAATCTCCTTTTTTTTGTATGACACCAAAATAATAAGCAACACAAGCAAAAATCAATAAGTGGTCTTACATCAATGTATAAATCTTTTGTATAGCAAAAGAAACAATCAACAGAATAAAGAGACAATGTACAAAATTGGAAAACAATGTACAGAATTTGTAAACCATATGTCAGATAAGGGGTTAGTATCCAAAATATATGAGGAACTCCTATGACTCAATAGGAAAAAAAAAAAGCAAATCATCCAATGGAAAAATGGACAGGACTGAATGGATATTTTTTCAAAGAAGACATCCAAATGGCCAACAGGTACATGAAATAATGCTTAACACCCCTAATAATCAGGGAAATGTCAAAGCCACAGTGAAATACAAACCTATGTCTATTGAAATGGCTATCATCAAAATTATAAGACATACCAAGTGTTGTCCAGGATGTGAGGAAAAAGGAACCCTAGTCCACTGCTGGTGAAAATGAAAATTGATGTAGCCACTATGTAAAATAGTATGGAGATTCATCAAAAAATTAAAAATAAAACTATCATATGATCCAGCAATCCCATTGCTAGGTATTTATCCAAAGGGAATGAAATCAGAATTTAAAAACAGTATCTGCACCCCAACATTCATTGCTGCATTATTCATAATAGCCACGATGTGGAAATAATCTGTCTATAAATGAATTGATTAAAAGTATGGTAATATACAAGGTAATATTAAGCCACTAGAATGAAAATCCTGCCATTTGCAGCAACATGGATGAAACTTGAGGCCATTATGCTAAGTCATATAAGAGAGACGGAAAAAGAAAAATGCTGTGTGATCTCAATTGTATGTGGAATCTCAAAAGAAGAAAGCTAAACTCATAAAAACAGAGTTATAGTGGTTGCCAGAGGCTGGGGAATGGGGGAAGTGGGGAAATATTGATTAGAGAGTACAAACTTTCAGTTAAGATGAATAAGTTTTGAAGATGTAATATTCAACATGATAACTATAGATAACAATATTGTATTTGAAAGTTGTGGGGAGAGAAGATCTTAAATGCTGTCACCACAAAAAATATTGTAATTATGTGAGGTGATGGATGTTAACTAAACTTACCTTGGCAATCATTTTGCAATATATACATGTATCAAATCATTACAGGCACACCCTAAGCTTTCACAGTGTTATGTCACTTATATCTCAATGAAGCTGTCAAAAAAAGTCTATCTTGTAAGTCCTATACCTGGGCTTCCTAAAGGATAGTTTCTGTCCATTTATTTTTTCCCTTTGAATAGGCCATGCTGACCTGTTTCTCCATATGCTTTGTGATTTTTTTTATTTGAATATTGGGCATTTGACTGCTATAACGTGTCAACTTTGAAATCAGATTTTTTTTTCTCTTGCCTAGGGTTCTTCTTATTATTATTGTTTAAGGCTGTAGTTGTCTGTTTTGTGACTTTCAAGCTAATTTTGCAAAGACAATTCCTTGTCATATATGATCACTGAAGTCTTTTCTCCTTTGGCTCATATTCAACTAATGTTTTGACCATGATTTAAGTTCACCATAACTTTGCAGATTGGCTCTGTGCAAGGGCACTCCTTCAAGACTTAGCTAGGCTTGCTCTGAATCTAGAGATCAGCCTCCCCCTACCAAAGCTTAAGGTCTTCTAAGGTCTTTTGTGAGTATGTGTCTTTCCTCATCATACATATGCTTTCTAAATTCTTACATATACATGGTTGCTTTTGAATGTCCTAATTTCCCAAAGAATCTCATTTCAGCTTCTCTTTCAGGCCTTAGTCTATTATATGTCTCCACCCATAATCTCTTGCCCAGTGTCTGTGATTCTGTAGTTGCCTTGGCACTCCAAGGTAGGTAAAACAAAGATAAGCATTTTGTATCAGTCCTTCAGCTATCCCCCAGACAGGATAGAACAAATGTACACAAAAATTTGCAAATAAGGTGTGCTCTGTTCCCTTTAGTTTGAAGAAGAGAAATAAGAAACAGGCTGTTTCCACTTTAAAACTAATCCATCACCTCAAAGGAGAGGGCATGTGAAAAGGGTGAGTAAAATACCACAAAAATTTCCTGCCATTTGAAAATGGCTTTTTCTTGATTGAATGTTTGCACGGTTGCTGCAATCATTTAACTGTGTTGTAGATTCTGGAAAAGTTGATTAAGGCACTTCTTGCTTTTTTTTTTCTTTCTTTCTTTTGATGTTTCTGTTGGAGAAGAGGGCTTAGAACTTCCGAGACCACAATTTTGCTGACATTAGTCAATACCTATACTGTTATACTGCATTGAAAACATCTACTCTCAGCTCTTCTTCCATTGTGCAATTCCCTTTACGCTTTACACTCCTGGACAGTGGTCATTACAAGTTCCAGTCATCTTGTCAAAGTGACAAAGATGCAAAGCACCCTGGAACATGCCATGCCCATACCACTTTAGTTCCAGACAACTTGCTAAGGCACCCCTGGTGTGGAGCATTACACAACCTCTCAGCCCACACTAGCTTCAACTCCAGTTGTCCCATCAGGGTCACCTCTGTGCAGAGTGCTCAGGGACACTGAGCCATGCCTGTCTTGGCTCCAGTCACCCCTCCCTGGTGCCCCTTGCAGGGAGCACACTGGAACACCGCAGTTTGCACTGGCCTGAACTCCAGCCATCCCATCAGTGTACCACCCATACACAGCACCCTGGGACTCCCAGCTGACATCCCTGCCTAAGCTCCAGCTGCTCCACCATAACACCCCCTCCACAGAGTACCCAAGGAAACCCCATCCATTACTGTCTTAATTTCAGCCACCCCAAAAGTGTTCCTCCTGCTTGAAGCACTCAAAGGGCCCCCTGGCCTGAACCATTTTGGCACCAGCCAGCATGCCAGGTTGCCCTTTCCACAGAATTGCACAGGATCTCCAGCTTGCACCCAGTTCAACTTCAGCTGTCCAGATGGGGCACACTCTTTGCAGAGCCCTGGGAATACCCAAGCCCACACCCACTTCCACTCTGGCCATTCCACCAGGGTACCTCCTCTGGCACAGGGTGCCACCAAAACCCCAACCCATAAAAGCCACAGCTCCAGTCAGTTATCTAAAGTCATCAGGCACACACAGTCTACAAAGGGGCAGCCATAAACATTCCTTCTAGTTTAGGAGTAGTTGTTCTACATAATTCATAGAAACAAACAGAAAATTAAGCAAAATGAGAACAAGACAAAGTACAAAAAAAAAGGACTAAATGAAATGAAGATAAGCAACATACCTGATAAAAACTTCAAAGTAATAGTCATAAAGATGCTCACTGAACTGGAGAAAACAGGAAATAAACTAACTGAGAATTTCAACAAAAAAAATAGAAATAATAAAAAAGAACCAATCAAAGCTGACAAATAGAATAACTAAAATGAAAAATACACAAGAGGGAATCAACATTAGATTAAGGATGCAGAAGAACAAATTAGCGATCTGGAGGACAGGGTAATGGAAAGCACACAAGCTGAACAGCAAAAAGAGAAAAGAAAAAAATTAGGATAGTTTAAGCAATATCTTGGACAACATCAAGCAAATAAACATTTGCATTATAGAGATCCCAGAAGAAGAAGAGAAAGGAAGGGGCAGAAAATGTATCTGAAAAAATAATAGCTAGAATCTTCTCAAGCCTAGGGAAGGAAACGGACATCCAGGTTGAGAGTAGAGAAAGTTCCAAACATGATAAATCCAAGGAGGTTCATACCATGACCCATAATAATTAAAATGTCAAAAATTAAAAATGAGAAAATTTTAAAGCCAGCAAGAGAGTACCAACTAGTTACATACAAGGGAAACCCCATAAAGCTATCAGTGGATTTTTAAGCAAACAGTTTGCAGGTCAGTAGACAGTGTCATAATATATTTAAAGGGCTGAAAGAAAATAAACCTATATTCAAGAGTATTCTACCTAGCAAGGTTATTATTCAGATTTGAATGAAAGTTAAAGAATTTCCCAGACAAACAAAAGTTAAAGGAGTTCATCACCACTAAACAGGCCTTACAAGAAGGATTAACGGGACATATTTAAGTGGAAAAGAAAAGGCCATATTTTTTTTTCATTTTTAAAATTTAAATTCAATTAGCTAACATATAGTACATCATTAGTTTCAGATGTTGTGTTCAATAATTTATCAGTTGCGTGTAACACCCAGTGCGCATCACATCATGTGCCCTCCTTAATGCCCATCACCCAATTACCCCATCCCCCCACCCACCTCCCCTCCAGCAACCCTCAGTTTGTTTCTTATAGAGTCTCTCGTGGTTTTTCTCCCTCTGATGACTTCCCATGCAGTTTTTCCTCCCTTCCCCTATGATCGTTTGCACTGTTTCTTATATTCCACATATGAGTGAAACCATCTGATAATTTTCTTCCTCTGACTGACTTATTTCACTCAGCATAAGACCTTCCAGTTCCATCCACGTTGATGTAAATGGTAAGTATTAATCCTTTCTGTTGGCTGAGTAATGTTCCATTATATATACATATATATATATATATATATATATCTCACATCTTCTTTATCCATTCATCTGTTGATGGACATCTTGGCTCTTTCCACAGTTTAGAAAAGGCCATAATTAAAAGTAAGAAAATTATGAAAGGAAAACATTTCATGAGCAAAAGTAAACATACAATAAAGGTAGCAGAGCAATCACGTATAAACCTAGTATGAAGGTTAAAAGACAAAAGTAGTAAAATCAATTATCTCTCAAAATTAGTTCAGGGAACTTACAATATAAAAATATGTAAAATATGACAACATATATATATATATATATATATATATATATATATATATATATATATATATATATATAATGTTGAGGGGGAGTAAAAAGGAATTTCTTTTAGACGTGTTCAAGCTTACATGACTGTCAACTTAATATAGACTGCTATATACTTAAGATGTTATATATGAATCTCATGATTACCACAAACCAAAAACCTAACATTTACACAGAAAATAAAGAGAAAAAATACAAGCATAACACTACAGGATATAACACTTGCAAATATCTATGAACTCAATATTGGAATACCTAAATACATAAAGCATATATATACAAAAAGTAGAGGCAGACAAAAATACAGAGAATAAGCTGATGTTTGCCAGAGGGGAGGTGGATGTGGGGATGGGAAAAATGGGTGAAAAGGAGAGGGCGATACAGTTTTCTAATTATGGAATGAAAGGCACAGCATAGCAATATAACAAGACAAATGGTAGCTCCACTTGTGGTGAACATGGCATAATATATAAAACTTGTCATGTCACTAAGCCGAACACCTGAAACTAATGTAACATTGTGCATCAACTGCACTTCAATGAAAAAAAATTTAAGATGGCATTGTAGGAAGATCCTGAATGCACTTTATCCCAAAGACACCACAAATCTAAATGAACAATTCCCTCTGGGAAAAAAAAACAAAACTGAGAGCTGGCTGAATAGCTACTCTTCAACAAAGAATAAAAGGGCCACATTGAGAGAGATAGGTGAGTCAGAGATATGGTGTCATTAAAAATTCCATCCCTGGAGTGGCAACCCACAAAATGGAGGGATCTCACAAACAAGGAGATTCTCCCCAAGGAGCAAGTGGTTTGTGCTCCACATCAGGCACCACAAACCTTTAGACGGGCATTGGATAGATGAGGCCTCAATATATCTGGTTTGTCAAAGCAATGGGGCATACTTTAGGAGAACCATAGGGCTATAGGTAATTGAAATTCCACACTTAAAAGATTCACATGCAGATTCGCTCATTCCAGGACCCAGCACAAAGGGAGAAATTTATTTTTTATTTTTTAAAATATTTTATTTATTTATTTTAAAGAGAGAGAGAGAACATGAGTGGGAGGGGCAGAAGGAGAGAGAGAGAATCTCAAGCAGACTCCACGATGAGTGTGAAGCCTGACTCCAGATCGATCCCAGGACCCTGAGATCATGACTTGAGCCAAAACCAAGAGTTGGATGCTTAACTGACTGCACCACCTAGGTGCCCCCAAAAGAAGCAGTTTAAAAAGAAGCTAGATCACATGTGAAGGAGATTCATTTGCTAATCTTAATGCATTTTCCAGAGGATCAAAAGCTTGTTGAGACTCTCTCCAGGGACAGAGGTACTAACAGATGCCATTCTTATGTTCTCCCTCTACCTTGTTAGCACTGGAGCTAGCAGGTACAATTTTTTCACTCTTATCCCTACCTGTTAATGCCTGCCACTCAACACCACTCCTGCAGCACTGTCAGAGAAAGCTGACAAGCACCCCATCCCCCTGTGCCACTCCTGCAGATGAACACTCCACCCCCTGCATAGTTCCCTAAAGGAAGTGGGTGTATACAGCCCATACCGAGGATGTCCCTTGAATGCTGGACTCTGGTGGCCAGGGGAGCTGTGTTTCTGGGCACAGGGGGTCTGAAACAATTGAATAGACAGTTTGAGAAACAACTAAGAACTAGGACAAGGATAAATAATAAAGTTCACATCCTACAAAGGGCCAACATTTAAAAACTATGAGATAGTTGTCTTGCCTAACATATAGAGACAAACAGAGAGTCAAGCAAAATGAGAAAACACAGGATTTTTTCCAAATGAAAGAACAAGATAAAAGCCTAAGAAAAAACCTTAATAAAACAGAGACAAGTAATTTACCTCATGAAGAGTTTAAAGTAATGGTCATAAAAAGGCTTGCCAGACATGAGAGATGAATTAATGAATACAGTGAGAACTTCAGCAAAATATTAAAAAATATAAAAGGTATCAACAAGACACAGAACAGAAAAATTACATTAACTGATCTAAAAAATTTTAGAGAGGTTCAACTGCAGACAAATGAAGCAAAAAAAAAAAAAAATCAGTGATCTGAAAGTCAGAACGATGGAACTCACCAAAACAGAACAGCAGAAAAAGAATTTAAAAAAATTAAAGATATAGTAACAGACCTATGGGACAAACTAAGCAGAATAATTCACATTATTGGGGCCCCAGGAGAAGGGAAAAGAGGCAGAAAAAATATTTGAGGAAATCAGGGTGCCTCGGTGGCTTAGTCGATTAAGCATCTGCTGTCAGCTCACGTCATGATCCCAGGGTCCTGGGATTGAGCCCCGCATTGGGCTCCATGCTCAGCGGGGAGTCTGCTTCTCCCTCTGCCCCTCACCCTGCTCTCGGGCTCTCTCTCTCACTCTCTCTAATAAATAAAATCTTTAAAAAAAAAAAGAAAAAAGAAAAAATATTGGAGGAAATAATGGCTGAAAACGTCCTAAACCTGAGGAAGTAAGGAGACTTGGAAATCCAGAAATCTCCAAAACCCTCCAAATCCAGAATTCCAAACAAGATGAACCCAAAGAGACCCACATCAACACACATTATAATATAAATGTCAAAATATAAAGAGATAACATTAAAAGCAGCAAGAGAGGCAGTTGCCACCTTTGGGTTTGCCTGCTCTCCCAACTTGAGAGTGTACTGTCCTTAATCAAACTGTTTGCTGCTTTCACTTTGGGCACTTGATCTCTAATATTTTGTGTCCATGCCAAGAGCTGAGACACAACACTTTTCATGCTGACATCTTTTAGTGCTGTGACTTAAATCGCTTTGCCTCTGACTCTGCTTGTTTGCCTCTTCTAGAGTACAACAGTTTGAATTGCCCCTTTCTTAAACTTTTTTAAAAGATTTTATTTATTCATTCGAGATACAGAGATACAGAGAGAGAAAGAGAGAGAGCACGAGCAGGGGGAGAGGCAGAGGGAGAAGCAGGCTCCCCGCTTAGCCAAGAACTGGATGTGGGGCTCAATCCCAGGATGCTGGGATCATGACCTGAGCCAAAGGCAGATGCTTAACGACTGAGCCACCCAGGCGCCCCTGAATTGCCCCTTTCTTGGGTGGTTCCCATCTCCCCAACCACTTCAAACTTGGATTCCTAGAGGACTGTCACCTTCAAGGTATGTCCTCCCAACCTCCCCCATCTATCCCATGCTTTCTTGAGAGTGTTTTAACTCATTATTTTAACCCTCTTCTTTATTACTGCTGGGGACCACAAGTCTGTGAGGCTCTCACCTCACCATCTCAAGTTTCCTATCACTCATTTCCTGTTGCATCTGTGCCGGCCACCACCAACTTCCCTATAGTCTTTTCTTGGCTGAAGCCTCTGACCCACAGCAGTCTGACCTTCTCCTTCTAGCCTGTCTTTAAACACATAATATTCAGTGCCATAGATTTTCCCATGGCTTTCTTTGCAGTTGTCAAAAGGGACTCCCTATCAAAGTCTGGAGGAGCAAGATGGCAGAGGAGTAAGAGACCTGGATTTCGTCCAGTCCCAGGAATTCAGCTGGATAGGGATCAAACCATTCTGAACACCTACAAACTCAACAGGAGATCGAAGAAAAGAATAGCAGCAACTCTCTGAACAGAAAAGCAACCACTTTCTGGAAGGTAGGACGTGCAGAGAAGTGAATCCGAGGCGATATTCAGGAAGATAGACGGCAGGGGAGGGGGCCTCCGTCAGCTGCTACTGGCAGGTGATAGAGCAGTGGAGCACAAAATCAGAACTTTTAGAAGTCGGCTCTACTGATGGATGTCGCTCCAGTGGCTAAGTGGGGGATGGAACCCACTCTGGGACAGTGTGGTCTCAGGACCCTCGGGGTCACAGAAAGACTGGGGGTGCCTGAGTGTGGCAGAGCTCCCAGGTATTGGAGCAAGGAAGCCGGCTTCACAGACAGAGCCAAGGAGTGGGATCACAGCTCAGGGCTGCCATAAACCGTGATCCGCAGCACAGTTGGGCCACTACTCTTCCAGCAGGGACCCAAAAAGCGGCAGATCTGGAGAAACTCCCCTTCCTCCCCCAGGAGGAGTGGCTCAGGAGCACACTGCAGGGATCTGCTGTGTTTGGAGACTCCAGACAGGGTCATGTGCCAGAGATAGAAACACTCGGTCACAGGCCAGGTGAGCACAGAGTGTGGCCAGGGACCAGGGAGATGGGAGTGATTGACTGTTTTTCTCTGGGGGTGGACTGAGGAGTGGGGCCCCGAGTTCTCAGCTCCTCTGGGGTGGAGATTGGGAGGCTGCCATTTTCACTCTCATCCTCCAAAACTGTATGGAAAGCTTGCAGGGAACAAAAGCTCCTGAGACCAAACCCAAGCAGATTACTTAGTCCGGCCAGCAAGGGCGGGGCAATTCCGCCTCTGGCAAAGACATTTGAGAACCATGGCAACAGGCCCTTCCCCAGAAGATCAGCAAGAACAGCCAGCCAAGACCAAGTTTACCAGTCAATGAGAACGGCAGAACTCCAGCACTAGGAAAATACTGCACATAGAATTCATGGCTTTTTTACCATGATTCTTTAGTTTTTCAAAGGTAGTTTTTTTTAACCGTCTTTTTTTTTTATTTTTCTTTTTCCCTTTTTCAACCAACATCTTATCAATCCCCTTTTTAAAAAAATATTTTTATTTTTCATTTTTAGAGTCATATTCTATCCCTTCATAGTAGTTACCCTTATTTTTGGTATATATATATATATATATATAAGTTGTTCTCTCTTTAAAATTTTGGGATACAGTTTCTTCTAACAGATCAAAATATACCCTAAATCTCTAGTGTATGGCTTTGTTCTAGTCTCCTGCCTGATCACATTCTCTCCCTTTTTTTTTTAAATCCTCTTCTTTCTTTTTTCAACCAACTTCTTATCTTATCAATTCCTTTTATAAAATCTTTTATAATTTTCATCTTTACAGTCATATTCCATCCCTTCATCATATTTACCCTTATTTATGTACTTATGTAAGTTTTTCTTTCTTTAAAATTTTGGGAGGCACTTTGTTCTAACAGACCAAAATACACCCACAATCTAGTGTGTGGCACTGATTTATGTACTAGCCTGATCATATTTGATCATATTCTGTCTTGTTTTGTTTTTGTCTGTTTTTATTTTTTTTTCTCTTTTTTTCCCCTTTTTTCTTTCTTTCCCTTTCTTTTCCCCCAGTTTCAGGTCTTTTTCAATTTGTTTAGTGTATATTTTCTGGAGATGTTGTTACCCTGTTAGCATTTTGTTCTCTCATTGATCTATTCTCCTCTGGACAAAATGACAAGAAGGAAAAAAATCACTTCAACAAAAAGAACAAGAGGCAGTACCAACTGCCAGGGACCTAATCAATAAGGACATTAGTAAGATGTCCAAACTAGAGTTCAGAATGATGATTTTAAAGATACTAGCTGGGCTTGAAAAAAGCATGGAAGTTATTAGAGAAACCCTTTCTGGAGAAATAAAAGAACTAAAATCTAACCAAGTTGAAATCAAAAAGGCTATTAATGAGGTGCAATAAAAAATGGAGGCTAACTGCTAGGATAAATGGGGCAGAAGAGAGAATTAGTGATATAGAAGACCAAATGATGGAAAATAAAGAAGCTGAGAAAAAGAGAGATAA